>NW_006283770.1:6317325-6335278 GCF_000327345.1 Myotis davidii
CCTTTTGATTTTTAAAGAGGAAATTAAATGAAAAACTGTTTCCAGGCAGCAATTAAGGTGGGGGCAAAGTCTCAAAAGGGTACAAATTTGAGAAGGTCTGTGTGAAAAGATTTCTTATCGTAGGGGTAGGGGCTAGGGAAATGCCACAGCTGATTGTTTAGAAGCATATAAGATTCGTGTTTTTTTGTTGTTG
The DNA here is from genome assembly GCF_000327345.1 of Myotis davidii. NCBI lineage: Eukaryota > Metazoa > Chordata > Mammalia > Chiroptera > Vespertilionidae > Myotis > Myotis davidii. Next base: position 6,317,519 of record NW_006283770.1, read on the forward strand.
TTCGTGTGTTGTTGTTTTGTTTTTTTGAGCATATAAGACTTGTTTTTGTTTGATTGTTTTGTTTTGTTTTTTCTCAATATATGTTAATCCTGTATCTTCTCTTCCTTGGTCAAAGTCCTGACCTCAGCCCCAGTGCGTGGAAGAAGGTTTTCAGCCACTTCGGCAATCTGTCCTACAGTGTGGAAGGCTTTGATTATGAGGTCATGCTAATAGTTGAGGAAAGATGAATGGGCCATAAATACTCTAAGAGGTATTGTTGGCTTTCTGACTCAGTGGATTCAAGGTAGGATTTTTACCCAAAAATATCTGTCTCCCATCCACTGTCTCCATTTCCCCTTGCTTAAAGGGGTTGAAATAATTTTACAGTTCACCAAGTCCCAGTTAAAAATTCAGAATTGCATATTTGAAAGTTGCTAAGGGAGTAATTCTTAAAAGTTCTCATCACAAGAAAAAATATTATAACTGTGTGTGATGACAGATGTTAATTAGACTTATTGTGGTGATGACTTTGCAATATATACAAATATCCTATCATTATGTTGTATGCCTGAAACTAATGTAATGTTAGATGTTAATTATATCTCAATTTAAAATGAAAAGCTGGAGAGTTCATAGGTGGAGTGAGGGAGTGTGAGGTCTGGTTAATGCTATAATCTAAATCTAAGTATACACTTAGGCTAACTTTCCCAAAATAGATCCCAGAAAATACTAGTCTCACAATTGCTCTCTAAATTAAAGGCTCTGTAGTGAAATTCCTTTGGGGAATTCTCTGCCAATGTCAATGAGAGGTTACTAGGCTTTTAGGCCTAAATTCTTCATGGTGGGTGGGTTATCCCAAATATTGCAGGATATTCAGCATTCATGATACCTGGGCTTTAAATGGAAGTAGAGGTCTTCAGCTATCATCATAATCAAAACTGCTTTAGGCATTTATAAATGACGTACCAAATCTCATGCAGAACAAATATAGTTACCACCTTATGCACACTCACAGAGCATATTATATATTGGTATATTAACGGCTGAGAAGAATTCTTTTAAAAATATTTTTATTCTATCCAGCATATCCTAAATAGATATAGGACCTCCTCATTCTCCTCACTCTTGCCCCCCTTGCCCCACCACCTTGTTTTCCTTAGAACAACAAGTGAAATCCCTGTGGGATATCTTTTGAAAAATATTGCTTTAGCAGAAAGGACCAGGAAGGGAATATTAGCATGTGAAGAGATACTAACAATCATCCTATACCTGAAACCCACTATTCACCCCCAGACCAGATATGGCCTAGTTGGCTCTGGGAATTTTTAGAATTTTTGTTTTAAATATGATCACCACTCATGATCTTTGGAGCCATTGGAACTAACCATCTGTTTCTCTGTGAGTCTGACCGCCGGGTATCAGGCTAAGTAGCTTGGATAAGGGCATCATTTTATTTGATGCTGATAGTAATTCATTATACAGTTTGAGCTGTTCAGTTTTCATTTTACTAACATCTCATCATAAAGCAACAGGGGATCCTTATGAAAGATTCCTGCCAAAAGGAAAATAGATGTGAGTAAGGCTTTCATACACACTTACTCATGTTTGGGTCATGTATAGTTCTTGTACACTAGCTATGGACCCTTTGACCCACCTCTCTTTTCAATTAAAAATCTTAAACTAGGTAAGAACATGTGGATAACTGTCTATTTGTATAGTAGTCAACAAGAAAAACAAATGCATTTTCTTCTTTTCTAACTTCTGTCTTTGGCCAATGGGAGAGACCAGCCCAGAAGCTGGTGAGTGACAGAGATGTAATTTGGGCCCAGATTTACTGGGCCCAGGCAGGACTCTTTATATTGCTACATTTTGTTATTCTTAACAAAAGAACTACTGAGATGTGGGAAATGAGGTCTTTGCAGTGAGAAGTAGATTAAAGAAAGAGACGGAACTTGATGGAAGGGCCGCATAACAGAAAGTCCCAGAAAACCATTATTAACTGTTCCAGTGCCTCCCCCCACCAAAAAAGCCCCACAAAACTATTTCATGCCAAATATATAAGCCGAGTAAATTTAGCAACTGCTTTGGTGGACCAGAACCAAGGAGCAGGGAGCCCAGATGGCAGGTTCAAGTTTCTTGGGGGCACATAATAACAGACCAAATAAGGCATTGCTTTTTATCCAAATGCAGTGTAAAAGGAGGTTGGGTTTATTAAATTCCAGCCTTTCTAAGGCAGGTCTTGATATAGTCATGTGGTCTTTTCTTGAAAGTCCTGATACTCATTCCTTTCATCCCTTTCTTGATCACAGTGTACTTTTTCTTCTGCTATTTAACTGATAAAGTTTTCTGGATATTGCTCACTCTTATTTCCCTTGCTATAAATGTAGAAACAGATTCAGAAATGAAGCAGTAACTCTAAACTATATTCTTTTTAAAAAATATGTTTTTATTGATTTTCAGAGAGGGAGAGGGAGAGAAAGATAGAAACACCAATGATGAGAGAGAATAATCAATCAGCTGCCAAAGATGAAAATCGATGAGAAAGAAACATCAACATTGATCAGCTACCTCCTACATGCCTCCCATTAGAGATCTAGGTGGCAATGCAGGCATGAGCCCTGACTGGGAATCAAACCAGCAACTTTCCAGTACATAGGTCGATGCTCAACCACTGAGCAACATCAGCCGGGCTAAACTATATTATTTTGATAGTTTTTCTTCATTAAGAGCATTCTCTATATGTACTTTTCTCATGTTTAAACTCCAAGTGATAACTATCTCATTAGCAGTTAAGTCCTGAGTTGCAGTTTTCATAGAATACTTTCCCCCAGGTATACTAGCCCTTTTTATGTCAAACTAACAACAACAAAATCTGAGCCTGAAAGAGATTGAGGTATGAGGATGTGCAGGACTAAATAGTAGATTTTAGAGAAAGTGGTTCTTGAATTATATGTCAAAGCAGAATTCTAAGACTCAATTAACCTGATGGAATTAGGGCACAAAAATAATAATGGGTGACATGTGCCAAGTACACAAAAAAATAAAATAACTGCTCATGCCTGATGATAACGGGCAACTGATATTAGGTCAGTGTGGATGAGATCAGAGGGAATACCAGTAATGACGGCAGACCCTAGTGGGTATGTTCCATTTAAGAAGATCAAACACTGTGTACCACACCCATGAGGCAATATTGGCTCACTGTTGTCATCCTTTCAAGGGAAACTATAAATCTAGATTTTAAATATAGGCAACCACTTCATAAAAATCTTAAGGAAATGAACATGTCAGACAGAATGGGCTGAGCCTCTCTGGCTCTTGGCTTAAAGAGACTGAATCCTATCTTTATATCTCTCTGCTCTTCTGAAGGAGAATCTTCCAGAATTAGGCATCATTCTGATACTTTTCCTCTATCTGAAGGTGGATTCCAGCGTACAGGTATCATAGGTGTTTTTATGTTCTGATTCTTACAGTTAAATAGCCAGCAGGGGGAACCCACAGACTGTGTGACTTAAAACTAAAGGACTAGATTTTTAATCTATCCATGGAAAATAATTCAAAGCAGTTTTGAGGAACAGCAACCAGCTTCCAGCTGCCTGGCCAGCAATTTGAGTTTACCTTAAATACCGACACTTGCTTTTACTTGTCTAATAAAATATTATGGCAATCATCATTTATACAATTGGAAATGTTGAATGCAAAGTCTTTTCTGGAACTTAGGTCAGCATATAGAATATGGCTTAAATGCTGACCGTAAGAATCATTCCCTCATTTGGGTTTGTCTGAGTGTAAGTGGGTGATGCAGCCTGCTATTGACACAAAATGGACTTACATCAATCAGAACTGTATTATTTAAATCTTACTATGAGTGGGGCAATGTAATACTATGTGCCACGAACTTGAAAAATTTTATAATATTGATTTTCTTTCTCAAGAAATATTAGGAATATTAAGATTAATTCTGAAAGCTGAGAGAGAGAGAGAGAGAGAGAGAGAGAGAGAGAGAGAGAGAGAGAAATAGCTAGATTAGTATGGTCTGTCCTGTGGAGATTCCCATAGGCAAGTACTGCAAAATTTTTATTTTGCAGTGACATATGTAAAAAAAAAAATGATGTTGGTAGGCACATTGGGGGAAATCAATGAATATGATGGTATAAAAGATAAATAGCTCTGACTGGCCCAGGTATTGTATGGCCATGAAGAAGGCTGTGGGGATCAGTATCTGGGCAGACCTTCAGCCCACTGTGGCTTTGCAGAATGTTATGGGACACTGGTTTGGGAGGCTCTGCTTTTGGAATGTAAAGAAAGGGGAGATGAAAATAGAGGCAACTTTAGCCCAGCCGGTGTGGCCCAGTGGTTTAGCATCGACCTAAGAACCAGGAGGTCATGGTTCCATTCTCAGTGTGGGGCCCAGTCCCCAGTTTGGGTCATGCAGGAGGCAGCCGATCAGTCATTCTCTCTCATCATTGATGGTTCTATCTCTCTCTCTCTCTCTCTCTCCCGCTCCCTCTCTCTAAAATCAATAAAATGTGTTGTTGTTTTTTTTAAATAGAGGCAACTTTTGGTCTGAATACCCTTTCCCTTTTCAGTTTTTCCTAATGTTGGTTTCGTTATAGGTTATAGGCATTTGTCATTTTCTTCACTTTGAAAATACAGGATAAAATTAAAGATTTCATTTTTTCATAAATTTTCTATCCTTTCCGAAGTTCTAATGATGCATCTTATATCTAGAAAAGATGACATTTTCTCCAAGTATGTATTTTCCTATTGCAAAAGCTGGTTAGCTTTGTTTGGCACATTCACTTTTTGTTGTACTATTGTTTTGGAGGAAGAGAGAGGTCAGCAAGCAGGGAAAAAAAGAGAGAGACAATACAGCCATTGTTGATGTTATTATTATTTCTAAATGAAAGTCTAATGAAAAGCCATCAACCTCTATGTTTATAGGGAAATGGGTTGCTACTATTTTGGAATAGAATAATGTTGAGTTATATTCAAGCATATTGAAGTCTAATGATAGTTATTAGTGATCTGAAACTTTTATCTTTATGCTGCACAGTACTGAGTGACCACATTGTTGTCTAGTGGCTTTTCTTTGTTCCTCTCTGTCAATCTAATCAAGACAAATTACACCTATTAAATAAATATGCTTTCATGCTTTGAAACAACCCTCAATAAACAAAATGAGAGGTAGAAAGGTGAAAACTCTCCCCTACAAGTTGGAAAACAAAAATGTAGAATTTTGGATTTTTAATGTTTAGCACAAGCTGCCAAGAGTTTTGATAATAGCTTAGTTGGAATTTAAAGGGTTGATAAAAAGCCTCTTAAGACAAGGGCAAGGTTATAGTAACTAGTTTTTCTTCATTATCTTCTTGCTCTCACACCTCCTCCCCAACTACATCTGGGATTATGCTCTTCCGTTGAGAAGGGGATTGTATTAACCAGAAAGACTTGAAAATTTGTTGCAATTTTAAAAATGATCACATTTTTAAATAATGCATTCATTTTGAGTTAGGCTGGATCCAAGAAGATACTGCTTCACACCTAAAGTGCAGGGAATGCTATAAGACCAATATAAATTTCCAGTATTCTTTCAAGCCACTGGTGGCTGCCAGTCTTTAGAATACCTCCAAGACTCTAGAGCTCATAGCTACCAGGCTAATACATCTTCATTGTTGTAAAAAAGAAACTCCTGAGCACTTTTCTTCAGTCTATTTTAAATTTTATTTGAGTAAAATCTCTCCCAGTGGCCCCTAAACCAACATCAGAACAATATTTTCATTCCATAAGAAAGCTCTTACTCTATTTAATTATCTCCCTTGGACTGTTCATGCCAGTGGCCTTTTCACTTGAAGAGTATCCCTCACATTTCTTGAGTCATCAGTGAGAACAAATCCACAGCAAGATTTTATAACTCCTGTATCAAAGGATAAAGCAGCCATCATAGGAGTGATTGAAAACAAATATAAGAATCAATTGGAGGTAAATTAGAACACAGTCAATAAAACCTTTCCTGGGTGAGTTGAAGGCCATTGTATCTTCGAGTCTGTGGGGAGGGTGGCTGGGAGGTAAGTGCATCTCAACTCAGCCTCCATACCAAACTACATAATGATCCCCAACTTGGGATCCATAAGGCAATAATGTGGGTTTTGTCTACTCTCCCTAAATTTTTTAAAACCTAGTAGAAATTGCACATTTTTTCATAATGATACCCTGTAACTTAAAAATAAAAACTAAACAAACTTGTTTCTTTATTATTATTATTTTGGCCTGGGATTCTATCTGCCGAGTTATTTGCAATATCTGTTATCTGTGGCAGGTTCAAAACACTGATCAGTTATTGTTGGCATTGATTGCTATGATTCATGAAGAAATTGACAATGCAAGGATTTACTAGGGTTGGAAAGATTGAGAAGTCTTTCATAGTATAACAATATTAATAAAACAACAATAATTTATATAGTGCACTTAATGTTTTATGAATTATCTCACTTGTATATCCCAGTAGCTCCAATGAAATGAGTAGGGTAAGAAAATTGAACATCAGAGAACTCAAGTTATTTTCCAAAAATGGAAACACATACAACTGCTCTAACGACTATCACCACCACTTGGTACCAACCCTCAGTGATAGGTATAAAATTCTCATAACATTATAATTATGGGAGTATGAACTCTGGACAAAAATTACCTGGGTTCAAATTCTGACTCTAATCCATAGCAGTGTGATCTTGGAAAGTTACTTAATCTTATTCATCATTCCTCAGTGTTCTGTTGGGATAAGAATATCCAGTTTGAGGTTATGGTGATGATTATTGAGTTAATAATGCAAAGTATTTAGAAGAGTGCTTGAAATATAACTATTCAGTAAATGTTAGCTATCATTATTATTTCAGATATGAAGATTGATTCTCAGAAACTAAGATCCACAACTCTTACATGATAGATGCCGGATCATCTCTCATTTGATTCTCAGACTTCTTTGATAAAGCCCTTTCAAAATCTAAAAAGTTCAAAACCATAGAAAGCAGTGTTTGGGAGTATTAGGATCATCTGATCTATAGTCAGCCAGATGGCTAATTAGTAGCAGAACTGGGAATAGAATCCACGGCTCCTGATTTATAAGCCGTGGCTTATTCAGTAAAATTCACATTTCTTATCAATTTATACAACAAACCCTAAATTCCCTGCCATGCTTTAAAAACGTTTTACCAAAGGAAAGGAAATGATGGTAAACTAAAGTCTCTATTAGACACCATCTAGAAAATGCAACTTTAATAACATTGGTCCTCCAGGACCGGTAATTTTTTACCATCTGAAATGCCAGTGCAGACTGGAATACTGATCTGAGCACTTGCTTTTGTGTCAGTGGTGAGGGTGGCTAATCAATGCCACCGTTTGTAGAACATATTTTGGGAAAGTGAAACTGGGAAGGACCGCAGCCTTTAGTGCTTTGTTTTCACAACTGAAATGAACAAAGGCGGAAATTTCCAAGCAAGCTTTCCTCCATATTTTTCCATAGTAGGAACATTTTGGAGACTCGTTTTGGTAATAATCATAGACAGTCTGAGTTTGCCACGGGAAGGAGAAGAAAAAACTATTCTTTGACAAGACGATTTATTGAACATGGCAAAGGATTAGCATTTCTATGTATGTGTTTAGAGGGCAGAACCAGACCAGGTGAGTTAATGTCACAGAGAGGCAGATTTTGCTTTACTGTAAGTAACAATGATTTTGTGAACTCTGTAGCTGGAAGTACAGCACATAGGACACACTAGTTGCACAGTAAGATTTGCCGATTTCTTCTCTCAATGTACCTGAGTTTTTCTCTGTCTTGGCACTTTTATACTGTATTATCCTCTTACTTTATTGTATTTCAGGATAAGCTACTTGAAGTTAAGGACTATATCTTTTTCATTATTATATCCATAGACCTAACTTGTCTCATGTTAGCATTTAATAAGCATTGTGGGAAGAAAGAAAGAAAGAAAGAAAGAAAGAGAGAAAGAAAGAAAGAGAAAGAAAGAAAAGAACCAAACTCATAGGTACAGAAAACAGATGGTGGTTGCCAGAGATGAGGATCAGCGTTTTCAGAAAATGGAGTGAAATACATTGCAACAAATTTTTGAACCCTGCTTTCATAATCACTTACTGGAACTGACGTAGAGTTGAACTGAAATTTCTTTGGGTGATAAAATCTTTCAGGTGGTATAATTATACACAGGATATGAAAAGCTACATATGTCTTTTAAGATTTCAGTTATTAAGAAATTTCATTCAAAATGGGGTATTTACTTGCCTCCTAAATTGCAGAGCTGTTATTTAATTGTCATAACATAGCTAATGAAAGTCTTGGCATTGAATTTTCATATATCTTTGACAAACATGGCATTTAAATTCAGAAATGTTCCATTGGTCTTATAATTTTATAACTACAGGAAGAAGATATTAAGTTATTATTGCTGCAAAAAGAACTCTGAATTTTGTAGAAACACTTTTAATTATGTTAAATTGAAGTGAAGCTTGATCCTGACAACCTCTGGTTACTGGTACTATCTGCACTACATCTACCATAGAAGGCTTCTTGGGAAAGTTACTTCTCTAATTGTAACACAGACATTTTAGTACGTCTTTAAACTCACTTCAAGCTAATTCATTTCAAGGTAAAGCTCAATCTCATCATAATTTCATATATTCTTTTTTCACAAACATACAGAAAAATAAAGGTCATTGTCTACATTATGAAAGGACTGTGACCTCATATCAGTTGGGAGTAAGGAAGAATAAAATCACTCATAGGTGATTCCCTGAGCAATGCCACTTGTCTGTGGTTTCTTCTTCTAGTATGTTGCCTCTACTCTGGCTTTGGTTGGAGTGACTCAGTAATTTTCTGAGCAGAATATTTTATTAAATCTCACCAGGAGTTTCAAAATCAGCATACATGATTCATTCTTGGCAATACTTCTGAGGAAGATGAGCAGGTGCAGTAATTCATTTATTGTCATTCTATTCAACAGTCAGTTGATAAGTAGCCTTGTCACTCCAACTTCTTTGATTTAATACATGAATTGTAATAATCTCACCTTTACCAAAGCTAATTCTTATAATTATTTTATTCAGACTCATGATTTTCCTAATTCAAATAAAAGAAAGGAAGAAGGAAAGAAAAAAGAAGGAAGGAAGGAAATAAAGAGATAAAAGGGTAAGATAAAGAAAAGAAGAAGGGGGGAGGACAGGCTAAACCTGTGGGTCTCGAACAATGAAAATATATCCTGCACATCAGATATTTACATTATGATTCATAACAGTAGCAAAATTACAGTTATGAAGTAGCAACGAAAATAATTTTATGGTTGAGGGTCACCACAACATGAGGAACTGTATTAAAGGGTCGTGGCATTAGGAAGGTTGAGAACCACTGGGCTAAAGGAAGAGAAGAAAGCAAGAAAAGAAAAAAAAGGGGGAAAGATAAGATTTAAAACATTATTTTGCAAATGTGTCAGAACAAAAAGTAAGAAATTAAAATGGATAAAATGGAATAATTGATGCCATGAGGTTCTGGATCTGGATGCTTCTGACTGCATATCCAATGGAAATGCCTAAAACAATAGGAAAATATATATTATCTCATATACCAATAAACCTAGAGCAGTGGTTCTCAACCAGGGTCAGTTTTGGGAGCTGTTTTGGCAACCAGAGTACTGTTAGCCATGTCTGGGGACCTTGTTGCTTGATATCACTAGAATGCTGTGAGTAGAGGCCAGGAATGTCCCTAAGTATCCATAATCCTACAATGCAGAGGTTAACACTCCCAACACTCCCCCCCCCAAAAAAAAATTATCCAATCAAAATTATCCATAGTTATAAAATCAAGTAACCCTGACCCAAAGGTATAGAGATTCGAGATAGTAAATTCAGTGGCATTTTTGAGGATCTGGTTTCTTTCTTTCTGTCATCCTCTCATGATGTCAAGATAACTGTCATGGCTCCAGATATCACTTCTAGATGACAATATCTCAGAGGGAGAATAAGGTAGTGTTTTACTTGACTGTACTTTCCAAAACTTTCTACCAATATTAGTTTACCATTTACCCCTTGAGCTTGGGACAGATTTAGATTTCTCTAAAGCACATGGCTGCCTGATAAATGAATAAAATCAGGGTGTGTGTGTGTGTGTGTGTGTGTGTGTGTGTGTGTGTTTTAAAACAAGGAAGAAAGGAAACATTAGTTGTTGGATAGGAAAACAACATGTTTTCCTTGAGTTTAAAGATTATATATAAGGAAGAAGTAAATGGAGGCAAGCTTGAGTTACCAGAACTTAATTTATCTGGGAAGAGCAAAGGAATTGCAATACATGAAATGCATACTGTGGTAAACTATTGAGGGTTTAGGGAGGGCTATATTTATGGGTGAGGAATATAAAAAGTGGGAGGGAAGTCCAGCCAGAGTCTAAGTAGTAAGTTTGAGGATGAGGAGAGGTTTTTGGTGGATGTTCCTTGGTCAGGGGATAAGTCTCAGTCTTCTGTAGATCAGGCATTTATAGGGAATCTGTCTCTCAATTGTTAAGTTCTGTTCTCCTGAGGGTGCCTGCATGAGATTACCCATTTTATATCTTCTGCTTCTGTTTTAGATTGAAATCCTTTCACCGTGGGAGGATACTTAAGTCATTTTGACATGGCACTGTCTCCCCTGGTTAACACTTGAAGGACATAGGCAAAGTATACCTTTCCGACTTTTATTTTCTAAATTTTCATCACTACTTGATGCCCTTATGACATTATTCTTTTTAGGTATTCTAATACTTAAACTGAATTACACCCCCATCTTGCTACCATGGAAGTTATTTCTTTATTTTTATCTCTATACTATACTGATGGTGTAGAATCTGTAGACCATATATTTTATAGATGTAACTCTCAGAAAGCAATATTATATTTAATTTATTTACAGAGGATATTTCATGATTGTCTTTCCTTCCCCAAGCATGAACACTTTAGTTCTTATGAATCCTGAAAAACAAGATATAACTTCTGCTAGATAACCTTATGTTAGTGTTTCTCAATCTTATAGCCATAACACTTCTTTTTTTGAGTGGGCTATTGTTTTAAGTAATAAGAATAAAGTCCGTTTTTTAAAAAATGTAGTCCATTACCTTATTTCTGGGTAAGATTATTCTTTAAAAATTATAACATTTAAATTAAGTTAGCACCAATTATATTTCAATAACATTTTGACAATCATGAATTAAGAAAGATCCATTGCAAAATAACTACATAAAAACTCTGTGAAAGTCATCAAAGCTAGATAACAATATTTTTGATAATTATTTACTTCTCTATAGTTCCTTTTTTACCCCCAATAAGATACATTAACCAATCCTTGATGACTAGGGAGTTGACATCCTAAGAGAAGTCACAAAGTGATGAATACTGACAAGTACAACACAGGACTTCTGTTTCCTCTGCTACATCTAGAACAGATATCATATTTGATCAGGGCACTTCATCAACTTTGTAAATAACTTTGAATGATTTAATAGTCTAGATCTGCTCTGTGCTCACATGTCACTACTTAAATTTAAAATGTTAACAAGTATTTTGAAGGTTAATTGACAGTCAATAAACTGAACATACTTAAAGTTTACAGCTTGATAAATTTTGACATGTGTAGTGTATACACCTATAAAAAATCAGCATAATCAAGAACATATTCATCATCCAAATATTTCTTTGTGCCCCTTTGTCATTTCTCCCTCTCCCCTGCCCTTCCCTGCCATTCTCCCAGCCCCCAGGCAACCACTTATCTGCTTTATAGCTCCATAGAATAATTGATTTTAAAGAATTTTATATAAATTAAACCAAACAGCATGCACGATTTTACACTCAGCACAGTTATTGCTATGTAAAAAATTATAATGTCTACATTAGGGATGTCTAAAATAGATATGACTTAATTCTTTCTTTCCAAATTGTCTTTTATTTCCTTAGTTTTTTTTTTTTGTTGTTGTTGTTGTTGTTGTTGCTGTATTGCACTGGCTAGATCTTCTCATAACATGTAGAGTAAAAACTTTAAGAGTAGATATTCTTTGTTTCTGATCTTAGTGGGAAAGCTTTTGTACTTCACTATGAATAATGAAGTTAGCTATAGGTTTTTCACAGATGCCCTTTATCAAATTGAGGAAGATCCTTTCTATTCTTATTTTGATGAGAGTTTATCAGGACTAGATTTTGAGTTTCAATAAATACTTTTCTGTACTTATTTATAGAATTGTACCTTTTATTGAATTCATTTGCTAATATGGTGAATTAAATAGGTTGATTTCTTTTTTAAAAAAATATTAAACCAACCTTACATTCCTGGAATAAATTCCACTTGGTTATCATGTAGCATCCACTTTATAGACTGTTCAATTTGCTAAAACTTTGTCATAAACTTTTGCATCTGTGCTCATGAGGTATATTGGTTGGTGTTTTGCTTTATTATAATACTTTTGTCTGGTTTTGGTATCAGGGCAATGCTGATTTCATAAAATGAGTTGGAAGTATTCCCTCCTTTATAATTTTCTGGAAGATTTTGTATTGTTCTTTTTTTAAGTGTTTGACACCAGGCCACCCACCTGAGCTTGGAGTTTTCTTTGTGGAAGAGTTTTTAACTCTAAATTCAATTTCTTTAATATATATAGAGAGCTTTTCTGGTTATGTATTTCTTTTTGAGTCAGCTTTGATATGTTGGGTATTTTAATAGTCTATTTTATTTAAGTTGTCAAATTTAGTGGTGTAAACTTGTTCATTCAATTTATTGTAAAGTAATTAAACTTTAATACAATTAAAATGTAGTTTATCAATCACAACAGTGAATATTAAGGACAAATCCTTAATAAGTACATATGGCTAACTGATGCTGTACAGGACAGCACAAATATAGAACATTTTTATGACTGTAGAAAGTACTACTGGAAACACTAGAGACCAGCTATTAACAATGTAAGTTGCACTTAAGATGAAACCCATTTCTATATGTTTCTTATTAATTATGGATCAAGATTGGTGATGTGTCTGCTCTAGGTGGGGAGTGAGCTGTGTCCCCCAGACCATTTCAGTCTTAATAATGTTTCTATTTTTAATAATATTTTAACTCTGGAGGAAAACCACATACTCCTTTGCTTAGATTTTATTCACTTGTAGTGTAGGGTTTCCCAAAGAAGACAGCCTTTTTACATTCAGAGGAGCAAGTTCTGGAGTGAAGCCGGTTTCACCCACTTGACTTGATAAACCCTAGAAGAGGGAAGTACAGGAGCCCCGCTTCTTAGTGATTTCAGTTATCCACACTTCAAGAATATTAAATGAAAAGTTCCCTTTGTGCAGCCTAGCCATGCTATATATGCTACCTGCCCCTTAGTCACTTAGTAGTCATCTTGGACTACCTGAGGTATCACAGTGCTTGCGTTCAAGTAACCCTATTTGACTTAATCATGGCCCCATATCACAAGAATAGTGATACTAGCGATTCAGATATGCCAATGAGAAGGAGTAAAGTACTTTCTTTAAGTGAAAAGGTAAGAATACATAGCAAAAACATAGTCCATATAGGGTTCAGTACTATCCGTAGTTTCAGGCATCCACAGGGCATCTTGGAATGTACCCCCATGGATGAGGGGAACTATTGTAAATTTAAAAAAAAAGAAATAAAGAAAAATAGTTTTAACCTGTAAATTCTATGCTTTGACAAAACCTCTGACTCTGTGAGTATTTTAGATCTTTATAAAGTCCTTTTGACAGGGTATTTTTCCCGACTGGAAAGAGAGAGATTAGCAAATATTTACACTGAGTTGTCCTAAAGTCTGTAAATCAGAATTTTCACGGTGGAGCCATCACTTGTTATAGGGATTGATATTTCTGAGTAGAACTTCCTTCATGTTTTGTCGGCATTTCCAAATGATTTGTTTCAAGTGGCTTGCTCTGTTGATGAATGTATATTCTAATTATTCACACCAAAGCAGAGATAATCAATTACATTTAACATCCTGACCTAAAGATTAGGTGTTTTCTCAGGACTGGTCTTTTTGAATGCAGACAAAATATTTTTACAATTTAAAATGTGTGAAGACCTTTGCATTTCTTACCCGGAGCAGTAATCAGAGGCTCTTTTTCTATTCAATTAATTAACATTGCTTAATAGCTTTTTTTAGCCATCCATATTTTCAGACCCAACAGATTTGTTCTTAACAACTGAATGTTTGTTTATTTATTTCCCTCGATATATGCTGGAAGCCGGTCCATCCTCGCTGCTTGACACAGTCGCTGCAGGGAAGAAACATCTGCACAGCATATGTTTCAAGGACCCTAGCGAATATGACATACTGTTCTTAATATGTTTTCTCCCCTTCTTAGCGCTATGTGTTTTAACTAAGGTCACTTCTCCGAGAAAGTTTGTTTCCCCAGGTGGGGATTTTTTCCCTGGAGTTAAGGATTAACGGGACTAAGGAAGAGAATAAATCAGTGAAACCCCCTAGTGGTACAGAAATACCATGTACTACTTATGAAGAACTTGGACTAAGACTGTTGGCAATAAATTTGGGACTTGTTGGGCCCACATCCCCAGGGGTCTGCCCACCAGGGAAAGCACCAAAGCCTATACCCCTGGAGACCCACTGACACAGGGCAGTCCCAGGGAAGACAAGCAGTGAGGCTGGGAGTTATTGTATTATTTTCCATATGAACAACTGCAAACCTACTTGTGCCACACACTGTATTATCTTAGTGGTATTCAAATTTGCAACTTTGGGCCTTGTCTATGTAAAATATTTTCATCTACACATTTCATATATGTTTCACAAGCAGAACCTAGGTAGCCAGCCACACAAAGCATAGAGGCAAGAAGGAGGAATACTCTTGAGCGATTATTTTCAGAATGTGATAATGAAAGTATCCTGGTGTGTGTAACGATCAAGATGAGAGGCATTTTCATTTAGGATTCCAGTATGGTCAGGAAGTGGCATTTAGGAGCTTAAAACTACCCTCCCATCACCAAATACTATAGAACTTTTATAAGATTCAGGAGTATAGATCAGAAAGCTTTGTCAGGATAGAGAGAGAGAGTTGGACGTTCATTAAAACTACCAGAAAAAGCAGAGGGCCAAAGTTGGAAGAGTAACACTCTACAGAAACCAATTTTCAACATCATAATTAGTGAAAAAATTAAGTAATACATAATGAAAGAATGAGAACATCAGATAAGTAGTGGAGCAAGGAAGGGATGAACAGACACGTGGGGCCCAAACTTCCTATTGGATGTAAGTATTTCAGTTCCTCCAACATGCCAAACTTCTTCCTTAATGGAATTTTATAGTCACACCCATTTCATAGATTTCAGGCTTTCTTTTTAATAGTTTTCATTAATTCTTATACAATAATATGAATGTGATTCATATCACATAGCTTGGATTAGTTTGTCCTTGACAAGTTATTTTTATTTTCATAAAGTTCCAAATGAAAACAACCTTCCACATATTGTCATAGAGATATGTGTGACTGGATTGACATTAAAATAATTAAAAAATTCTGGTGCTTATCTCTATTAAATATGTTTTAAAAATTCAACTTTATTAGTAATCAAAGAAATAAATTTTGAAATAAAACAATAAGCCTTATTAATTTATCAAATTTGAAAAAAAATTTTAAAGATGACACTCATTGCTAGTCTGGAGGTAATGTAGCCCCTCTCATATACTGCTAGTGGAAAGGTACATTAGTAAAATACTGCTGGAGAGCAATTCAGTGGTACATGTCTATGTGATTAAAATAACTTGTACTTATGATGTAATATTTATAGGACTGTAAATTGAAGAAGTCATCAGAAATAAGAGCAATAGTTTATATACAAGGACATTTTTGTGTTATTTTTAATGTCAAAAATTGAGAAAAATTTAAATGTATAATATTCAGAGGTTGGCTGGACAAAGCATGCTATATGTTTATAATGTAATGTCATATAAACCTAATAGATTATTATGTTTAATATTTAACATGGAGAAATTAGTAGAGAAATCTATAGCGTTATCTTAATTTTATGTATGTATTCATGTGATCCCCATGGTATCATATGCTTTTATTTATATTAAATATATGCCAAATATATTTATGCCAAAATAGCAATAGCAGTTTTCTTGGGTTGGAGATTTTATGGAAAACTTATATTTTTCTTTATAGTTGCTTGTGTTTTCTATAAGGAAAATGTGCTCATCCATATATATGTGTATGTATGTATATGTATATATATAATAGACAAACATGGTAATTGACTGTACCTTCACTACACCTTCCATTGGCTAATCAGCATGATATGCAAATTAACCACCAACAAAGATGGCAGCTAATTTGCATACTGCAGGCACAGCAGGACAGCAGCATCCCGCCTGCACCGCTGCCATCTGGGTTGCTATCTGCGACCTGGGGCGGCAGGCGTCCCGTGTGCGACCCGACCCTGGGCTAGTGGGCAGGACTGTGGCGATCAGGCACCTGCCCCACCCTTCTCGAGCCCTCCCGCTGGGGACCCGGGGCTGGTGGGCGGGACTGCGGCAATCAGCCAGCTTGCCCCGGTGTCGGTGTCCCCTGAGCGACCAGACCGGGGCTGCTGGGTGGGTCAGCAGCGATTGGCCCGTCTGCCTTGGCATTCCCTGTGTGACCAGACCTGGGGTGGGTAGGTCTCGGGCATGCCCAGCATCCTCTGTCAGTGCCTCAAGCCCCAGCAGCAGCAGCAGTGGCAGCGGCAGTGGCAGTAGTGGTGGCGGCAGTGCCCGCGACCTACCCGCGCAGGTGTGAGCGGCCCCAAGCGGGCAGTGCGTTCCATCAGCCGCCCGCCGAGCACACACACATGCAGGTGAAGTCACCGATGCCTGCTTTCCCACAGGCCTGAGCCCCCAAGCTGCTTCAGGCTTCAGGCCTGTGGGAAAGCAGGTGCCATGAGCTGGTGATCCCAACAACCTGATAGCCCAGCAGTGGATGCGGTATTGGGACTGGGGACTGGCGAGCGGGCAGACCATGGCCCTGATTGGGCCAATCGCTATGACACCCACTGTAGCCAGCAAACTGCCTGATTGGGGGTGGGGCCAGCAGCCAATCTCGCTGCCCCTCCCCCCTGTAGGCCTTCCCCTGATCAGACGCTCCCATCCAGATCAAGAGCAGGGTGCACAGAGCCTGGACCCTTCCTGGCAGCCCCGAGTCCCAGGGGCCGAGAATTCTGATGGCCCTGCCCAGAGAGTAGAGGTGCCTGAGGGGCAGGGACAGGGACCACAGGCCTCCAGGGAGCACTGCAGAGTTGGCAATGAGAGGAGAGGGCGTGTGAAGGGGGAGAAGGTGAAGCCAGTGGACATCAGCCCAGAATCCAGCCCTTCCCCTCCAGAGGCAGCAGGACCTAAACCCAGAACCCCAGCCCAAATTAGAAGAGCCTGAGGGAGCTTCAGGAAGCTCTATGCAAAGGTGCACATTGAGAACGAGAGACTTCGTGAACCCTGACCCAGACCACGCTGCAGCAGGAGCAGTTCAAGATGGAGGTGAAGTGCACCATGCAGAAGCAAGAGCGCTTTGCAGAGAGGCCGGCCATCCTGGCGCTGGCAAGATTTGAGTGCAGGGCCCTGGTGTGCAAGGCTGCTGAACTGGAAGAGGAGCTGAAGGGCCTGTCCAACCTCCGAGCTGACAACCAGCACCTCAAGGATGAGAATGTGGCCCTGATCTGCATCACCAGCAAACTGTCCAAGTGACCCTGGAGGACTTGCCCCTCCACCCC
>NW_006283770.1:6336087-6336340 GCF_000327345.1 Myotis davidii
CCGGCCAACCACCCCCTCTTTTCCCATCACCCTCCCCAACCCCTGGCCCCATTCTTGATCAACCTGCCACACCACAATAGGCCCATAGCCCCTCCCCGTGGCTGTCTGCCCCGATTGCACCCCTCCACCCCAAGAGGGGGCAGGGCTGGGCAGCCAATCTCCTGCAGCCCCTCCCCAGGCCAGCCCCACCCATGATCCCCCCACCCCAAGAGGGGGCAGGGCTGGCCAGCCAATCTCTTGCAGCCTCTCCCAT
>NW_006283770.1:6336358-6337695 GCF_000327345.1 Myotis davidii
GAGGCCCAATCCCCCGGGGAGCCCCAATCTGAGGGGTCCCAGACCGTGAGAGGGCACAGAATGGGCTGAGGGCTCCCCCCGCCCAAGTGCACAAATTTTTGTGCACCAGGCCTCTAGTTCTAAATAAGCAGGGAATATGCTAATTAGCCCAGATATGCTAAAATAGTCACTACCAGTCTGGCACTTAATAGTCACGACCAGTCAGGCATAGCCCAGTAGTGGCCTGTGGCTGGAGTGGCCACTGGAGCACGGGCCTGTGATGCCACCCAGCCAGTGGTTCTGAGCAAGCACGCTGCATCACCTGGCCTGAGAGTGCCCACTGGTGGAAATGGCCACCAGCGGGGTGCATGTGGGCCCATGGCACTGCCCAGTCATGGGTCGCAGGCAAGCATGTTGCACCACCTGTCCTGGGAGCGGCCCCCAGCGGGAGTGGCTACCAGCGGGGGCACACACAGGCCCGCAGTTGGGGGTTGTGAGCAGGCCTGTAGTGTCCCCCACCCTGTGCTGAGGTGAACTTGTCGGCCTGCATCCCTGACCAGGGATGTGACACTGCCTGTGTGTCCCCTGGGTCTTGCCTGGGGTGCTGGGTCTTTGCTTGGGGGTTTGCCAAGTCTGGGTTTCAAGTGATTTTGAGGTGTGCACAGGTGTGGGGGGTCTTGACTCTGGCTCCCACAGTTCACCCAACACTCTGACAGGAGGATGGAGGGAGCCTGATACCCGCACCCAGAATTCACACAACAGGGCCGCGGGAGCCCCTTCCCTCATGGAATTGGCCATTGGTTAGCTTGCTGTCAGTGGCCTGACAGACAGGAATCCCATTCACCCACACCCAGGCCCCAGACAGGTTATTGTTTATTTATTAATAAATTTACATATTACTTTCATATACATTTTTCTAATTTTCTTTAATCTCTGACACTTCTATTATAGAGAAAGGGCCAATAGTGATGTTAAAATATTTCTTCTAATTAATTCCCTTTCAACGTGGACAAATTCGTGCACTGGGCCACTAGTTTAAAATATAAAGAAGCAAACATTCTGAGGGACCAGATGGGCATATTAGGTAGTCAGTATACCTTTCAGAACACAGTGTTATCCAGGCTATTTCCTGTTTGAGTCTTCTATACCTTGCACAAGGTTACCTTTGATTGCGGATAAGCAGGAATTAAGATCTCTTTAAATAAATGGCTTGCCCAGCCTTCTACAATCTGCTTGCCTAGCCTTCTACAATCTCAAAGAGAGATGGGACTAAACAACGAAATTCTGTATAGCCCCTGAGAACTTTGGCTGGTTTAGCAGCCGGACAGGACAATATTCTGGGTAAGTCCATCACTCCT
>NW_006283770.1:6337750-6340049 GCF_000327345.1 Myotis davidii
GCATTCCAGGTCACTTTTACAAACTTCCTCAAATGGTAACATGTGGTGGGAAATTCTGACTTGAACTTCCATCCATTACTGTACTAGACATATTGTGGCTGCTCCCCTTAATGGTTCCTAGGCTGTACTATTAAAGGCAAGGTATTACTCTGCAAAGTTTATGAGAGCAGTCTTGCTGAAACAAGCACATACCTTCTATTACGTTAATGTTCTATTTAAATAACAAATAGCTGGCCCCTGGCTCTGCTTCATCCTCTTATGTGTGTCTGGGCAGTAGTGCTTCCGTGCTGGTGAATATTTTCAGGCTCCTTCAAACAGCCAGAACAAAGTTAACGCAAGATCATCCTGACAGCCCTTTGAAAATCTTACCACCTGATGCTGTCTTTCTCTGAATGCTTTGTAAATGCAGCTTATATAATTCCAACCTCTAATATAGTCATAAAAGTGTGATGTGTCTTTTCAGAAGAGAACTTTGCTATAAAAAGGGAAAATTGAGTAAATTAAGTCAGGGAGCTGTTCAAGCTATCAAATCCGATGTTATATACCATCATGACATTTCAACCCCACAACTTGGTGCTGATGCTTATCAATTGAGCTGATGAGCTGTGTCTGCACAAAAATAAAAATCCAAGCTAGTCAAATACCTTTCTAAGCAGCTTGCCTTATCACAATCTGTTTTTCCAAGTACCTAATCAAGGGCATTTATTTCCCATGGTTGCAGTAAAAATGGAAATATCAATGGAGAGCAATTGGTTATTAGAATTTGCTCAGTGGTTGAGCAAGGAACCTTGCAGAAATCTTAAGCTTCACCCATTCACACTATCATAAAAGCTTTGTGCTTTAGCAGACTCCTTCCTAATTGGAAACATTTTGCAATAAGCCACCAACCAATAGGGTCTATCTTCATATGGTTGTGGAAAGAAAAATTAAGTTACATGGATACATGAAATAGGTGATAATTCATAGACTAATTGTTAATGTAATTGCTATGCTATAATAGTAACTAGCAACTTGGTTTTTGTCTCAATGTCCTTTCCAACTGTACTCTCCAGGGGAAATATCCCCATGACCTTGGATTGAAACTTGCACATTTCTCATTACTTTACATCTTACAGGCAGATAATAAATTAGATTTATGACTCCTTAAAGTTGCAAATGCAGCTTTAATTTAGAAATTAGATGGATCCATCCAAGATATTAATTGAGCATTTCAATCTTGTTTCAAAGATTCAATGAAAAGGTTTACCTTTTCATTCCCCTAAAATAAACACTGTAGTAGACCAGGAATGGGTATCACTGACCAGTAGGCAAAGTTGTCTTCTAGATACCACTGTATCCTACTTATACATGAACCTTCTGGACTGTGGCTCACAAACCATCTAAAGGAGCAAATCCTTCTACCTTACAGAACAATCATGCTTCACCTTCTCCCACCCCCTTTATCTATAACCAATATAAAAATCTTTTAAAACAACCTACATCTTTCTTCCTTCTACATAAGATATTAAAAAAGGCCATCGATTCCAGGATGGTGGACAATGTTGCCTTCTCCACTTAGACCTTCATTTTTTCTCCCTTAAGATGACTCATTTTTTGAAGGGAGAAATAAAATTTAAATTCCTCATAGAGAAATTATAGCGATTCAATGAGATATGGATATAAATCACCTAGTATAAGGTCTGGCACATACAAAGACCTTGATTAATGGTGGTTTCACATTTGTCCTCCCACTCATAGCAGAGGCTAGGCTTCATACATTTTTGCAATACTTAGCAACTCAGATGAGGCAAGGCACATAGAAGATGCCGAGTAAATGTCTGTAGAATGACAACTAAGTCAGGTGTTATAAACACATAAAAGAGAAAACAATTAATTATGAGCTCATTAAAATAATCATATTTATTTTCCTTTATATCTGTACTTAGCAAGCAACTTTTTAAAATATTATTTCAGTTCCCAAGCAAATATGCCTACTAAAAAAAGAATATATTATTCATTTAACTTCAAATTTTTGGTCCACAGAGCA
Source organism: Myotis davidii (assembly GCF_000327345.1). Taxonomy (NCBI): domain Eukaryota; kingdom Metazoa; phylum Chordata; class Mammalia; order Chiroptera; family Vespertilionidae; genus Myotis; species Myotis davidii. The sequence goes on from NW_006283770.1 coordinate 6,339,777, forward strand.
GTAATGTTTCTCATTATAAAATTAAAAAGAAAATAGCTTTGAAGTTACTAATCAAGCTCTAATGAGTTTGATTAGCATCAGTTAGTCCCCTACAATTTGTTCAACCTTGAATAAATCAATAGGAGAGAGCTTTTGACATTAAGAAGATGAGGATCAGGTCTTAGACCCATGGAGACTTTGCAGAGAATCATGTAAAATACCAACCTTTTTAATGGGAAATTGGTAACTCTGAGTTTAGCAATGTGTGTACAGAGACAGGGGCTGGGCTCACTC
>NW_006283770.1:6340081-6366076 GCF_000327345.1 Myotis davidii
ACTGCCTACATTTGGTTAAGATTTATAATGTAACTTCTTATAGTTTTAAGCAACCAGGTATACTGAACAGTGATTTGAGGGAAATGAGGGTGTAAGGATATCTAAGTCAATACTGTTCCAGTCATTTGAATTGTAAGGGCACAGACCCTGAAGCCTTTTCAGGAAGCCATGGTGGGGACATAGTGAGATGGGGAGAGGAGAGGGAGGAGCTCTCAGAGACCAAACTGGGTAAGGACTTGGTATTTTACTGTGAACAAAGTAGGAAGACTTTGAGGTGTTTGAGTAGAGAAATGTAATAATTGACTTACATTTTAAAAGGATCTTCTGGCTACTCTGATATCTGGGTAGAGACCCAAGAATAGAAGTCATGCACCTAAGGGCACATGGTGGGGAGCTGGTTCTTCTGATAGGAGATGGATGCAGATGAAAAAGATAATCTCAGGAAGTGATAAACACAGAGACCAACAGCACTGATGTCTGGTTCCTGACTGTCATCTGTCCATGCAGATGTCTTCTGTGATATCCGTGAAGCCAGGGGCTGGGAGTTACCTGTCCACTGTAGATAAGTTCATTAGGGTCAATCTTTCTTAGGAAGTAACATTTGAGCTTAGAGTTTAAGATGAGAAAACCCAGGTAAATGACTATGCAGTGGCAAAGGATTCTTGCAGGGATGAACATTGCTCAAATAGATCATACCAATGACTTTTGTAGCCAACACTAAGCCATCAAGCAAAATTTGAACTTTTAATGTGGTTCAAGTCTGGGGAGGTGTGTGGTATAGTTGCAGTGCGTATGCTTCAGAGCCGAGCTAACTAGACATCATTTCACAGTGTTCCCCTTATCAGTTTTATGACCTAAGGGCAGTCACTAAACATCTCTGAGCATTACTTTCCTCATCTGAAAATGGTTATCCTGACAGTGCTGTTGTGAGGATTAAAGGACATAATACACATAAAGTGCCTAGCATGTCTCCTGATGTATATTTTTGTATTCAATAAATACTATTGCCTTATGAAAAAGAAGGAAAGGAAAGTGTGTTGTAGCTGAATAAGATAAAGATGTCTTGCTAACCTGGACCACAAGAAATTCTCCACACCCCCCGCCATCCCCTCCTCCCCACTTCTTAATGTCTTGCTTTGTATACGGATGGGTTCTGTCGAACTTCTATTAGAGGAGGTGGGTAAGTTTGTACTTCACAGTCATACAGTAGGAATGCTGAGCAAGCCACCTTCTTCCACTCAGCCTTCCTTATGCTTAACAGTTCACCTGTAATTAGGAGGCTGGCCTAGGATAGAGGATTGGTAAGTTGAAGAGGAGACATTCTTAGTCACAAGTCCAAGAGATGCTGAGGGTGTGGTGGCCTCCACTGTGTGGAATGAAGGACTAAATGTCTGCAACAAAACCATTTTTTCATTTAGCACAAAACCTTGAGTTTGCAGATCCAAAGCCAAATATTAAATGACTGATTAAAATTTTTGGTTGGTTATTTTACTCTGAAAATTTTTTTTAACACTTTAGTAGTGATGATAAGCTCTGTCTACCCACAGACTCCAGTGCTTAAGAAATGTACCTTCTGTTTTTCTCTAACTCAGTAAAATTCTGTTTCAAGACCTCATTACCCTAATGACAGGAACTAAAATCTCAATCAATTTAAGGTCCTGTCCCTTTATCCCCAGGATGGCAGCAAAATTCCATAGCTCATGTTGCAGGGCACATCTATGTCTGGTTCCTATCATCTGTCCGTAGATGTCTTCTGTGATATCAATCACCTGGTCTGGCCCTGGGTCATTGATTGCTGCAGATGGCTATCATGCTATCCTTTGTTCCAGGTCTGACTCTCTCTGCTGCTTCAGAGCCCCTCTTGGGAGCATGAAAGACCATTGACTGCTCTCCCTGCCTACCCTGAAGCTATGGGACACTGAGGGATGGACTTAGGCATGTATCACACAGAGACTTCCATTTTAGTATTGCTGGGGGCCCCTTTCCAGGAATCTCACCCACTTCTCAGCTCTCTTCAACTCCCTCTACTTTCTTCTTCTTTTAAAAAATATATATTTTATTGATTTAAGAGAGGAAGGGAGAGAGATAGAAACATCAATGATGAGAGAAAAATCATTGATTGGCTACCTCCTGCACGCCCCGCACTGGGCATAGAGCCTGCAACCCGGGGCATATGCCCTGACCATATGCCCTGGAATTGCACTGTGACCCCCTGGTCCATAGGTTGTTGCACAACCCCTGAGCGATGCTGCCTGGGCCCCCTCTACTTTCTTCTACCTAGACTTTTACTGCTCAAAAGCTACAACCTGAATTAGGCCTTTTGTTGTCACCCCATTATAATAGTAAAGAAAAGACACTCAGTTGCTTTCATTAGGAGAAGTGGTTGGGTAATAAATATCTTGGGGAGAAAAACGTTAATTAATGTTTCAAAAATATTACTCTGTCTTACTTCTATAGCAAAATAAATTTGGAAGGAAGGAGGTAGACTGAGGCTCTCTTTTGTGTGTTTCTTTCCAAATCTGGTTTGGATGGTCCTTTATGATGGTACATACACTATGATTGGAGAGCCATAATAGCCAAAGTATCATGTAAGAAAAGAAAATGCTTATTTCCATATTGCTGAAGTAGATTTTCACCTTGTTTCTGAAGATGCTACATGGATTTTCATTAAGACATAATGTTATTTTTCTCCTCCTACTTCCTCCTTCCTTCCATGTCACTGCATACAAAGGGACTTTGTGACTGCGTTTGCAGAGGGTTGAACAGGCTATTTACTTAGCCAGATAAGGTGGTAACAAATATCTATTTGGGTCTGATTTGATCCATATGTGTAAAAAATTATTTCCAAGTTTCCTTGGCGGTAACCTTTTTCTAGGTGAAAAAAATAAAAGGGAGTTGAACAGCAGGATTCTTCATCGTATATCACATTCCTATCTCAGAATCAAGTTCCTCTTCTTCACTTTGTTTCTCTGGCATGACACATGCTCCTGCCAAAGTCAGAATTATCAGTGATATGGAGAATGAGACTAAGTCAGATTTACTGTAGCTTGTGGAGAAAGCACCTCCAAATCAGGCAGAAAATGTCAATATCATTGACCTCCAGGGAGATATGTGGTTTTTGCACAGTGTAGCTTTGGGCTCTTCAGCCAGCAGCAAAGCATCGAAACAGTAGTAGGGAGTGGTTTTCCCATGACCAGAATGTCAAGTGCCATCATAGATCCAGACCGAGAAAGGATTGTAACAGTTCTGAGCCTGTGCAGAGAGCATTGGACATGAAGCTAAAACCTGAAATTCTAGCCCTGCCTCTTTCTTCTGCATCTCAGGGGGTTCTTGCCTAAACAAGTTCTTGCCTGGACTATTTCTGCATCTCTTTTTTTTCAAATAAATATTATGACAATAGTTGTCATGGTGTTTTGACTAGACATATTTATAATAATATAATATGAATAATAATCTGTTCATAATATTGTGATGGTTAGTTTTAAAGGGGTGCCCAGATAGCTGTAAAACATTATTTTTGAGCTTGTCCGTGAGAGTGTTCCCAGAATATATTAGCATTTGAGTCAGTAGATTGAGTAAAAGCTTCCTCACCAATGTCTATGGGCATCATCCTATCTGTTGAGGCCCTGAATAGAACAAAAAAGATGGAGGGAGGGTGAGTTCTATCTCTGCTTGAGCTGAGACATCCATCTTTTCCTGCCCTCTGACATTGCTGCTCCTGGTTCTCAGACCTTGAAATACATTCTGGGACTTACATCAGCACCAGTTCCATGATTCACAGGCCTTTAGATTTGAACTTAATTATACCACTGGCTTTCCTGGTTGTCTAGCTTACAGAAGGCATATCATAGGACTTCTACATCTCTTTTTTCTTTCTTTTTTTCTAATATATTTTTATTGATTTTTTACAGAGAGGAAAGAAGAGGGATAGAGAGTTAGAAACATCGATGAGAATTGATCAGCTGCCTTCTTCACACCCACCACTGGGGATGTGCCCGCAACCAAGGTACATGTCCTTGACCAGAATCGAACCTGGGACCCTTCAGTCCACAGGCCGACGCTCTATCCACTGAGCCAAACCGGTTACAGCATGACTTCTACATCTCTATATCCTATTGGTTTTGTTTCTCTGGAGAACCCTGAATAACACAAATATCATCATTTAATATTTCCTACATGATATATGTACTTTTCCAAATACTTTTCACATCTTTTATGCCATTTTACCTTTTCAACATCCCAGCCAAGAGAGTATTTTTATTCCGATTTTTAGAATAAGAAACAGCAGTACAGAAGTGAGGTTGTGACCAGTGAAACCTAGTCCTTTTTGTGGTGCTGAGAGAAAAGAATTTCGAATGGCACACATGTGGAGAAGTTTAAATTGGATGGCCAGATTTTATTTGGGGTTAAGGGAATTAATACACCCTCGGGTACATAGAGGGCATGGAGGCTCTGGAATCAACTGCCACGAGGCTCTTGGTATCCTCCATATATTTTCCTGGTTCACGGTAAAGAACAAGGTGTCATTTAAACCATCAAACCCAACTTTCTGGTTCTTCCCGGGCCTGCGTTGGGTCCTCTTCCAATTATCATCGTAGTAACTAGCTAGTTATTATTGGTCCTTTACAGTAATCCTGCAGGTTCTTTAACATATTGTTTCAGAGTGCAGTTTTCTCTCATTTGTTTTTGTTTTTTTTTTTCTAGCTCTGACTCAGGCCAGCGCAATCTGGCCTGGCATTACAGGAAGGATTTATTTTTGACCAGTCTCACCTGATTTCTGCTTACTCAGAGTGAGAGCAGGGGAAAAGAACACAAGCATGTCATGATCCATCTTTATCCCTTACCTCTCAGCTCTGACAAGCAGACTACATCTGCTGACTTAGCTCCAGGAGAGGCAATTATCTTCCCAAGTGCAGATTTCATTGCTGGCTCTGTTGGTTTCAAAGACCCAGCTGGCCTCCTGCTGCTACTGGACACTTATCCAAGGCAGTCACAGGTCCTGATTCTTATGATGGAAACGTTCCCGGCTCAAGTCATAATTAGAAAGGACATTGCTCCAGACCCTGAGGTTTCTAAGCAACAGATAGTCAATTGAATATTATTGGCTGCATATCCTGTTCTGCTGCTGCATCCATGTTGCTTGATATAGGGACTCTTGGCCAATCCTCTGTATGTCCATCTGCTAAGATGGCAACATGCCCTCTTGTTTTGTATTTGGATTCTGGCCATGGCTTCCAGGCCATGACAGACACCTGCAGATCAACAGGAGTGTTAGAGCTTTTCTACCTATGTCTCCTCTGGCAGCCACAGGCCTTGTAAGACATGATGCACACCTGTTGAGTACCATCTGCCAAACAGCATGACTATTTGGGAATAAGATTAGGAGAAGGCAGCTGCCATGAAGACAAGCTTCATCGCATGTGAACGTTGGAGGGTCAAATACCCATATCTTTAATGAGAGAGCAGGCCTATGCTAGAGGGCATGAGGAATAGTCAGGATAGCAAGGATGCTGAGTGACCATGACCCTCAGACAAGCGCAGACCTGAGCAGGTTTTACTATGACCCCCCTGCAATATGGGTAACTTGCTGGAAGCAGAATCCAACAAGGCCAAGAGAAGTCTGTGTAATGAACTCACTGGTCTTTATAACAGAAAAAAAGTAAAGAATCTAAAAATCTCAACCTTGTGTATGAAACCTATTAAAAATGATGCCCCTTAGCCTTAGTTCTTAGTCATTTGAAACTCGTGTGTATATATACTTACGTATATTACATGAGCTTTCTTATTTTATCACGAGCCTCAACACGCACGCAGCCCCGCCCTCCCACTGGCTTTCCTGGTTGTCTAGCTTACAGAAGGCATATCATAGGACTTCTACATCTCTTTTTTCTTTCTTTTTTTCTAATATATTTTTATTGATTTTTTTACAGAGAGGAAGGAAGAGGGATAGAGAGTTAGAAACATCGATGAGAATTGAAACACCTTGGCAAGCTGCTGCACACGCAGCCTCCTGGTGACCAGTCTTTGGTCGTTATGGTGTTACGACCACTGGGTTTTTATTATATAGATTAGATATAGAGGTGAACTAAATGGGATGCAGAGGGTACAGCATCCATGGATACTCTATTCAGATGGATGAAGAATAGAATAAGGTGAAACAGTTGTTTTGTTTTTTAATCAAAACTTTGACAGTTCTGTAATAATTTCAGTGACGTCAAAATATTAAAATATTTATCAAGAACACTATACGTAGACATATTGAGAGAGTGTAATTGATGAAACACTATAGCATTAAATTGATTTTGGATATTTAATGCTTTTATTGGTGAGTCCTAACAAGAAGAAAAAAAATGTATCAACATTTTTCATGTCAACTTTTTGGAGCATGTATGATATGCTGGATATTTTATATGATACATACATTTACTCTTCACACCAAAAGATCTATGAGATAGAGATCTTCACCCCATTAGGAATATATTAATTAATTATTATTATTATACAGTAACATAAAATCATTTTGAGAGGTTATTTAACATTTTTGAATCCTAGGTAATTGTACTCAACACTTAGAAATAATTAAGGAACTTGCTAGGTATAGGTGGAATGTCTGGCAGATTTAGGGCAAATTTGTTTTACAGTTTAGTTCTAGCAAGGGAAACGTATTTTGTAGGTTTCTGAGTGAGAGTTTTATTATTTTACTTTATTTTATGTGTTTTTTTCCCCCCACACAAATGTTCTAGCACTTTTATTGTTATTGCCCCCAAACAGGAAATAGCTGAAATGCCCTCAGGAGTGAATGGTCAAACAACCAGGGGCACCACAGAGCGCTACTCAGCAATAAAACCAAATGAACTATTGACACAAGCAATACCTGGATAGGCCTCAGGGAACTATGCAGAGTGAAAACTCAATCTCAAAAAGGCCACATATGGTATGGTTGTGTTTATGTAATATTCTAGAAAAACAGATTAGTAGCTGTCAAGGGTTGGAAATGTTGGAGGTATAGGGAGTGGGGTGGGAATAACTATAAAGTGCTAGCAAAAGGGATATCTTGTGTTGATGGAATAGTTCTGAATCCTGATTGTGGTGGTGGTTATAAGAATCTAGACGTGTGATTGCACCAATGCCCAATTTCTGATTTTGGTATTATAATTATGTAAAATGTAACCATTGGCACAAAATTGGGTGAAAGGTACATTGGGACCTCTCTGTACTCTCTCTGCAACTTCCTGTGCATCTATAATTATATTTTTTTAAAATGACTTGCTCTCTATGTGGTGTAATACATTACCCTTCACAATATATAATCCAGGAAGAAGCCTACCTCTGCATCCTACTGCTCCTCCTATTTTATTCCTAACTCACACCATCACCTGTCTCTTGTCACACTTACTTGGACATACTCCATCATCCCTGCTATGGATTGAACATTTGTTTCCCCTCAAAATTCATATGTTGAAACCTAATCCTCAATGTGATGATAATTGGAGGTGGGGAACTTTGGGAGTTGGTGAAGTGATGAAGGTGGGGCCCTCGTGAATGGCATTACTGTCCTTATTTTAAATTGGATTTACTGGGGTGATATTGGTCAACAGAACCATAAAGAGATCAACTGTACAACTCAGGAAAACATAATCTGCATACCACATTATGCACTCAGCGCCCAAATGAGTCTCTATCCATCTCCATTTACCGCGCTCCCCTTCCCCCCCCCTCCATTTGCCCACTTCCACTTCCCCCTACTCCCCTTTCCCTCTGGTTATCACCATACTGTTGTCTGTGTCTATGTGTTATATATATATGTTTTTTGCTTAATCCCTGCACCTTTTTCACCCAGTCCGCCCAACCTCCTCGCCTCCTCCCCTGACCCACTGACAGCTTTCAGTCTGTTCTTTGTATCTATGCTTCTGTTTCTATTTTGTTTGTTCAATTATTTTGTTCAATAGATTCCACATATAAGTGAGATCACACAGTATTTGTCTTTCCCTGACTGACTGACTTCACTTACATAATTGTGAAGCCACGGCCCGCATGGCTTGGGTTCAGAAGAGTGGAGAAAGAGCTGACACGCAAATTAATACACAGGACAAGAAATATACATTCAGAAAATGATGGGGGAAGCCAGAGAAAGCTTAGTTCTAGTGACCAAGCTCCGCTGAATCTCCAAACCCATCTCCTTTTTATTGACTAGAATACACAATTGCCTTTCAGGAATGCAAACAGGCATATCAAAGATAATGTTTAGTAAACAGTAAAAGATTAGGGGGTTGCCTTTGGCCATTCAGTCAGCAGCAGATAGTAAGATGCAGATATTTGGCCTTCTGAATATCAAAGTCCATTCAGCCTTCTGACCTGAACTTCTCGCATTTGTATATTAATTACTGTTGATCTTTGCTTCCAGCACATAATGATCTCCAAGTTAACTCATGCTGTCCAGAAAGGTGTGATTTTCTTCTTTTTTATAGATGAGTAGCATTCCAGTGTGTAAATGTACTACAGCTTTTCTATTCATTCATCGAACAATGGGCACTGGGGCAGCCTCCAGATCTTGGCTATTGTAAATAAAGCTGCAATGAACATACAGTTGCATGCATTGTTTTGTATTAGTGTTTTAGGTTTCTTCAGGTATATTCCCTGATGTGGAATTGCTGGGTCCAAAGGTAGTTCCATTTTTAATATTTTGAGGAACCTCCAGACTGTTTTCCACAGTGGCTGCACCACTATGCATTTTCCACTACATCGCACAAGGGTTCCATTCTTTCCATATCCTCACCAACTCGTGCTTTTTTATTTATTGATGATAGCTACTCTGGAAAAAATGTGAGGTGATATTTCATTGTGGTTTTAATTTGCATCTCTTTGGTGATTAGTGATGTTGAGCATCTTTCATGTCTCTATTGGCCATGTGTATGTCTTCTCTGGAGAAGTGACTATTCAGATACTTTGCCCATTTATTTTAAAAGAATAGTTTATTGACTTTTAGAGAAGTATTTATTGATGATAGCTACTCTGAAAAAAATGTGAGGTGATATTTCATTGCGGTTTTAATTTGCATCTCTTTGGTGATAAGTGATGTTGAGCATCTTTCATGTCTCTATTGGCCATGTGTATGTCTTCTCTGGAGAAGTGACTATTCAGATACTTTGCCCATTTATTTTAAAAGAATAGTTTATTGACTTTTAGAGAAGGAGGGAGAAGCAAGAAACATCAATGTGAGAGCATAACATCAATTAGCTGTTTCCTGCACATTCCCAACTGGGGATTGAGCCCACAGCATGGGCATGTATGTGCCCTGACTGGGAATTGAACCAGCAACCAGTTTAGGTGCACGGGATGAAGCCCTACCAACTGAGCCACACCAGCCAGGATACCCGTTCTTGTTTTTTGTTTTTTAAATTAGGTTGTTTGTCTTCTTGGTATTGAGTATATAAGTTTTTTATATATTTTGGAAATCAACCCCTTATCAAAATGAGAGTTTAAATGTTACATATTTCAATGTAAGGTGAATTTTAAGTTTTATATTGGTATGGATTGCTTCTATCTTGCTTATTATTATAGCACTAATACCTAGCATAGGAATTAAACTTTAATTGATTGAATAAATAAGTGAATGGTGGGATAAGAGAATATTAACACTATCTTCAATTTATTTGTTATAAAATTAATATTCTCTATAAACACATACATACACACACACTTCTTTTCAGTACAAGGTGCTCAGGACATAGCTACCCATTAGGGATAATTATAGTCCAGGTCAGAGAGAACAAAGACATGAGTCATGGCTGTGACAGTAGGACAAAGAGCAAAAACTGATGGAATAGTATCTTTTGAAGAGGCTTTAAAATATTTGTTTACTCATGAAATGTGGGCTGTAAGGGCAGATATGAGAGAAGGGGAGCAGTTTAGGTTGACTCCAATAGATACCCTGGGAGATAGGATAATGTCTGACAATAGCATAAAATACCTTGAAATGTTTTGAAAAAGGAATACTGCTCAAAACTCAGTCTCAGATCTGGAGAGCTCAGATAACAAGCAAGAGTATGGCCAAGGTAGTCTTACTTAGCCTCCTGTTGTCACTGTAGCCATTACTCAGCCCCCCTCAGAGACCTGCAACATTAAGAACATCACATAGGCATACCTTGAAAATATTGTGCATTTGGTTCTAGAGCATCACCATAAAGCAAGTCACATGATTGTTGGGGTTTCCCAGTGTATCTAAAAGTTATGTTTATACTAAGTATACAATAGCATTATATCTAAAAATATGCATACCATAATTAAGAATACTTTATTGTTGTTCCATTTATATCGAGTGCAGGCAGAGTAAATTTAGCATAATTCTTGAGGGTCCCTAGGATTTCCAGAATGGTGAATGAGCACTGGCTTCAACTTGAAGTCATCAGCTGCATTAGCCCCTAACAAGCAAGTCAGCCTGTCCTTTGAAGATTTGAAATCAGGCATTCACTTCTCTCTAGCTATTAAAGTTCTAGATGGCCCACATCAGCAATAAGGCTGTTTCACTTTCCTGTCATTCATGTGTTCACTGGACTAGCACTTTTAATTTCCTTCAAGAAATATTCCCTTATTTTTACCACTTGGCTAACTGGCACATGTGGCCTAGCTTTCGGGTATACTGACTTTCGACATGCCTTCCTCACTAAGCTTAATTATTTCTAGCTTTTGATTTCAATGAGAAATGTGCTACTCTTCCTTCCACTTGAACACTTAGAGGCCATTGTATGGTCATTAATTGGCCTAATTTTGATGCTGCTGTATCTCAGGGGGTTGGGAGGTCTGAGGAGGGAGAAATGGGGGGAAGAGAGAGAGAGAGAGAGAGAGAGAGAGAGAGAGAGAGAGAGAGAGAGAGAGAGAGAGAGAGAGAGAGAGAGAGAGAGAGAGAGAGAGAGAGAGAGAGAGAGAGAGAGAGAGAGGAATGGCTGGTCAGTAGAGCAGTCAGAACACACAATATTTATCAATTAATTTTGCCATCTTATAAGGGTGCAGTTTGTGGCACCCCAGAACAACTATAACAGTAACACCAAAGATCACCAATCACAACTCACCATAACAAATTTATTAATTATTAAAAATTTGTAAATATTGCATGAATTACAAAGATCTGACACAGAGACATGAAGTAAGCAAATTATGTTGAAAACATGGTGCCCATTGACTTGCTCAATGCAGGGTTGCCACAAACCTTTGATTTGTACAAAAACACAATATCTGCAAAGCAAAATAAAGTGAAGTGCAATAAAACCAGGTTTGCCTGTAAGTGCTCAGTGAATGCAAACTGATTAAGGAAATGAATGTGTCACCAAAGTTTGTCTAGAGGCTATGACTTGTTGGAAACACTAACAGCACCTGTTATATAATAGAAATTACTCAAGGCAGTGGCTTCCTAAATAGACTTGGAGATTGTAACCAGAGGCTTTTCATTTTTTATAAAGGCTTGGGTTTGAAGCAAAACCAAATTAAATGGTAGATGCCAGAAGAGATCTTGTTTTCATCAAACTGGTGACATTTATTTCCTTGGCTTTTGGTACTGCATTAAAATTTCTATTAGTTTTTTTTTGTTTTTATTACCGAGTTTTAAAGAATAACATTTTAGATGACATTTTTCTGTGAGAAGGTTTCTTGCCATTAGAAAACCTAACTAATCACTAGCCTCCCAAGTTATTCAGGTGATGTGTTTCCAAGTTACCCACATTTTCTAAATAATTAATGAAGCTGTTTTAATGAAATAGCTTTTTTCTCCCTAATAATTAAGACTTTTAATTGAGCTGTGTTAAATGTGTCCTTCTAGGTTTTTCTTTTATTTATTCACATTGGTTTATAACCTGTATATAATTGAAAGTCACCAAGAATCCAAAAGCCCTGAGTCATACACTAGAAATATTGGGGTGGGAAAATAAAAGTTGGAAAGATTTTTATTTTCTTCTTACCAGAAAAGAATGTATCATTGAGATTAAATTGTCTGTAGAACAGTTTTAAGATTATCCCTACTTTTTTTTGTACCTGGACTAGTCTATTATTTATAGTGTAAGCCCTGACCATTGTGGGTTTTATTTTTTGTTGTTGTTTTTTGTTTGTTTGTTTTGTAATGCAAGTGACTCATTTAAGCTTTGATTGCCAAGGCATCCACTTCAAGGATGGCTACTTCAAATAAACACTTTGCCAGCCCCAAGACTAGATAAAGAGCCAGGCAGACACCATCCACACACACCATCCAGCTAAGTCCCACCGCCACTCCTGACTCCTGTCGCCATTTCCCTCCAACAGGCTCCTTTGTTTCAGACATTTTGGTTGATTTCAATTACTGACAATTTGGGCCATTTCTCCCCTCCCCTGTTCTTGTGCTTTAAATTCTTGCTCTTATGTTTCAAATTCACCAATAAAGAGTGAGCCCATGCCCATCTTTGACCCCAATAAAGGCAGAATCCCAGGCACACTCTCACACTACCTCTAACCTCCAGGATCTGTAATAAACCTTTTTCTTCCCCAAAATTTTCCTGATGGCTATTGCTGAGGGCATCTTATAATCACAATAAGAACCACAAGCATGGGGGCCAGCTACCTCATTGGTTATTGATGGGTTGAGACTGGCACACAACACCCATTAGTGCGTCAAGTTCATTCCCTCCGCTGTATCTTTACTCATGCCACTCTCCACATCTGGGTTATCTGAGTCTTATTCATTCTTCAGCACTGACTTTATACTTCCTTATACTGCTATGGAACTTTCCATGCGCAATGCACTCCATAATATACTATTTGTTCATTCATCATTTATCAAAAATTGGTGGGCAAGTGATTCCATTATATTTACAAATCAATACGGTAACACTTAGACTAGAAGGTAGGAGGAAAGTTCTATGGAAATAAAAGAAAGGGCTGCCTTCTTTCCTCAGATCTAACATTTTTGCCACTTACATCTTGCTTGTCACATCTCTTCTGTTACTTTAACTTTTGTAAAATCCAGTCTTTATTTTCATAACAGAAAAAAATGTAAGAGTAGGAGGGATGGAGAGTATGGATATAAGGTTAACTATTCGTTAAGAAATGTAGCTGATATCCTAGTCTGGCTAGGATTTAAAACACTGATGCCTTCTGTAGTTTTTTTCCCTCTTTTTTAAGGAAAAAGAGGAAATATAGTTCTCAATAAGAACAACTGAATATTAAGAACAAGTGTATGTGCACCCACTCATACCCACTGCCTTCCCCACCCCTCACATACACAAGTACTAAATGATGAATCACCATGTTTGGGGGCTTTATTAAATGGAGGAATGACATCTCTTTCTGATATATTGTATTAGCTGAATGTTGATGTTTCACTTCTTCATTTTCCCTAAAGAAAAAGGGAACCATAGCAGGGCCATCATGAGATATGGAAAGGACAGACAAGAGAGGATCAGGGTGATTGCCCTGGAGACTTCTAGACAATTAGGTGGCTTTCTGTGATTCTTTTATTCAATCTTCTTCTTTCCAAACAAAGGAAAAGAAACAAATAAATTTACCAGCTGATAAAATAACACTAGCATAAATGGGAACATTTATGACAACAGTGTTGCTGTGAAATAATTTGCTAGGATGGAAAATAAAAAACTCCCTATTCTGAGATCATGTGTGGCTATGCTATTAAAACTCTTTTTGAGTAAGGGGGAGCTCCTGAGTTTAAAAGGGCCATGTGAAATGGTTTTCATTGGTGGTGAGAGATGTGCAGGTAGAAAAAGTTTTCTTAGGGATGTGGTTTTCAACAGATCGACTGTGGTATATAGATGTCAGGCAAACTCTTCAGTACTGGACTGGCCATCAAATTTTAAATGAAGTGTAAAATTTGCTTTCAAAGCAGCTGAGAATACATATTATTACCTTGATATATAACAGATGGAATGTTGAACTAAGGGCTTTGTGCAACCTTTTATATAGGCAAGTCCCTCTTGCTGTGAGTTAGGAAAAAAGGACAGTATAGTGTGGAAATGGCTTATTTATAGAAACACAAGGGCTGTCTGTCAAGTGGAGGAAAAATATGTAGTCAAATGTTCTGTCAATAATGACAGAGCGCTGAAAGGGGAATGAAGAAAGAGTAGAATATCTGTGAATAAAAAGGAGCCTTTAAGTGAAGATGCAAATTTTAGAATTTAAACTGTACCTAAGACTATGAAAGATTGAGAATCAAGATAGTATTCATGGAGAGTTTTTGTGTGATGGAGAAATTAGCTTTGTACAGGATTTACGAGACTAAGCTAATGGTTATGTTCCTTTGAGGCCTCTTATCATTGCTCTAATTCATGGTCACCAGAGTTCTTGCCAATAAGTAAAGCTGGTCATCAGAAAGCCAGGTGGGCAGGTATGGCTTGGTGTAAACTCATGATGCTCATTCATTTATTCCTTCAAGAAATGCATTGTGACCTTAGTATGGATACATAGGACACAGTGTAACTTTACATATTTTAGTGTCCTGGAGAGAACACAAATACTCACTTGGTGCTCTGTTATAAATACTACTAGAGGCCTGGTGCATGAATTTGTGCATGGGTAGGGTGCCTTGGGGTGGCCTGGGGGGATCGGGCCCCAGCTTGCGCCCCCAGCCTCGCAGCCCCACAGCCCCACCTGGCACCCCACTGTGACCTAGTGCTGACCCCTCATCTGCTCCACCATCCCGCCTACAGGGCGATTGATCGAGGCAGGGTCCCCTGCCCAGCTCCCTCAGTGCCTGGGAGCTGGGCAGCAGCCCCATCCCCCGCTGCCACTGGTCACCATCTGCAGGGAGATAGGCAGAGCGATCAGGCCCCTGCTCACACCCGTGTTGGCCTGGTGCCACCTGCTCACCTGGTCCACCATCCCACCATGGTCCCACTCTCATCGGGGCCCATTGGAGCTGGCAGTGCCTCCAATGCCACCTTCTGCCAGTGTCGCGTTGCTGACACCCACCATGTTCTGCGCCACCCCCTGGTGCACCTTCTGCCAGTGTCGCGTTGCTGACACCTGCCATGTTCTGCGCCACCCACTGGTGGTCAGTGCAGGTCATAGTGAGCGGTCAAACTCCCAGTCAAATGACCACCCGAGGGGACAATTTGCATATTAGGCTTTTATTATATAGGATAATAGGAGGTAAGTTCATGACTCTATGACATTATACGGAAGGGTGAAGGGTACCTGACCACATGAGTATCATGGGATTAACAGAGAAAACCTCCTGGAGGAGAGTAATCAAAAAGGAAACCCAGATGAAATTAGCAAGGAAGAAGGGAAAGTTTGGGTGCTGTGTGGAAAATTGCCTGGAATGACCAACAGACCCTGAACGACAGATGAATGATTACTCTTACACAAGTTTCTGTGAAAGAGAGGTTAAACGGCCAGTTGGCATAAAGAGCCAGAAAAGCCCTGATTGCCTGCTTCCTTAGACTTTTATTGTCACAACAGCTTGAACTCAAATTAATCTCTAGATATAATCAGCAGGGTAAGTATCCTTGAGAAAGCACATGCTTCTATAAGGTTGGGTTTTAAATAGAAATTCTAGTAAAACACCTGGGGGCTCAGACTTGTTTGGGAAAGTCAAGGCAGGGCCGCCGCCTTCAGCAAGGTCCGCCTAAGAGGCCCCGACCTTTCGGAGAATTCTCCTTACAGACTTTCCAACCAAGTCCCATGCTTCCCTACAGAAAATACCTGACAAAGGAATGAAATATTCTAAGAGAGAAATTTAAACATGTACCCTGTTAATGGGCAACATTTTCATCCTCCTCTTCAGGGAACAAGACATTTCAAAAGTTTATAATATGGCTAGTTACATGGCTTAGCTTATGATAAGTATAAATAAGAGTAATTTACTTCTAAATTCTATTACTCTTTGGTTGATTATAAAAATTGCTATTCTTATTATCCTAACATTTTTTAAATTGGGCTTTTTGGTAGTAGAAAGGAATGAAGAGAATTGGTAGATTAGGGAGTTTTGCTTTAATGATAGTCTAATAATAAATACCTGAGAATCATACTTAAGCAAAATCAAGAATAGGCTGTCTAAAAGATTGGGTATATTGGATTATCCCAGATAATCTCCATAATTTTGTGCAAATTTATGACATCTCTATGAATCATTTTTTTAATCTTATTTGGAAAATGAGGGGAACTAGATGATTGATAATATATCTTTAGTTTTAATATTTAATATGATATGAATTCAACCATCTTGTGATCACAGCATCTACCAACATTTAAAACAACTGCTTTTCTTTAATAGATAAGTGTGGGCTAAATATAAAAAGCTATAGGAAGGCACTTGGGAGGTTATTGTGATGGTTTTTTTTAGAAAAGAAGAAGATGGAGTAGGGTAATGGCAGAGCAGGTGGTAAGCAGAGGAGAGAAAAGATGTAGTGGTTGTAAGGGTGGGTAATTAATACTTGCATATAAGCCTTTGTCCAATTTAATTCTTTATAATAAAGACTGTCTTGATTATGTGAGATATGTTATCTCATTCTTTCTATCTTGGGCCTCCTACCACCCCATTTTCTCCTTTTCTTTCCGAGTTTTCCCTTTGAGGAAGAATTGACAAACACCCTAATAAGTAAAGGCATAATTTGTTAATAAAAGCATATTTTGCTGCATAAGTTACTATATCTAAAATGCTTAGCTCAATACCTGGTTCATGGTAAACCTTCAGTGTATTAGTTATTACTACTAGTAAATAGTAAGAACAACAATAATACCTTATAGTGTAATCATTATTATTACCTTTCATGTGAGAATTATTTTAGCCTTTAGGATAAGGGATTACTCCCCAAGGTAAAGTCACTGTACAGAGGATTAGAGGTCATTTGTTCCTGCCTAAAATGTCCACGGACACATTTGGTTCATGCCAGGAGGTCCTTGATATTTGGTCCTGTCCAAAACAAACAGATATATACATATACATATGCATATGCATATGCATATACATATACCTATGCATATACATATACATACACATACACATACACATACATATGCATATACATATATACATACACACACACACATATATATATATATATACATATACATTTAAATATATTTTATCGGTTTTTCACAGAGAGGAAGGGAGAGGGACAGAGTTAGAAACATCAATGAGAGAGAAACATCGATCAGCTGCCTCCTGCACACCCCCCACTGGAGATGTGCCCACAACCAAGGTACATGCCCTTGACTGGAATCAAACCCGGGACCAGGCCAACGCTCCATCCACTGAGCCGAACCAGTCAGGGCCAAACAGAAATATTTGGTCCACACCGACCCATCGACCTCACCCCATGTGCCATTACCAACTAGGATCCCAAGACAAGAAGGCTTATTACTGGAAAGGTAGCCACCACACAATGATTGGGCCAATAAAACACGAGTAGTATTGTTTATGTATTAATCCTATAAACCAAAGTTTAAATGCATGTTAGGGGTTATTTGAACCCAGGAACATTTGCACAGGACCAACTATCAAGGATTTTTTGTATAAACCAAATGTCATCTGTAAATGTTTTGGAAAGGACAAAATATCATTCAAGGCTATGGGACTCTGATAGGTTAATGGCAGATGCAACCATTGAAACGATACATATGAAGATAAGATACCACAAGGTCTAAGAGTCAGTACATAATTTTTTAAAAATACATCTTCTGATAGTATCATCTGAAACAAAAAATTCATGAGAAGAAAAGACACATTTCTGATACAATTTTCATAGTAGTTTTGTTATGTTGGTATAATTTTTTTCTTGATGTCTAAATTTTTCTGATACTTTTATTGTAATTAAATGATAATTCTGATTCTGCTACTTACTAACTCTGATACCTACAGTAAGTTATTTATCCTTTCTAAATCTGAATGTAATAATTTAAAAATTAAAAAAAATAGTAACTTACTTATAAAATTGTGTTGAGCAGTAGGTGAAGGCAGTCTTGAGCATTAACACTGGTTCATTTGTTGTAACAAATTCTTAATCATAGAGGATATGAGTTTTGAAGTAAAGTTACAAATTATGCAGTTATTTACATTATTTAAATAACTAATTCATTTAATTTATTCATTTATTTGAAAATTTATAAATTCACTCATTCATTTATTCAATAAGTATGTATTAGGCATCTATTATTTCCTAGCATTGTTTTAGGTGGTAGGAACATTGAAGTTAAAAAAGCAGACAGAAACTCTTGCCTTCATGAAATTTGCAATCCTAATAAATTTATTTTGATATAACCATAAAATTGACAAAACCAAGCATCAGTGAACATGTGCTGCTATGGAAAAACCTTTGGGGGTGAAGGGTTTCCTTCGTACTCCTCAAAATATGTGATTTAGGTGTTGGCTTCAGCAGGTCACAAAAGGATGATGTATGGCATAGTCTGGGGAAAGTTTAAAACGTGTCTGGGATGCTGACATATTTCAACTGAGCTCCAAATCCTTTAACACTATTTTCTTTTCCCATGAATGAAATAGTTTCTAGGTAGTTTAAAATCTTTGTGCCTCTCCTTCTAAAATTCTGTTTACACAGTGTGTTATCACTATAGGGGGGAAAGGAAGGGGGAAAAAAAAGACACTAGATAAACAGGAACAAGGAATCCTGAATCAGAAGTGGGACAAGAGGGTGAGAGGAGCTCAGATTAAAAGGAGCAAAACAGCTGCCAAGCCTAAACACGGGGAGGCAAAGATTTATGAGGTTTTAAAAAAGCCTATCAGACAAACTAATTAAAAGTACAAATTTTAATTGGAGTTAATTGGATTGGGTAGTTGAATGAAAGGAGTGGTGGTGGTGGGGGCAGGGGGGGGGCTTCACTTTTTCCCCTCCTGTCAAACACACTAATGGATGATGAAGCATGGGCAGTTAATCAAGATAAAGCATCCAGTTTCCTCACCAATCCTGGAATGTCAGAGCCAGAGGGTTTACATTTAGATCAAACATCTAACACCATCATTCCATAGACAGCGGCACTAAGAACAAGCGTGAATAAGCATGCTGAAGATTACCCATAATGCCAATCTGGGGAAGGACTTATGTCCAATTTCCCAAATTAGAACTTTTCTAAGCAAAACACCATTACAGCTGAAAAGCATGTGTGTCCTCCCAGGAACAAACAGAAGAGATTTTCAGTTCAAGGCCATTTAGAAATCAGGTATTCAGGTTTCTAAATATCCGGAAGTAGCTCTTTTGATCACAGGATTCACATAATTAAAATAGCAGTTGGGTAATCCTTATAGCTGGTGTGAATGAGTAATGGTTGCAAAGAAATGAGAGAGAGCAAATGAGGGGAGCTTTTGATTGTAAAAGCTAATGCAAGCTCTAATATGCTTATATCCTACACCTCCCACCTGGGATCAAGCCCACAACTCGGGCATGCACCCTTGTCCGGAATCAAACCTGGGACCCCTTCAGTCCACAGGCTGACACTCTATCTACTGAACCAAACTAGCTAGGGCGACATTGGGATTTTAATGGGCATTGCATTAAATATATATATTGCTTTGGGTAATATGGCCATTTTAACTATGTTGATTCTTCTAATCCATGAACATGGAATATTTTTCCATTTTGTTGTGTCTTTATCAATCTCTTTTAATAATTTTTTGTAATTTTCAGTATATGGGTCTTTCACATTCTTTGTTTATTCTTTCACATCCTTTGCTAGATGTTTTATTCTTTTGGTTAGAACTGTGAAAGGAATTTTTTTTCCATTTCTTTTTCTGACATAACTCAGACAAAGCTAGGAACTATATGATTTCACTCATATGTGAGATATAAAACTGAAACTTGTGAACGCAAACAGCAGTGTGATGATTGCCAGAGTGAAGAGGGTGGGAGGGGGGTCCTAATATACAGTGACAGGAGAAGGTATGATTTTGGGTGATGGGCACATGGTGCAATATATAGATCTTACAACATAGAAACCCACACTTAAAACCTATATGTTCTTGTTGACCAATGTCACCCCAATAAATTTAATAATAAAAGAAAAAAAAACAACTACAACTTTTATTTGAATGGGCAAAATACCACAGTTTAATATAAAATTGAATAATATTTTTAAGTATAACAGTCTAAGTAAGTAAAGTTAGAATTAGAGCTCTAAAAACATTGTTGTCAATCAAAACATTGTGGTTCACTGAAATACCTCTTCATGTCATAATAGCAAATATTTTTCTTAAATATTTAACTTTTACATTGAATTGGTAATAGTATTAAAAGTGATATATATCTCTATATATATCTATATATTTCTCTGTCTATATAGATAGATAGAGAGATAGATAGAGAGAAACACATAGTAATTAAAATATAACATTTTTGAGGCAAATTGGATATTAGATATAAAAACAATGAATATAATGAACAACAGAAACTGATGAACAAAAATAAATCCAGAGACATAGAAGCATCAAGCAGACCATCCAACCTCAGAAGGAAGACAGGGGAGGGGGCAGGGGCAAGAGATCAATCAAAGGACTTGTATGCATGCATATAAGCATAACCAATGGACACAGACAGGGGGTGAGGGCATGTGCTGGTGGGTGGCAACTGCTGGGGAGAAGTCAATGGGGGAAAAAGGAGACACAAGTAATTAAACAATAAAGAATTTTTAGAAATGCATCAAATGGCAGGTCATGCTTGCTCTCTATACTGCCCTTCATCAATTGGATTTTAGAAACAAATGAGCCTTTTAAGAACTTTGAGGTCACCTTAGGGATATGAGCATACTGGACCTTGCATTAGGTCTTACAATCGAAATGATTTATTTCTGGTAGTACAGACTCCAACTAGATTTATCTTGATCCCATAAATTGGTTGGAATAATTGAAATATTATTGGACTTAATTTATACTTTAAAGTATATGATGACATGGATATAAAACTGCCATCATTTAAAACTGAAAAATTCTTCTGCTAATGGACCCAACACATTAACTGTCACTTCATTTTTGTATATGTCCAAGAAAATTTGGAATTGAAAGTGAGCAAATTTAATTTTCAAAATAGTCATTTGATTTACTTAGCCTTGCTCACGGAACAATATTCAAACAAGTGTTTGCCAAAGTTAGTCATTTTCAGGCACATTCTTTTTAATGAATAACTTTTGAAGTAGATACTGATGCTTCTTTCCACAGATTTATCCCTTTCCACAGATTTAGTCATCGGTGATGTCACCCTGGCATTCATAGTAAACTGTAAATATTGACCAATATTTTGCACACGTCACATAAGCATAATGAACTTTTGTAAAAAAATAAAATTCGGTATTTCTAATTCTTTACAAACACCTTTTACTTTTTAACTCATTGCTGCCAAAGAGGTTATTGTAAAATACATAAAATAAAAAACAAATACTTTTAGATTTATCCCATATAAAATCACTGAAGCAAGAGTATTCTGAATACTCTCTTTCTGGTCTATGGCAAAATTGTTCAGCCTTTACATCCTGCACTTACTGTATGTTCAAGTCAACTATAATATCTCTTGATTCCCACTAACCCCAGCAAATGGTGGTCTGGTGGATTTATATACTTTGCAATGCTGTATGTAGCACAGTAAATTTGGCTAATGTGTCTAATAGCTATAAAGTATCACAGAATCAAATAATTGTCCACTACTCCCTCAGACAACAGGCATTAGCTTCCCTGGTTGCTTGGCTCCGAGGTCACTTTGTTTTATGAAAGGTTGTCCTACATTCTGCCCTTGAACTGGACAAGATCATAAAGCGAGAGAGGAATTATCACTGGTCATATTTCAGATTTATCTTCCTATTATAGCAAGTGTTCTGTTAATTGTCCATGTGGTTCATACACAACTGGGAGAAGCTACAGCAGAAGCTGGGAGTACATAGTAGAGGGAGGTCTGCCAAATTCATTCCAGGGTGTTTTCTTACAATGACTAATAATGAAACTTCGTAAAAGAGGAAAAGTATGGAACAAATGCTCAACTAGATAGGAAGTCAGACACATCACTGGGGACTGCCTCAAGTAAACTGGGATGTATGGATAGTCTAGTTTTGGAGCCTAGGTCAAGCTGGGAAGGGTATCACTTTAAGAGTTGCTTGGGGCCCAGCTGGCATGGCTCAGTGGTTGGGTGTCGATCTATGAATCAGGAGGTCACAGTTTGATTCCCAGTCAGGGCACATGCCCAGGTTTTGGGCTTGATCCCCAGTGTGGGGCATGTAGGAGGCAGCCAATCAATGATTCTTTCTCATCAGTGTTTCTGTCTCTCTTCCTCTCTGAAAGCAATAAAAATATATTTAAAAAAAGAGTTGCCTGAGAATACACTGAGTGAAGGAGGGCTGATTAAAGCATAGCTAAGGGGAAAGACAAATGACTATGTGAGTGGAACTAGAACATGCATCAAGCTGTGGAAAGGCTGATAAAGTACAGGAATAGACATTGTGATCTGTATGTAATTTAGGGAAAGTCTCAGGACACATAGTGAAGAGTTTGTGGCAAGGCTTAAACATATTGGAAGCTAGGTGTGTGAACACTAAACATGAGGTAGGACATAGTAAGTTTTAACAATAACAAAATATTTTATTTATTGAATTCCTGTATAGGATAGGCACTTCACTAAGTGTCTAACCAACACAGCTACTGGGTGAGATTTGCATTAATTTCTTGATGACATAAATGAAAAGTTGTGGAAATAAAGGAGGAGTAAGAAACTATTGGGGCGGGGGGGTGGTGGTGGGGAGCTGGAATGAAACCCAGATCTTTTTGCTCCAAAACGGATGCTTTCTACTTGCCTCTCTAACTGCCCTATTTCTTAAATAGACTGCTGAAATTTTTAAAAGCAAACCTGATCTGCCCATTCCAGTATTTTTATCCTCCCTCTCAAATTTGACCTTTATACCGATCCAGGCTTAGATTCAAAGCAGTGAGTCACTCGATTACATAGGAGTCGTGCTTGCTCACTCCTTTAGAATGTAGGCCTATTTTAGACTAACTCCATTCTAAGTATGCTCCCTGACACCTCTACTTCCTGGAAGAGTCAGGCTATGTTTTACTATTGAGCTCCCTTCTTTTGGGTTCTGGACCAAAGAAATCCAAGGTTCTTTCTCGAACTGTAGCATTTAATTTTTTGGTTAAAACTAAAATTGAATCCTAATGATTGAGCCTCTTTAAGAAAATTTGTTTCCCAGAATAACATAGAAAAAGCACCATAAAAAGAAAACAAAAGAATTTTTAACCTAATCATAGTTTGAAACCTTAACTTAACTTTGTCCTACTCTTGAAACGTCTGATATCTCACTTCATTGCTACATCTCCTATTTTTTTCTTCACCTTCATTGAGACCAGTCTGATTTTCCTGGTTATCACCAAGGCTTCCCCTTATGGTATTATAGTTTTTCTTCTTGAATCCTCCTTATGGGGAGCACATTCATGCAATTTTCTCCAGCTTCACAGATAAATAATCCCTAAGTAAATGCAACATGATTCAACATTAATAGTTCTAATTGAAAGACTATGTATAAATCTTTCACTTTTATACCAAGAAAATTCAAATTCAAATACGACCCTGGTACAAAATAACTTCATCTCAGTCATATCTTCCCGTATCTAATGGCCTGAGGAAAATGTGCTTATAAAGAACAAGTAGGGAGTTGAGGTTTGGCCCTTATCTATATCCACATAAAGAAAATTAATGAAACTATAAACTGTTAGGGCAGATAACCTGGCAGCCTGCAGATAGAATTCAGTCTCCTCAAAGACTGAGTGATGATATTATTAAACAACATCTGGCAGAGACTTTAAAAATCTTCACCCCTTTTTAGATCTTCATTAACTGCAGGGGAAAAGCAATCTTCCCTTTCATAAATTTAAGCAGGAACAACCACTTTGATGGACTTCGGGGGCCCAGTGGTAGGCCGGCTGACAGATGGACAGCAAGGAAAACCTGCCCCTGCCAAGTTGTGGGGCGGAAGGAGGCCTTGCTCAAGGAAGAAAAGCAAATTGGCCACGAGAATGATCTGGAACCTCACTCAGCCATTTCTGTGCTTTTAGGGTAAACATAACTCCATTCTTATGCAATCATTTATAATTTTCTCTCTTCACCCTTTACTGTGTCACTGATTGCTGGCTCTCTTTGTCACATAATTGTTCAACCTTGGATGAGAATTGTAACCTGTTTTAGCTTATGTCTTTGTATATATAAAATCAGGATTGAATTTAATTAGAATTTTTCAATCTTGGCATTATTGACATTTGATGCTGGATGATTCTTTGTTGTCAGGGCTGTCCTGTGCATTGTAGCAGCCCCTCTGGGCTCTCCTCACTAGAGGCTAGTAGCCTACCCCTTCCCAGTTGTGACATTATTGTCTCCAGGCATTACCGTGTGTCCCTGGGGCCAGAATCACTTCTGGTTTTGAAGCACTGCACTAAAATTTTCTAAATTTCCTTTTACTTTGTACATTCGGCCATCTTCTGTTGCCTGGGGAGATATTCTTGCTTTTTCAATAGATCAAAACAATTCTTAGAAATAGAGTTCAGGAGGATAGGATGGAAATGAAGGGAATGGTGGCCTGAGCTTATAATTAATAATGCATGTTTCTCTGGGAAATCTAGATTTGGGCATTTGCTTTTTTTTTTTTTCTGTATGAAGTTGTTTTTCTTATTTACAAAGTAATATCGTTCACTACTATATTAAACTACAGAAGCATCAACAAAAAAAGTCAGTCTTATTAAAATAACCAAAGAAAATCACATCAACAGCCTGGCATATTTCGTTGTAGGCTTTTGGTCAAAATGACCCACGTTCTTTAATAAAGAAGCTTCAATCATATTTATTGAATTTTTGAACTTGCTGGTAAACTTGCTTGAGAAAATTGTTCTTATGGGGAAATTGTCTGTGCAGTGTTACAGTATTATTCCCATTGAACAGTATAATTTATACTGCGATTATTTACTTTTAAGCATCATTTTGATGTCATTGTGAAAGGAATTCTAAATATTTGCACTTTCTTGCAGGATCAATGCTGTGTTGGGCTTAATTTGTATAGTACTCACCGGTATCATCACTATTTCAGGGACTTGGATGTTGTGTTACTGTAGAGTTCCATAGGAATATCTTCCAGGGTTTTTTTTTTTGTTTTTTTTTTAATGAATTCTTTACTTGTGCTTTTCTATTTTGACTTACTTATTACCCAAGTTAAGTGAGTGGCACATTTTTAGCTCTTATATATTGGAGAGTGTATTTTCTGATATTTTTAATGTATAAGAGATAAGTTGACCGACTGTAGTCTCTAAAGATCACATCATGTCCCTTCTTATAGTCTCTATTACTTCATTGTTTTCTGACATCAAGTATCTTAAAATGGGATCTCAGGTAAGCATGGGCCTTTTTTTTTGTAGATTAGCTCTTTTTTGGCAAGGCTACTTCGGGGATTTTTTTTTCTTTATTCATCTAATTCAGAGATTTTTCTGGGATTTGTCTAGATAGGCATTGTATTTTATTATCTTCCCCTGCAAGATAAAGGGTGTCCCAAAATTTACACAAGAAGTAATTTTGATAGAAAACACAGGTTTATAATTAAAAATTGTAAATTTTTTATTGATTCATAAAGTATACAGTATAAGGTTATGTATGGAATAACCTATTGGGTAAATGGCCTCCACGGCTTTGCTGGCACATATGCACTCTTTTGTTGAAATTTTCCATGACAGTTTTGCATAAATGTGGCTGAATTTCATTGATACAGCGCTCAATTTCCTCCTTCAAGGCGTGGGTGGTCGTGGGCTTGTTGGCATAAACCTTAGACTTCAAAAAACCCCAAAGAAAAAAGTCCACAGCATTAAATCGCATGATCTGGGCGGCCAATTCTGATCACTAAAATGGGAAATTACATGACCAGGAAATGATTCATGCAGTAATTGAATTGTTTCTCAAGCCGTATGGCATGTGGCACCATCTTGTTGAAACCACATGTCCACATCCACATCTTGCAATTTAGGCCCAAAAAACTGGATTATCATGTTGTGATTGCGAG
>NW_006283770.1:6366230-6366833 GCF_000327345.1 Myotis davidii
TTTTTACAGAGAGGAAGGGAGAGAGATAGAGAGTTAGAAACATCGATGAGAGAGAGACATCGATCAGCTGCCTCCTGCATATCTCCCACTGGGGATATGCCCGCAACCCAGGTACATGCCCTTGACTGGAATCGAACCTGGGACCCCTCAGTCTGCAGGCCGACGCTCTATCCACTGAGCCAAACTGGTTTCGGCCACGCTGTGGATATTTTACCCGATATGCTATTCCACACATAACCCTATACTATATACTTTATGAATCAATAAAAAAAATTATAATTTTTAATTATAAACCTGAGTTTTCTATCAAAATTACTTCTTGCGTGAATTTGGGACATCCTTTACATAGGTTTTGAGTTCTGTGTACATAGGATTTGCTTTGCTTTTTTTAAATATATTTTTTATTGATTAAGATATTACATATGTGTCCTTATCTCCACGTTACCCCCTATTCCCCCCTCATGGCCTCACCCCCCCGTTGTCCGTGTCTATTGGTTAGGCCTATATGCTTGCATATAAGTCCTTTGGTTGATCTTTCCCCCTTACCCCCACCCTCCCCTACCTTCCCTCCAAGGCCCGACAGTCCAATCAATGCCTCTCCAT
>NW_006283770.1:6367638-6384356 GCF_000327345.1 Myotis davidii
CTTGTGGGCTTCGTGCACAGTTGTTGTAGCTATGCCTTGGTTGTTATAGGATCACTGGGAGGAATTGACCTCCCGGCCAATTGGCTGTGAGAATCAGCTGTGTTTGCAGTGGGAGAACTTCTGTGCTGGAGACACCCTTCGGGGGCGCGACTTGCTTCGGTGGGGCTTTGGTGCTCACTGAGACTGCACCCTGAGTGTGTCCCTTATAGATCTGAGAAGTTGTGATCTGGATGGTCCCCCTCTTACCACTGGGTACAGTGGCTCTTGAGTCTAAGGAGGTGCTAATTTAGCCTCTGCCTGAGGTTACCCAGCAGGAACTACGAAGAGGGCTGCAGATTCCCCTTCCTTTTTTTTTTTGGAGTTTGGAAGTGCCCTGATGAGGCTCAGCTGTGAAGCAATGCAAGCTGCTGTGGGGCCTTGGGCCTTCTCTTGGAAGTTCTGGGTCTGTCTGGCCCCACTGCAGATTTTTAGGTAATTTTCAGGTTGCAGAGGGCCAGGACATTCATATGCAAAAGCCG
Organism: Myotis davidii; assembly: GCF_000327345.1. NCBI lineage: Eukaryota > Metazoa > Chordata > Mammalia > Chiroptera > Vespertilionidae > Myotis > Myotis davidii. The sequence goes on from NW_006283770.1 coordinate 6,368,157, forward strand.
CTGCCGCACCTGGGTGGGGCGGGGTCTCAGGGAATCAAAGGGCGGAGCAAGCAGCTATAGCGGATTCTCAGCCCTGCCCTGAGGGGCCGGCACCTCTCAGTGTCCTGATAATTTAATTGCTGCAAGCACCTCTGAGGGAAAGCCGCCCTCGAGTTCCGAGTTCTGCCCACTGCCAGACAGTCCAGTTTCTCCCCATATGAGTCCTGGGTCCCCAGAGACTTCCCGGAACTGGAGTTCAGAGCAGTCAGGAGCTTGTGACTCCCTCCCCAGCCGCGTCCTCAGGTACCAGCCCCCTTCCGCGCTCTTGAGCCTCTGTACCTTTGCACTTTACTTCCGCAGCTCCTGACCCACAATGTGCTTTTCTCTTTCCTTCTAGTTGTAGAATTTCCACTCTGCCAGCCTTCCTGTAGTTCTGGATGATGACTGCCCTGTCCTTTTATTGTGTTTCTGAAGTTGTAGGAGGCAGAAATCTCGGTGTTCCCCTATGCCGCCATCTTAGTTTCTCCTCTGTTTTGCTTTTTTAAGCTGAAGATTATTCTCTTCAGTTGTGAAGATAATTTTAGACTTTCTGTTTCCTGTTTTGGGATTTTTTTTTCTTTTAAAACAGTGTTCTAATTACCAAGACTATAGGGTGAAGGTGGAAGGTGAGGGTACAGTTTGGGTGACCATACATGACAGTTTGTCCAGGTCACCCCTGGCTTATGTCGGTTGTTCAGTGTAAATATTAATTAAAATATTAATAGACAGTTTAAAAAAATATCCAGTTTGGTCTGTGTTCATTGCTATTGACTGCTTACCCCGGGCTGGGTATTACCCTATAACCCACAGGTGGTGAAGCTCTGTTCTTGCTGCTCCATTGCAGGAGCAGCAGGGCGGGGAATTCGATGCCTAGGGCAAAGCAGGGGCATGTTGTTCAACTCCCTGAAGGAGAGAAAGTAGATAGCTATCCCTGCTCTCTTCCATTCTGAGTCATCTTTCCCCTCTTAGCAAGGCAAGCCTCTGACTGTTGAGCATGTCTTCCTGATTCATTAACCTCTCACATTTAGAGCTACAGTATACAGAATAGTTGAAAATAAAAAGACAGAAAAAATGTGGAGCAGGCTAAATGGCAGCTAGATGGCAGTTTGGTACAATTGTAATATCCGATTAAAAAAAAGAACTTGAGGCAAAAATTGCCCAGCATCATTGAAAATTACTATACACTGATAATGGTCAAGAGTATTTAAAGTTCTTGAGTATGTATGCACTTCACAATATAACCTTGAAATAAGCAAAGTTATAATTTAGATAGTAATGGGAAGATCTAGGTAAAATAGCACTTGTAGTTGAGATATTTTAACAAACTTCTCTCAAAAGATGATAGATCAAGACAACAAATCATAATAAAAATCATTTAAAATATTCCTATAGAAATTTACACCAACAAACACAGCATATACATTCTCTTTAACACACCTGCCAAGTCACAACATTAAATTTGTATTAATGTCTTAGATTGGATCTCATGGAAACAGAATCTGAGATGGAGAGTTATATGCAGAATATTTATTGGGATGTGCTCTTAGGAGATATGCCTGTACATATATGAGAATGGCATGATTAGGCAGAGTGAGGTTGCAAGTGAGGCTCAACCAACCCTAATGGGAGGTTTGGGATTGAGAAGGACCTTCAGTTTTTCCAAACTAAGATGAGGGGATATTGTATGTCATTGGCTGCAAGCTGAACCAGGGAAGGCATAACCTTGCCAGAGGCATCTCTCTGCCTCTGAGGGTGGTTTCCAGTAAGGAACATGCTTGATGACATCAGCAGATGATATTGCCAACAGCTGGGAGATCAGTGAATCAGCCCTGATGAAGCCATCTGGATAGAGCACCACAGTATCTACTCCAACTGGATCACAAAGGAAGCCTCCATACATTCAAGAGAATTAGCATTGTACAGACCATATTTTCTGGTAACAAGACAACAATGCACGAAAACTAGAAATCAGTAACCAAAGAAGAGCTTAAAATTCCATATGTTTAGAAAATTAAATCAAACTAACAAATTATCACTTAGGAAGTCATAAAGATAAAATGATGAAATACTTAGAACTGTATGAAGTAAAAACACCACATGTGGAAATTTGTGAGATGAATGTGGAGCAGTACTCATTAAAAAAAATTAAAGCTTCAACTATGTTTATGAGGAAATAGCAATGACTGAAAACAAGTGAGTAAAGAGTTCAACAAAAGAGGCTAGAAAAAAAATTACAAAGAATTTTTAGGAATAAATACAAAGGAATAAATACAAAGAATCAGGGATGAAAAAAATAGTAAAGTTAAGGGCATGAGTCAAGAAAATAGGGAATAAAAATAGGTAAAATTAATAAAACCAAAGCATGGCTCTTTGCAAAATCTAACAGGACTGATAAACATCAGGTAGGAGAGGGGGGAACAGGAGGAGAAGGGGCAAGATGATATATGAAAGAAACTGCCTTTGCTTTAAAAAAAACACAGAATGATAAAAGGGAAAATAATTACATCTTTGTTAAGAGAATAAAGTAATATTGTAAAATACTAGTCAGTTCATTGGAGAAATAAAAAATGAAATAATTGACACAAGAAGAAATAGAAAATAGAACAGTAACAATGAAGTTCATGAAATAGTATCTTCCTTGCAAAATCCTTCACACACTTATGATATTAGGGGGTAATATTTATTTCATATGAGTTGTTCTAGAAAATAAAAAATAGGAATATTACATAATCCATTTTATGAGGTGGATATAGTCTTTATCCTAAAAATATATAAAGTCCCAAACATGAAAAGGACAATATGAAAAAATAAAACCATAAATTAACTCTTAAACATACCTGTAAATATAATTTTCTAATTGATTTTGAGAGAAAGGGAGAGGGAGAGAGAGAAACATCGATGTGAGAATGAGCATGAATGACTGCCTCCTGCACACCCTTACTGGGGCTCGAGCCCCCAACCCAGGCATGTGCCTTGACCAGGAATCAAACCTGCAACCTTTTGGGTGCCCGGAAGTATGACCACCCAAATGGCCACACTGGCCAGGGCTGCAAATACCTTAAACAAAATATTACAAGACCCAACAAACTAGGCTAAAATAACTATACATTCTAAATAAGTATGTAAAGATGGCTCAAGTTTAGAAAATATATTAAATCTCAAACATGAAAACAAAAAATATAAAGTCAATAAAATAAATAACAGAAAACAATCTGTGAGAAATAAGAGTGAGAAAATATTTTTTAAACATAATTTGAAAAGTACCAGCCATGAGGAGAAAAACTATTATTTATTTTACTACAATTCTTAAGGAGAAAGATTCAAATGACTAGGGCCATAATTTTTGAAAAAGCATATGAAGAAGTTTCCAGCCAAAAACCGGTTTGGCTCAGTGGATAGAGCGTTGGCCTGCGGACTGAAGGGTCCCAGGTTCGATTCCGGTCAAGGCCATATACCTTGGTTGCAGGCACATCCCCAGTGGAGGCAGCTGGTCGATGTTTCTCTCTCATCTATGTTTCTGGCTCTCTATCCCTCTCCCTTCCTCTCTGTAAAAAATTAATAAAAATATTAAGAAAAAAAAAAAGAAGTTTCCATTTACTTATGGTGAAAAAGACCTCTTAGAAAACTAAAGATGAACTTACTTTAATAAAGATCAGAAGAAAGTTGTATCAGTGTTTTCCTTAACTTGATACTTATTCCCTTTAAAGTTGTTATTAGAACAATGATTCTTCTGTCACTTCTACTGCTCATCAAAGTACTGGAGGATCTGACAAATACATTCAGTATAACTAAAACAAATATATATATTAGAATTGCCATTATTTGCAGGTGGTAAGAACTAATATGAGTTTGGAGAGTTGTGGAATACAAGATCAACATATCATAAAATGAGTGACATTTTTTAGTACCAAATAGTAAATAAAATAAGAGGAAGAAACGCATTATTCACTAAATTGAAAATATTTATACAGGAATATTTAGATCCTTAATACAGAGTCTGGTACAAAAATTCTGAGGTACATAGTTACATTAAAATGTAACTTATTAAAACTTATGGACTGAGGTCTAATGTCAAATAAATAAGTTTCTTTAGTATTATGTACACACTTAAATACATATGCATATCACCATCCCTGAACAGGAGATATGGTGGTAGTGCTTATGTTGAAAATAATTTTTTAGTTCTTATTTAGAAATAACTAAATAATAACAGGACAAACAAAGCAGTTTATGTGTATACACGTTAACACCAATCTATGCTTTAGTGTTTGTTAAGATTTTAAAAACCCACTGAAGGTGCGTTTAATTATAGCACCTTAATCACAGTTATATAACACTCAAGTATAATGTTTTTAGTACACAACAATATCAAAATCTACACAAGAAAGTTTATTAACTAGAATAATGAATATTAAAAATATCCTCTTATTGGAGAAATAAATGGTGTTGAAAATGAGTGATGATAACAAGGGCATGTTTGGGGAGGTTGGGTAAATTTTTATATTCATACTAAAGCTAGATAAAATTTATCCAACTCTTGATAAAGCAAATGACATACCATATTTCATTTAGCCACTCAACAAATGCTTATAATCTTTTTGAATTACTTATAATTACTTATACTGAGTCTGGCACTGTGTTGGGCTCTGAGATCAGAGAGATGAATAATACATAGTCATCCCACATGTGAAAATCATTGTCCAATAAAGCTACCATTAGGGGAAAAATAACACATAATACCCTGCCTTCATTTGATAAGTGGGTTCCCTCAAACATCAACTCTTATGAAAATGAGAGGCCTGGCGCATGAAATTTGTGCAGGTGCTGTGGGGCGGTGGGTCCCTCAGCCCGGCCTGCACCCTCTCCCAATCCCTCTTGCAATCTGTGACCACTGGCTCTGGACCACTGGCTCCTAACCACTAGCCTGCCTGCCTGTTCTCCTCTAACCACTCTGCCTGCCTGCCTGATTACCCCCAACCCCCCCGGCCTGACGCCCCTAACAGCTCACCTGCCTGCCTGCCTCATTGCCCCTAACTGCTCGCCTGCCTGCCTAATCACCCCTAACCATATCTGCCTCAGTTCCTGATGCTGTGGCTTCACCCGGAAGGATATCTGGAAGGTCATTTGGCTGTCTGGTCTAATTAGCACTTTATGCTTTTACTAGAGGCCCAGTGCACAAAATTTGTGCACGGGGGAGAGGTAAGTGTTGCTCAGCCCATCCTGCACCCTCTCACAATCCAGGACCTTTTGGGGGATATCCGACTGCTGGTTTAGGCCAGTTTAGACTGCCTGTCTGCCTGATTGCCCCTAACCACTTCACTGCCTGCCTGATTTTGCCCATAAAACTCAAGCTTCTTCTTTTTCTATTTTGAATATTTATCTTTCTTCTTTATTTTTCTGTCTTAAAATTCAAGCCTCTTGAAAACATGAGGCATTTGACATTATTCCATATTCCTCACAGAGAGCTAAGCATGGTAAACACAGCAAATCCTTAATACTTACGGGCTTCTATACAAACACTTTCCAACCAGGGAGTTTAATAGGCCGTCTCCAAAAACTTGAACTGGAAAACCTAAAAGTAGAGTTCTCAGATTTCAGGCATCAGGTGCTATTAGCAGGATTTCTATCCCAATTAAACCCCAATTCTGAGCTCTCAACAATCTGGACAAACTGCCCTCACTATCTCCGAAGTTTCTTATTCGTCACTGTCCCATTTTCCTCTGCTTCAAACCAAGGTAACAAACAAAACCTTAAATTCTGATTTTCCTCACTGCAAGGGAACAGCAAACCTCAATCAAAATAATTTCCCACCAGAAGTCACATCCAAATACTGCAAGACTGAGGACTATAGGGCTGACTATGTACATGCGCAATAACAGGCTCACGTTCTAGCTGTAGGCGCTCAGGCATCCTCCACAATCCCACAATCCTCTGGTTGCATACTTCCGGTTTTTCTAGCTCTGCCTTAAGTGGTGTTTCCTTCAGTTCTATGCAAGGTCCAGGGCCTCCAGTTGGAGTGGATTTTTTGTTCTGGCATTGATAGCTGTTTACTACTTGGAATCAGTGAGGTTTCAGGAGTCCTGCTGCAGCCGTGAACATGTCGGTCCCAAGCGCACTCATGAAACAACACCCATTCAGTCCACTGCTGATGCCATCCTGGTTCGTAATGAGAAAGGTACTGTGCTGAGCCATTTTCCGATCGGATCTTCCTCTTCCTTCCCCAGCACACTCCAAACCTACTCTGGGCTAACCACCCCAACCCTGCCGACCCTTAAGACCTTCCCCCCCTATTTCTTTGACTTTCTCCCATCAAACTAGCACCCTATTGCTGCCTAGGGGCACCCCTAACTGCTTCCTGGGGGACGGGGCCAGCCTGGGCAAGGGGCCGTGGTGTTCTGGTCTCTGGTTGTTCCGGTTGTTATGGTTGCTGGCTTTTTATATATATAGACTATTATACATAGGTAGCATATTGAAAAGTTATGGACTGTGAGTCTTCACAAAGCTAGTCTTCCTTATATTCTAAGATTCAGCCTATGTTTTTTTCCAACACACCTGCAATTTGAAGGAACCTAGTGAAGCTTGTTTATTGCAGCTTAAATAAGGTTAGAGACAACACTGGTGTCTGGCTTTCTTGGACACTGTCAGTGATTCAGGAAGCTCCTGGTTAGCTTGGGTCAGGAGCCCATTCAACTTACAAGTCAGGGGAAGTTGGACACCGGGAACAGTAGAGAGTTGGGTATCCACTGTCTTCTCCCTGCAATATTTCCCAAGATGGGGTTGTTTGCAGACTCTCTTCCCAAGCTCCTGTCATTTTCTCCCTGCCAAGATAGAATGTTAGCTCACCTCCTGTCCCATTATAGGAACGCAGACCAGATAAAGTAGCTCATTACTGAAATAGGAATTTTTAGGGGTGAAATAGGCAGGTTTAGGAAATTTTTAAAATTAAGGGGGTGCATGGAAAAAACACAGGGCTACAGAGTTGCAAAAGGGTACATTTCCATAAGCTGGGAGAGGCAGCAGTTACAATTCCATAAGACAAGAGAGTTGGGGGAGGCAGCAGTTGCATTTCCATAAGATAAGGGAATTATGCTCTCACTTAACTGTGTATTTCCTATTGCAGGACTTATTCTAAATTTGAAATTAAAATTCAGTATATATTTCCCCATAATAATAAGAAATTGGGTCCCACTACTTGGTAATGATATGGGATTTTTGGACTGGAACACGCGGTGCTCCCTGGGCAGGATGGCTTTCCTGGGCTCTTTGTCTGTCAGATTTGAAGAGTGAAGCCACAGATGGAAGATGGTATAGCAAAGGTGGAAATTTATTGAAGAATAAGCACAGATTCCCACATGGCATAGAGAGGGGGAGAGAGTCCCTTGGAGTTCCTTAGAGCAGAGACGACCAAATGCTGTCTGGGGAGTGGAAGCCTACAGAGAGGGGGCTGCATTTGAGTAGGTGTACAGTAAGCAGAAGTTAGGAAGAGGTAGAAAAGAAAGCTTGTCACAGGAAGAAGGAATAGTGTACAAGGCAATGATGTGGCTGAAGCAAATACTGCCAGGCAAAGAAATGTGTTTGTTGCGTGTGCTTTGGAGGAAAAAAGGGGTACCTAAGGCAATAAAGGCAGGTTGAAGGTACATTATTTTGAAGGATGCTATGTGTTGGCATTATCCTCTGTCCATGGAGAGCAACACATCATTCTGTGCAGTTTGGAGTGGGGAGTTCCAGTGGGAGGAGCATGTAATATTCCAGGGCAAAGATTATAAGAATCAGGATTAAGCTGAATTCACTATGTATATATTGAGTAGGTTGCCAGATATAAAAAAAATCTATCAAACAAACAAAATGATGCCCAATTAAGTCTGAACTTTAGGTAAACAGCAAGCAATCTTATATTATTGATATGTTGCATGCAACATTTGGGATATATTTATACTAACATTTTATTTGTTGTTTACCTGATACTCAGATTTAATTGGGTGTCCTATATGCTATCTAGTAACCCTAATATTGAGAGAAAGAAGAAGAGAGTTAATAAAATTAGTCATTGTTTTAACTTTATCTATGAATGAAGCACGTCTTTTCTTAAACTGTAGAAATGTGCACAATTCAATTTAAATTGCATTTAAATGTCCCACGCCATTTGAATGTAATTAATTCTGGTATTGCTTTAGCAATGTTCCTTTCTCTGAAAACATTTTTTTTTTATTCATGGAAATGCACTCTTCCCATTATTTCTAAAGTATTCTCTCTTTGTTTAATTGCAAACATAATATCTATTGAGAATGGATCGCAAGGAAAGCATAATAGTGCCAACACAGTTGACAAAAATGCCTTAGGTCTATAAAAGTATAACATTCATCTGTGGGCTGAAATCCATTTTCACTTTGAGTATGTTTTGGGGGAGTGTAACACCCACACTGCCATGGCTGCTTCAGAACTCAGGAGTGATTATTCTTATTTGTATAAGCCTGTAGTCATAGGCTGCTCAAGTTTTTCTTTTAATTGTATGTGGTTTGGTATATAGCTTTTTACCAGAGTCAATCAACCAGCAAGAACTTTGTGCAGCTGTGAAAGGAACTGGCATTTATTGATCATTTACCAAATACTATAACGAGTGTGTGCTTCGCATCTGTTTTTACTGCATCTGACACCATCCCTGTGAGGTGATATTATCAGCCCCTTGTTAAAAGTATGGAATTTAGGTCTCAGAGAACTTGCTCAAAGCATACTGCTTGGCAGAGTGAGATGGCGAGACTAGGTTCTTGTTTATTGTTCTACATCAGTTGTTCTCAACTGGGGCAATCTTGCTCTCAGATGACAGTTGGCAATATCTAAAGATAGTATTGATTGTCGTGAGTGAGGGGAGGATGTGTGCAGGTACCAAGTAAATAGAAGGATGTTGCTAAAAACTCTATAATGCACACAACAACCCCACAGTAAATAATAATTCAGCCCAAAATGTTAATAATGCTGAAATGGAATAATCCCGCTCTAGAGGGCAGACTCATACCAAATGCCAGAGGGAAACAGATTCAGGTAAATTTAAAAAGATCTTGCCAATGATCTTATTTATCCTAGTAAATAAGGCAGGCTATGTGCAAGGCTAAACTTCCCATCACTTTAAGTATCCAAATCCAGGCCGGCTGAATACCAACTAGGCCGACTGTTGAGGGGCTGCAGCCATTGGGTGATAGTTTGGAACTAATGAGCTCTAAGTTATTATGATATTTCCATGTTCTAATGTCATCTGCATTAGAATAATTTAAAATATATTTAGAAGGCACATTATAACTAGGTTGAAATTTTTTCTATTTTTATTTATCCTAGCTTAAAGGAAAATAGAAGAAGTATAGCTCTGGTTATTTAATAAAGGCTTTGGAAGAATAAAATGACACTACTCAATCAAAATCAGAAATAATCTTTTATAGAAAAAGTACTGGGTATTTTAATAAAATGTAACCTGAATGCACATGCATGTTAAAATTGAAGAAAGTAAAAGCTATCTGGCTTTCAGCATTCACAAGGGACTGAACATCAATATTCCAAATCTTTATCCATGCTCCTCAATTCCTCCTACAGCTACCTTTATCCAGATATTATTGTCTTTTACTTGGAATATAGCTACTATCTCCCAGCTGATTTTTCCTCACTTCAGGTTAGTTTAAGAAATTGATCATTTCCATTGTTCACATCAAATCCTGATGGTGAATTTGTTGTATCAAATTCACTACAATAATAGAATTTTGCTCGACTTTGAGTTACAAAGTCTAACTCATTGTCTGTTACTAGTAAATGGCTGTATAATGGAGTTTCAATCTGGGGCATTTTACATCAAGACTTTTATAAAATGTGGGAATGCAGACTGGTGCAAGCACTGTAAAGAACAATATGGAGTTTCCTCAAAAAACTAAAAATGGAACTCCTATTTGACCCAGTAATTCCACTTCTAGGAATATATCCCAAGAAACTAGAAACACTAATCAGAAAGGATATATCCACCCCTATGTTCATAGCAGCACAATTCACCATAGCTAAGATTTGGAAACAGCCTAAGTGCCCATCAGCAGATGAGTGGATTAAAAAACTGTGGTACGTCTCCACAATGGAATACTATGCTGTGGTAAAAAAGAAGGAATTTTTACCATATGTAACAGCATGGATGGAACTGGAGAGCATTATGCTAAGCGAAATAAGCCAGTCAGAGAAAGATAAATATCACATGATCTCACTCATTTGTGGAATTTAATGAACAACATAAACTGATGAATAAAAACAGATCCAGAGTCAGAGAAGCATTGATCAGACCATCAAACCTTAGAGGGAAGGTAGCGGAGGGTTGGAGTAAGGGGGAGAGATCAACCAACGGACTTGTATGCATGCATATAAGCCTAACCAATGGACACAGACATCAGGGTGGGAGGTGGGTGAGGGCATGAGTGGGGGGTGGGGGAGGCAAAAAGGACACATGTAATACCTTAATCAATAAAGACAAAAAATTAAAAAATAAAATATTACCAGCTTAAAAAAAAAGGAATGAGAACACTGGCCCCCCTTGCAAATATCAAAGCCAACATTTTCAAAACTGGACATTAACCTAAGGTTTGCAGCAATCTGAGGAGAAATTTACTCCAGAAGTATCGCTAAATTTCTGTAAGAACAGCAAGCTTGCAAGTATTTATCTTGCCATTTTCCCATTCCTCAACTTCCACCTCTGGGATAGCATTAAAATTAAACAGCCTGCCATATAGCAGCCACTGGAGGGGTGGGAGGGATTTGAAGTTCCTAAACAGCCTCACCTTAGAGGATTGTCATTATTTGATTTGTCTTGCAGCTCCCAGAAAAGCGCTATTCACGGCTCTTGTCTTTATTGGACCTAACTCAGAGCCCACTCAGTGACAGGAGCTCTATCGCTAGTGCTTCTGTTAAAACATAAATCCTGGCTATTGTCTAACGTAACACCATAGCTGCCTGAGAGCAATGCCAGTTGAGGCAAACAAGAGGCTGACCGAAAAACTTAAAAGGAAATTTGAGAGATTCCCTTAGAGGGTTTTGAAAAGTTCCAATATATTCCTAAGGATAGAGTCATGATTCTCAGAGTGTGGTCCAGCAACCGCACAGGGCAAACATTGTTTTCATAACAATCGTAAGACATTATTTACCCTTTTTTCTCTCATTTTCTCAGTGCGCATGGAGTTTTTCAGAATCTGTGTGACGTGATGTTATAAAAATATATCAAATAATGTCATCCTTGTCAACAATTTTTTAAAATAAAGTTAGTTTTCATAAAAAAATGTTATTTTTGTTCCTATGTAATGGGTTTAGTATTGTTATTTAAAATATTTACAAACTATCTCAGTTGAAATCTCTAAATTAATAAATATCAATAAATGTAAGCCTCATATACATTTTAAAGGTCCTCAATCATTTGTAAGCATATAAGCAACCCTGAGACCAAGAAGCTTAAAATTATAGTCAGATAGCATACACCCTTAAGGGCATAAAGAGTATGTATTATTTATCCTTATAAGGCCTGCGTTTAGTTCAGAGCCCATTTCAAACCAGTAGCTTTAGTATCTTTGTCTGCCAAGAAAAGAGTGAAGTGAAAATAGTTTCACATAAATTGAGCACCAACTTTAATAACCTATGTGATTACATAAGAATCGCCTTATAATAACTGATGTGGTGCTTAACAATGATCCTTGGTTTCTTTATTGTTTTTTATTGTACTTGTAAACAAGCCTCAAGTGTTTAATACCTAGAATAGCATAGACGCTACCACAGTGCAATACTCATGATGATCGATCATTTTTTAAAAACTAATATGTCAGACCAAAATCTAACAGAAGGGCCACAAAATTCCAGTTGAAATAGTGATGACAAACATTTGAAGTAACTACATACTGGTTGGCTTTTATCTTGGTTTACATTAAAGAGAATATGCCCATTTTTATTGCCAATTTCCCTGTGTTTTCCTAGGTCATAGTCATTTTTTCCTAGACATATGAGAATATCTAAAACAGGGGCATAAACACTTCAGTGGTTCTTTGTAAGTAGTTATCATTATTACCTGCTTTCTTTGGAAGGAGATCATAAAAACACACATACCTATCAGCCTAAACAGTTTCTAACAGAGCCTGAAGAATTGCCACTTTGCCATGAATGATGACAGACTACAAAGGATGGTTCATAAATTTAGACCCAAATGCTTGAAGCACATTGCGTAGTGTGCATTTTGTACTCTGTGAACATAAGACCAGAAGTGGGCCTAGAAAATATGGTGTTTATGTCAGCTATTTAAAATCTCCCAGTAAAGATTATAAATAAATAATGCAACAATGGCAGATATGCTGACATGTTTCCTTCAGCTTGTTGCGTGGGCTTAAATTTTCACATATGATTACAACATTTTGCAAAACTTGGACAACCCATGTGCAGGGAGACCTCAAGTTGTATTTGTGTCTGAGACTCAGTTGCCTTCATTTTTATATTACACCACATCTTTGAGGCAAGTCCCAGGAGGCATAGATTTCAGCTTTTGATGATGAAGCTGCCAAATGAGCAGGGTGACTGTTCTCTGATCGTGGGAGTCAGGCATCAGTCTCTCTTCTCCAGAACCACTCCTGCTCACCTCCACTGAACTCTTGTATGTTCCGGGTACTTGGAGGCAGTCCTCACATGGGATGCTTCTGGTTATTTTTCACTAAGTTAATTACAACTTTTTCAACAGGGCGGTATGAGACTTCTTAATTTAACCATTCTTCAACTTAATGGCAGAAATTAAAACTATAGATCATTCGTGGGCAAAATCCCCAGGAAACTTGAAATGTGTTTCTGCACATTTTGGGAAAAAAATACGACAACAAACAAGTTAAAGCTGTGCCTCGGTGACAGTTTTCCTGTTACAATGGTGTGCAGTTTATGAGGTGTGGAGCTAATATGGATCAGGCACCACACATCGGTGCAGATCTTGTTAAGCAGCTAACAGGATTGTGACACTGCAGATTGGGCTGTTTAGCTGAGAAGATGTACATAGTGTTGTGAACAAAAGTACATTTTAGGATTAGATCGAAATCAAAAGAAGTTCCTTCAATGTTATTCCTAATCAATTCACAAGTCCTCTTTCAAAGTAGCAAGAGCATTTTATTGCATGCTGAGCATTTAGAAGAAGCATTTGTTCAGGTGTGGGTTTTTTTTTTTCCTGGCTAATCTTTGACTCCACATAAGGGTGATGCCAGTTTTACCATCACATTTTTTTCCTAAGCATCAGAGAGCCCCCACATAAGATTAGACCCCCCATGATGAGGTGTATGGGCAAAGTACAATTGGGTCTCTCAGGCCCGATGAGCCAGCTTCCACTTCTGTCACCACTACTGCCTCAGTTCTACGGTAGATTTCAAATGGCATTTGCCCATTTAATCTGGGTTATCAAACTTGTGTCCATAGAATTATTCATACTATTCTTTTATTATCCTCTCAATTTGCATGGTATCTGTCATGATTACCCTGCTCTCATTTCTGATATTAGTAATTTGTGTTTCTCTTTTGTTTGGTTAGCCTGAGTAGAGACTTATTGATTTTCTTGATCTTTTCAAAGAATCATCTTTTGGTTTCATTGATTTTCTCCGTTAATTTGCAGTTTCATATTTATTTATTTACTTTTGTTCTAATTTTTATTATGTCTTTACTTCTACTTATTTTGGGTTAAATTTGCTGTTTTTTTTCTCATTCCTGAGGCAGAAACTTAGATTATTGATTTTACAAGTTTCTTCTTTTCTAATGTATTCATTCAATTCTACGTATTTCTGTCTAAATATTTACTGTGGAAGTGTGGTCTAGCTCCAGGATATAGATCGCACAAAATTGTGGGAGTTCCCATATGACTGATTTCCCCCCTGGAGTTTTTAACTCTCAGACTTAACTGCACTGGGTGTCCAATAACCATCAGTTACTATAGCATTGGTTGCCGTGGCAGTGTCTGTTACGAGTCACTGCTTTGGCAAATTGGTGTTCTTTCTATTTGCCTATCTGTCTCTCCAGTCTCAAAGGCAGCTGTTTTCCCTGTGTCCTCACCTCTCTTAAGGATCCTAGAAGAGTTGTGGCCATTGCAGGTTGTTCAGCTTTTTACTTATTGTTAGGATGGGGAGGTGGCTTCCAACCTTCTTACATGCAGAATGGGAAACTAGAAGTGCAGCTTATAATTTTGACCTCTTGAAAGATGGCCTTGAAGTTGCAGTGGTGGGGAAAAATCATACCAAGGATTAAAGGCCCCATGGAAATAGAGGTGCAACCACATTATCTGCCCAATTCATCTCTAAGCTGACCACTCCCCACCCCTTCCCCACCACCAGCTGCATGTAACATGTAAGTGAGCTCATACAAACCAGCAGAATTGTCTAGTCCAGTGGTTCTCAACCTTGGCTGCACATTAGAATCACCTGGGAATCTTTTTAAAATCCTGATTTCTGGGCCTCATCCTTCAGAAATTCTGTTTCTTTGTTACTAATGTTGTGGCCCCACCCCATAACAAAGAAACAGAATTTCCGGAGGATGAGGCCCAGAACTCAGGATTTTAAAAAGATTCCCAGATGATTCTAATGTGCAGCCAAGGTTGGGAACCATTGGTCTAGTCAACCCACAGAACTGTCAGAAATAAGAAATCATTGTTGCTTTAAAGCCATTCAGTATTGAATTATAATATAGACAACTGAAAGTTATAGTGATACTTATAAGTTGAACATAATAGATAATGAGTATATTTTGATAGATCTATCTTTTGACTGAATAAGCACATTACTTGAATAAGTATATTAAATATAGTTATTGCTAAGGGATATTGAAACCTCATATATTTCTAAACCTTACAGGAGTCATTAGGTAAGTCTATTATTTTTCTTGTTTTCAGCTTTATTGAGGTAAAGTTAAATAATATTGCAAGATATTTGAAGTGTACAACATAATGATTTGATTTATGTATACACGTGAATGGATTCCTATAATTGACTTAACAGCTCGTGTATTTATCTTTCGTGTGTTTTGTTTTTTGGTGAGAACATTTACATTCTACTCTCAACAAATTTCAAATTTATAATATAGTGTTATCAGCTATAGTCACCATGTTATCATTAAATCCTCAGACCTTAATCATCTTATGACTGAAAGTTTGGACCATTTTACAAGTCTTTCCTTATCCCCCACCCCAGCCCTTGGCAATTACTTTCATACTCTCTGTTTCTATGCGTTTGACTTTCTTTAAAGATTCCACATATGTGATACCATGCAGTACTCATCTTGCTCTGCCTGGCTTATTTTGTTTGGCCTCATGCCCCTCAGCACATCACAAATAGCAGGATTTCCTTTTTATGACTTAGTATTCCATATTGTGTCTGTGTGTGTGTGTGTAATCTTTTCTTTACCCATTCAGCTATTGACACCACTTATGTTGATTCAGTATCTTGACTCCTGTGAATAATGCAGCAATAAACAAGAAAGTAAAAGTATATTTTCAACATAATGATTTTGCTTTGGATATATACCCAGAAGTGGGATTGCTGGATCATATTGTAGTTCTACTTTTAATTTCTTGAGGAACCCCCATACTGTTTTACACAGTGGCTATCCAAATTTACATTCCCACCAACTGTGCACAAGGGTTCCCTTTTCTCTATGTCTTACCAGCATTTATAATCCCTTGTCTTTTTTATAATAGTCATCCTAACAGATGTGAGGTAATAATTCTTTGTGGTTTTGATTTACGTTTCCCTAGTGGTTAGTAATATTCATACCTTTTTATGTACCTGTTGACAATTTGTATGTATTCTTTTTTTTTTGGGGGGGGGGAGTCTATTCAGATCCTTTGATCCTTTGTCCATATTTTTTTTTTGGTTATTTTGTTGATGCTATTGAGTTTGTAGGAGTTCCTTGTGAATTTTGTATATCAACCCTTTATTAGATATGTAATTTGAAAATATTTTCTCCCATTCCATTGCTTTTTAATTCTTTTGGTTTCTTTCTTTCTTTCTTTCTTTCTTTCTTTCTTTCTTTCTTTCTTTCTTTCTTTCTTTCTTTCTTTCTTTCTTCCTTCCTTCCTTCCTTCCTTCCTTCCTTCCTTCCTTCCTTCCTTCCTTCCTTACTTTCTTTCTTTATTTCTTCCTTTTCCTCCTTCATACACATACACAAGAG
>NW_006283770.1:6384401-6396330 GCF_000327345.1 Myotis davidii
CTCTTCCCCCCCCCTTCTTCCTGTGTAGGTTTTCTTTATGTTATCATTTCATATTTTTTTCTGAACTCTAATCTGCAAAATCATTTTCATTTCTTGTATATTTAGGAGTTTCCCTCTAGCCTTTGTGTGAAAATGTCCATTTTAAATTTCTTTTCCTTTTCTGCACCAGCTTATCGTATCTGCCTATATTGCCTTTCTATGCTCTCTGATTTCTGAGAGGCACAGGTTTCTGATGTGCACTAGCCCCCAATATTCTCTCCATCCTTCACTGGTTTAATGTTTAGAAGCAAATGTGCCATTGAGATAATAATCCCTTTCTTTACTTTTTTGCCCTGAGGCTTGTTAGCTTGTATTTCTTTTCACTGAATATAGTCATTGCTTTCATCAAGTCAAGTCATTATAAAGGTTTCTACAGGTTTTTTCCCTTTCTGATGTTCAATGTTCTGAATACATTTTCATTGACCCTTTGCTTCAGTCTCATTGCCAGACATAATTACATTTCTGCTTCAGGACAGATGAATGGTTAAAGTTACTGGCTCTGAAGTCAGAGCCAGCCTCTACCTCTTACGGTCTGTGTGACCTTGGTTAAATAATTAACTTCCTCATCAGTATAATAGATAGCAATAATAGCAACAAAATAAATGTATTAAGCACTTAACTTACGTTAGGTACTTCTGTTCAAAACCTATTCAGTGTTCCAGCAACCCTTCCAATTTTAGAGATAGAAATGAAGATGAGAGGTATGGATTTACTTATATTGGAGTTGTTGAAAGTGCTGTGGAAATTAGTTCTGAATGTCCCATGTAGCCTAGGGAACACATAAATTGTATTTGATTAGACCAGTTAAAAGCAATACTTTGAAATTAAACGGTATTAACTAGCTAGAGATCAAGTTGTCCCTAAGGCAGAACTAGGGTAATGGCGTATCTAAAGCATACATCGGGCCACAAATACCCAAGCATCTACTGGCATGTTCTTTAGGATCTAAGTCTGGGGTAGCATAAAGCTACCTCTGTTGCCAGTATAGATTTGCTTTAGAGACACAAAGAGTAGGAAGAAGCCGTAAGTACACAACTCATTCACCTTCTATCCCAGGTAGATATTTGTGAACTTTTGGTCCTGCTAGCCATTATTCCCAAGAAGGAATGATTTGTAACCTCATTACAGCCCTCAGTGCAGAACAAGACAGTTGGTCCTCAATACAAACTTATTGAATGAAAAAAACACATGGACTCCAGACCAGTGGTCAGACAATTTGAGTTTTCATCCCAGTTGTTTCTTCTGTTAAAGGTGTTGGATCTGCTGCAGAGGCCCAGGGAGAATATTCCCTGCCTTGTCTCTAATAGGCTTAGCTTAAAGATGAAATGAGATGATGGATGTGAACATGTTTATGAAATTTTTAAATGTCCATTAGTAGTTGAGATGAGTGTTAATTTACACTCAGCTTTTTAACTTGCCTCATTACCATCATGAGCCCCATTAATCTTTGCCTGCATTGCTGCCCCTTATTTCCTCCTCTGTAGGATATTCTCAGTCTATAATCTTGATCCTATATTATATCATATCTTCACTAAGTGTTTTACAAAAGAACACTATCCTGCTGATTATAGACTTGCAGTTAAAATAATTCAATAATAAAGTAATTTCTTGATAATTAATCAGCTATAAAATATCATTATGTCTATTGAAATTAAGGCTGAAGTTAGTGCCATTGATTGAGATGTCAACAAACTCCATGCCCTTGAATAGCTGAAGCTTTTTTTTTTTTTAAATTTTTACTAATATCTGGGCACCTCTAATCTCATGACCTCCTTTATTCTGCTTCCTTTCTCTGTATATTTTTGCTGTTTTTTTTTTCTTTTTTGCTTGTTTCCCTGGCATCTACCCAAACTCAGGAATAAACACTTCTTTGTTTTTCCAAAGGAATATCTTCACACAAAAGCATTTCCACATAAAGCAATGTAGAAATTACTTTAGATTTTTGGGGGGAGGTTAAACAAATCCTGTTTAGCAATTTTGTTCCCTAAAACTTTTTTTGATGCTGCTGCTCCCAAGAAGGTCTCTTTCTCTCACCCTTTCCCCAACATTCTTGTACCTTTCTGAGTCCTCTCTCTTCATGAAGTATCTAAAGCTCTTTACCCACTGGAATGGCACAGTGTTTATCTGTTGTACAGAGTAGTTTTGCTTATTTTCTGAATCAATCTTGTGGCGGCCAATACATAGTCCCTATAGACCGGATTGGAAATATGGAAGGCCTCAATTCCACACCAAGCACCTATTAATCCATCTTTATGGTTAAAATGGAACTTTATCCCTTAGTCAAACTCTTTCAAATAAAACTTTCTCCATATTATTGCTGGTATATTTCATTTTGAGTTTAGTAAGTTATCTCTGTTTGTCCACAGGGACTGGAGAAAAGATTAGATCTGAACAGTCACAGAGCAGGAAAAAAATGATTTATTGATTATGATGTCAAAGATTTATTGACACTGTTTCCCAGAAATCATTTAGTTTATTCATTTAGTTATTTTAATAACCCAATGGGGTGGGTGGTATTGTTTTTATTTTTTTAAAATGAAGAAGTTGAGGAAGGAGTGTTACGTAGCTGCATCAAGTCTCAAATTTAGTAATGTCAGAGCCATCATCAAACCCAGGCTGTTTGGCTTCAGAATTTATGTTCATAATTACTATTCTATATGGACTTTAACATGTTAAGAAACTACTTAACTTTCCATTGTGTTGACGTTTCACTCTTCAATCCATGGTGGCCAGACCACCATGGTAATAAGTAACAAGTTCATCAGCAGTTTCTCTAAAACAATGGAGATTTCTCTTCTAAGTCCCTGGGTACCATAAAGAACTTCATTGATTCACTAGAGACCTGTGCATGAATTCATGCACGGGTGGGGTCCCTCTGGGTGGCCTGCAGGGATCTGGCCAAAACCCTCAGTTGAACGCTGCCTGTAGCTCCTACCTGCTGCTCCCGCTTATCCCAGCCCCACTGTGCCTGCATGGGGCTCACGCTTACGCTGCTGCAGCAGCACTCGCCAGCCACAAGCCCTGCATCTGGCACCCTCCCAAGGGGAGTGGCCTGTGGGATCAGGCTGAAACAGGCTCTCTGACATCCCCTGAGGGGTCCCCGATTGTGATAGGGCACAGGCCAGGGTGAGGTACCCCACTGGTGCAAGATTGGGGCAAGGGAGGAACCGCGGGAGGACTCCAGGGCATGTCTAGCTCATCTCGCTCAGCTGGACCCTAGCAGCAAGCTAACCTACCGGTCAGAACACCTGCCCCCTGGTGGTCAGTGCATGTCATAGCGACTGGTAGACCAGTTGAATGTCTGTCCCCTAGTGGTCAGTGCATGTCATAGCGAGCGGTTGAGCAGCCTTAGCATATCATTAGCGTTTTACACTTTGGTTGTTCGGTTCTGCCACTTGGTCTATTTGCATATTATCCTTTTATTATATAGGATTCCTAGCCATTGGCACTTACTAGTAAAGATAAGTGTTATTGCTCCTTGAACCCATAGAAATAGAAAGATATATTATTCTGTCAAAGGTAGCTAATGAAGCCATGGAATCATATCTTAGGAATCAGGGCCTAAGATATGATTATAAACAGGTTGTTACTTTGTTTATTAATTTGTTTGGACAATAAGAGTACACTGTATAAAATAGATTTTAATTCTAGACATACATGAGCCATAATTCTGTATCCCCCATTTACCAGTGGAACTCTTAGTCTCAATTTCTTATATGTAAAATGGGGAAATATAACTACTCCTTTGAAGACATAAATGAAGATAAGGCAAACTAATAGACATGAGGTAATAAACACAGTGTTTGGCACCAAGTAACTACCATTTATTGGGTCCTCAGTATGTGACAGCCACCATGCTCAGCATTTCATGCACATTATCATTTTGTGCCCTGTGTATCATAAGCTCTCATTAAATTGAAGTGCTTATTGTTATTTTTAATATCTGGACAATTTAGCCTTGGACCTTTTTTTCCTCTTTCAGGAGACTTTGAAGTTCATGGGCACACTGAATTAGGACGTAACTAATTTCAGAGGCCTATTCTCTTCACAATATGATTCTATGTAAAAGTATTGGTATGGCAAAATGCAATCTAAAAAGTAAATGTAGAAAAAAATAATGGATGATGACATCAAAGAATATCAGACTTCAGAATACACATGGAGAATGTTATTCCTGCACTTCCAACCTCTGGCAAATCTTCTTTCTGGAACATTTATTGTATTTCTGATATCTACACCAAATGCATAGACGTAGCCTTCCCCTTTTCGACTCCTCCATCATCTCTTGGAAAATAAAGTGGCAAAGAGACACTGCATTGGCTTGCGGCTTTTCTTCTGCTGTATGAAAATAAGAAAGAAAACCCACAACAGCTGTGGGCTGCCTTGTCATGAATATACAGGATGAGGGGAAAGTAAGTTTAGAGTTGTTCGTATGGGAAACGATATAATAATTAAAAAATAATAATGCAAGAATAAACTCTGTTTCACATACTCACAGCTATAAAGCTACTTTAATAATAAGGCAAGAATAAACTCTGTTTCACATACTCAAAACTATAAAACTACTTTTGCCCCGCCCTGTTTATAAATGTTTATAAATACATACGTATTTCTGCAGATTTTGCCTTATACTGATTAGAAATTGACTTATAATGATTACAAATCAGAAGGCATGAGAAGGATAGAATTATTGAGTTAAGTCAGATAAGGGAATGTTAAAATATGTAAATGTTTAAACTTATCTTCAGGGAAGGCAGAGTAGGAAATTTCAAATTGGTGCATTTAGTGCATTTGCTGGCTGCCTTTCAGCTTGTTGGAGACTCTCCCAAGCCTGCTGTTATTACTTAATCCTGCAGCTGGAGGATTAAGCTTCCCATTTACCAGGGACCTCTGGTAAGCAAGGAAGCACAGTGCTAACTTTGGATCTCTGAACTTGATGTTACTTTGTTTAAAAGTGTTTCAACGTTTCCAAATTTTCTGGAGTTCTAATTTTTTTTCAAATCACTTATACTGTAATTTATAGTTCGAGTACCCCATGTACAAAGCATTTCTAAACCATTCTGATTCTCTGCCTATGGTGAGGTGACAATACACCAGAACAGGAAAATCTTTGCAGTCTTTATGGAGAAGTCTAGGGCCGGGGAGGGGGCAGGGAGGTTTGTGTTCTTTTTGGTAAAAAATGTGAATTGTGGATAGAGGATGTAGAACGTAAAGTTGTCTTCTCCAAGCTCCCATTTTCTAAAGTGGCAACTGATTCAGTCAGTATCAGTAAATCAACACTGATTTAATTTGGATCCACAATACCTGGCACATAGTTGGGGCTTAAATATGAGTGAATGAGTATTTGTGTGGCTGCAATGAAAGTAGGCTTCTCAGAGGTTTTCTATGAAACAATATTTGGTGTTGATCCTCTATTAAACATTTGAAAGAAAATGCATATAAGGTCTCAGGTGAGGCATTGTAAAACCTTTAGTATGGTGCTGAAGTGGCCTCCAGATTAACTTTTATATGAATGGCTTTGTGTTTCAGAATACAGTGTAGCTACAAGATCCGTCAACTTTAAGCTCAGCCTTATCTCCCCAAATCTTCTTTTATACCAGACAAGGGTTCAAAGCTGTCTTTCTTTGTTTTTGTCTGCAGTGTTGCACTATGGCTAGAGGACTTGTATATGACTTCATTGTGGTGCCTCAAATACCTTCTAAAGTGAGATTAGATAGAAGGTCAAAGCCTGAGAGTGGAGGAAGCTGGGTTGATAAGTGCTCTTTTACCCAGTACTTTATTATCTACTAGAGGCCCGGTGCACAAAACTTGTGCACTTGCGGGGGGGTGGGGGTCCCACAACCCAGCCTGTGCCCTCTCGCAGTCTGGGAACCCTCAGGGGATGTCCGACAGACATCCTTGGTGCTGCCGCAGAGGCAAGAGGGGCTCCTTCCACTGCTGCTGCGCTCGCCATGAGCTCGGCTCAGGACTTCTGGCTGAGCGGTGCTGCCCCTGTGGGAGCGCCCTGACCACCAGGGGGAAGCTCCTGCATTGAGCATCTGCCCCTAGTGGTCAGTGCACATCATCATGACCTGTCATTCTGCAGTTTGTTCGATTTGCATAGTAGCCTTTTATTATATAGGATTAGTAGGCGAGTTCTTATCTGATTCCTAGAAGGGATCCTACCAAGAACAAAAACAAAAAGTTGCTTTAGCCGAAACCGGTTTGGCTCAGTGGATAGAGCATCGGCCTGCGGACTGAATGGTCCCAGGTTCGATTCCGGTCAGGGGCATGTACCTGGGTTGCGGGCACATCCCCAGTGGGAGGTGTGCAGGAGGCAGCTGATCGATGTTTCTCTCTCATCGATGTTTCTAGCTCTCTGTCTCTCCCCCTTCCTCTCTGTAAAAAATCAATAAAATATATTTTTTTAAAAAAAAAGTTGCTTTACCTGATTTCAGTCAAATTATCATTGTTAAATAATGATTGAATGTAGCCCCCCCGCAGTTTCTCTTGTTAGATACCTTTGTGCCTCGGTGCCATAATCTGCAAAGCAGGGCTGTGTGACAATGAATGTGACAAGCATGTATCTTCTCAATCTTTAATGTGCATAGAAATCACCTGTGAAGCAGGTTAAAAATGCAGATTCTGAGTTAGTAGCTCTAGGTGAGAACCAAGATCCTCCATTTCCAACAAGCTTCCAGCTGATGCTGACACAGGTGGTCCACAGCTCACATTTTGAGTACCAAGGCTTCAGGTCTATATAGAGCCAAGGAACATCCAGGTCTGATTTTAATAGTGACTCAATAATATTTTATTCTGTGAATGTTTCATTAGTTAGTTAATATGTTGGAAATGCACTCTTTGGTTTTTGTAAATATCATTCTAATGAACTTCCTTATACATAAATATTTGCCTGTGCTGCTGGTTATTTTATTTATATATTTATTTTTTGATCTATTGCTAGAAGTGTAATTGGTTTTTCAAAGGCACACATTTGGGTATGAATTTTAGCATGTATTCCCAAATTGGCAAGAATTTTCAAATGAACTCTTTGATGAAGTTATTCTGTATAATTTCATTTTTGCAGCTTTTGCTGCCTACAGACTCATGCGACATTCTGACACCGTGACATTTTAAATAATGCCTTAAGTCACATTTTATTCCAGCTATCTGATCATGCCCCATCTTTTTTATGCTGGCTAAGTATTTTAAGTGTTGAGTTTGTGAAGAATCATAGCTGTTGCTAAGGAAAGAATTTATAAGTGCGTTCCTGGTTCAGAATACAAATATAGTTTATGGCACATAGATAATATATGGAACCTCAAATCAGACAAAATGACTTTGTATCTTAAGATATGCATGCAATTCAATCAGTTGATTAAACATTATCCAGAACAGCTGGCAGCTGACAGGAATGACTTCTTTTAGAATTACTTGGATTCTCTAGATTCAAATATATATAAAAAACATAAAGAAAAAAATCCCTAATTACAGCTTAACACATATAATAATAATTTCTCCATTGTGTTTTCCACCAAGTAAAAAGGATTTATCTGAATGATATACTGTTGATATCATCCTCCACTCCAACATGTTTTGGGTTGTCCTTGTTTTTTGCTACCTGACATCTAACATCCAGATCTCTTCTGCTATAAATTGTCCAAAGCAAAAGCAAAAGAAAAAAAAGGAAGAGCATGTGCTCTTTTAAAAACTATAATGCAATACCCTCAACAATAAAGGTTTTTTAAAAGGTAAACGTTATAAGGGCAAAGCCATATACTGGCAAGAATCTGCTTTGGAGTTATGTAACACAGCTGATCAGGAGGCTAACACTATGATCAAATGAGAGAATATAAATAAAAATATTTTCAAACTGAAGTATCACTTACAGTAGTGAACGCCAATTGTTATTTTGGGGTGCAGTAGGGGCAGATAAACTATGTAATGCAAGCACATAACTTATCTCCTTGTTTCTATCAAATACCTACATTGTTCTTCCTATGGGAAGCTTCCACTTATTCTCTACTTCAAAGCCGACCACAAATCTTATTTCTTCCAGGTTTTCTAGACCTCCGGGTACTTGGTGATTGTCCTTTCTCAGAATTTATACAATATAGTTTTCTGTTACCTCCTTGTTATACATGCTTTTAGATTATCTTTCTGTTATGAGCTGACCTGTGTCCCCCTAAACTAAATACATAGAAGTCTTAATGCCTAGTAGTTCAGAATGTGACTATATTTGGAGATAGGGCCTTTAAATGGTGATTAAGCAAAAATGAGGTCTTTAGGTTGAATTCTAATCCACTCTGACTGGTATCTTTATAAGAAGAGGAAATTTGGACACACAAAAAGACACCAGGATGCACATGCACAGAGGAAAGATAATGTTGAGGACAAAGTCAGAAGGCAACCAAGGCAAAAGGCCTCAGAAAAAAACAAACCTTGATCTTGGACTTCTAGCCTCCCAAACTATTGATTAAGACACCCAAACTGTGGTCCCTTGTCATGGCAGCCCCAGTGAATGAATACACTTTCTTTAGCATTAGATTGTAATTTACTTGGAGGGACCACCAGTGCCTTCTTGCTTTTTTATTTTAGTTTATTACTAGAGGTCTGGTGCACAAAATTGTGCACTTGGCGGGGTCCCTCATCCTGGCCTCTGCCCTCTCGCAGTCCGGGAGCCCTCAGGGGATGTCCAACTGATGGCAGTCAGACATCCTTAGTGCTGCAGAGGAGGTGGGAGAGGCTTCTGTCACTGCTGCTGTGCTCGCCAGCAGTGAGCCTGGCTTCTGGCTGAGCAGTGTTCCCCTGTGGGAGCACAGTGACTCCCAGGAGGCAGCTCCTGCATTGAGCATCTGCCCCCTGGTGGTCAGTGTGTGTCAGTGACCAGTCATTCCACTGTTCGGTCGATTTGCATATTAGTCTTTTATTATATAGGATTTTTTGTTGTTGTTGATCCTCACTGGAAGATATTTTTTCCATTGATTTTCAGAGAGAATGGAAGGGAGGGAAGAAGGGAGGTGTGTGAGAGAGACACATTGATTGATTGCATTCTGCATATGTCCCAACCAGGGCCAGGGATCAATTCTGCAACTGAGGTACATGCCCTTGACCAGAAATAAACCCAGGATCCTTCAGTCAGCAGGCCGACGCTCTATCTATGGAGCCAAACCAGCTAGAGCTTCTTCTTGTTCTTTATATCTTTGGTTCTCAGTTAATATTATGTCTTAAATAAATAGTTTTATTAGATTAAATCTAGTGACTGGAGAATGAAGCACTTGATTCTGGTAAATATGCCCTGTACTTGTGGCTTTCTTGATCCAGATATTTTGGAAAAAAATTCTACCTCTCAATATCCGAGGAACTTAAATGATAACAATAGCCTTAGGCAATTCCATTTGGATTCTTCAGTTGACCCTGTGAGCAGCTTTTGGATATGGATTAAACAGGTATGAAATATACCACTTTATAGAAACTTGGGAATCTATGTTTCAGGATTGAGTGACCTGTTCAAGTCAGATAGTGAGGAAATAGCTTAGGACCTGATCCAGGTCCTCCTATTGCAAATTTAGCCTTGCCTTCCCTCCTGTCATTCACCTGCTAGGGGCAACTGTGTGTTAAGGAAAAAAACACCAGCACCAAGTGTTAGGAAACTTAGAGCTTAGAAATAATTCTTCCCCTTGCATTTAAATTTATTTATTCATTTATTCAACTAAATGTCGTTAGTAGCCTAGTATATAAAATATACCAGAGAAATAATACTTAACTTTGAAACTTAGTTTTCTTGTCTGCTAAATGAAAAGTACTATCTTATTTGCGCACCTCTCGGAGTTTTTGAAGATAAATATAAGAAATAAACTGTACCAGGCATATAAAATACAGAAGAAGGGGTGATTCATTTTCACAATGAGGTGCTTTGTGATTGCAGAAACATTGGTTGTCCTAGTACAACCGGAGCATCTTGTGGAGGCTCCTTCATTTATAGAGTTACCTTTTCTGGAGGCCATGAGCATGGGAATGTGGTGACATATTTCCTGTAGGACACATTAACCAAGGAGAGTAAGTTTATTGTGTTGGACACTAGACCTCTGAACACACACACACACACACACACACACACACACACAAAATCTGTATGTCTTAGATGATAACTATAGAGAAGATAGGATCAATTCCTTTTTCTCTAAGTTCTTTATATCTCATTGATCTTTGGGGCCCCAAACTAGTTTATGCTCAAATGAAAGGTCCCAGATCTGAGTTAATACAAAATATAATTGGCAAATTAATATCCAGCACATTCCTCAGAAGGTGTATATAGAATGAGGTCTACTGGGTGTGGGAACAAAAATAACTTCTATTAATATATCTCATCATTAAAAGTTTTTGCTTATAAAATGTATATTGTATATGATTATAACAAGTAAATAAATATTTAGCTATTGGGGGTGCATATTTAAAATGTGGTTATTGTTAGGAATTTGTAGTCCTCAAAATAAAGAGTTAAATGGCAGCGCGGAGAAAACACTAGGCTGGAAATGTGGTTCTGAATCTTCGATTTTCTAGCTTCACCCTTTATTACCTGTATAATCTTTTAGTCACTTAACCTTTTTGACTCGTAGTCTTCTTATTAATAAGATGGACATAATATTTATCCTATCTCTCCCATGAGATTGAGCTTACATAAAATGATCTTATTTTCTACCCAACAGAAGAACAAAACAAGAGTGAATTATTATAATTGTCCTATTTTAGTATCAATTATTGTTGTTGATCTCTTACTGTGCCTAAGTATGCATGTTTAGGAAAAAGCAGTATATCTAGGGTTTGGTACTATTTATGGGTTCAGACAATCCTTGGGGTTCTTGGAACATATACAGTGAATAATAGGGGACTATTGTACTACCATGATTTTTTGACATGAGATTTTTTTAGCCTGCATTCTGTTTTGTGGATACATTGAAGGAAGCAGATAACAGACTGTAGGGGAGAGCACAGCAAAGGACAAAAAATAGGTGGAGCAAAGGGAGACACTGACAATTGACTGAAACCGTGTTGAGCTGGGACCCATTTTTGTCCTTGCACACTGTGTGCTATTTTCAGTGTACCTATGTGTTGACTTTGTTACAATACGGACTGGCTTCCTGCTTAATTAACAATTGTTTGGAAATGTTACATTGGCTTACAACAATCCCACCAGAGGAAAATCAAATCTACATGGCCTGAAGGGGAAGATACAGGTCATATTCCAAAATGTGACCCGAACAAACACTGCTACGATTCATAACTATCCACTAGATAGTTTTAGTGGAGGGATTATTATTCTGTCCTAATAACATGTCTTTAGGTCATAGCTCTCGGATCAAATAACAACAGCAATTTTCCCCTAGTTTTAAATGTGATTGTATATATTTTTTTCTAAATTCTTTATCAACACTCATTGTTCAATCCGTTTTCCCCAAACATAGTTTTTGTAGACTGCTTTTGCATCTCAATTGTTCCTTTGTGATAGAAAATTGTACTTTTTTAAGCTTTTGTTTTGTGTTTTAAAATTTCATTAACTGACATCTCAAAACTCAGTTTGTTGCCTGTTATTGTCGTTGTCAATACTTGAATCAGCATCGAGCAAATATGACAGAGGGGTAAACTAATCACATAAAGTTGCTGTTTGGCTGCAGAGATTTTTCAGGGAAAAGGGGGTAGGTGCATGTCCAACTTCTGAGAGTCAGGAGTTCAAAGCGTTAGAAAATACTGAAAGGACGTGGTGTTTTCTGATTTTCCTTTCCTGGATAAATTGGGGCCTTGGGGGATAGGTTTGGATTGGGCTGCCCAAACCCTGACTTTAGGTCAGCTATTAGGAGGTGTTGCCACCTGCATGTAGTGCAAATACTATGGTGGATGTAGGGGGGGTGTG
>NW_006283770.1:6396380-6408045 GCF_000327345.1 Myotis davidii
TATCTAAACATCTTAAACATAGTTTTAATGTTCTCCCCTTCACTCAGAAAGTCAACTGTGATAAATAGTTTGCAGCAGTGAGCCTTAAGCCAAGTCAGAACAACCGTGACTTCAGGAGCTCTGGAATATCCCCTCCTTTCCCTAAAACCCAATTGTTGGTTGTTGATGCCAGAGATGCCACTGTTAAGGGGGCTGGTTCATATTTGATAGCCATCCACTGATGGTGGGATTAGCCTGGCTGAGGAACAGAGATGAGCTGGAGGAAACTGTCCCAACAGTAGACAAAAATGGAAAGGTCCTGAGTGGCATAGCAGTATCCAGGTTATGTTGCCACAGGATGGATGCACTAGAAGAGGAGTCACAGAGACAAGCAGGAGGACACTGTGGGCCAGCACCTCTCCTAAGGATGTTGACCACAGCTGGCGGGCTCTTTGAGCTTCTTTGATTATGCCCTTTGACAAATACATTGCACTTTAAGGGCCAGGAGAATCCAAATTGTACATCCAATATGCTGTTAAAACAAAACCTCCCAAAAGGGGTCGCTATTAAGCTATAATTTGGTGTGACAGCATTTCTCAGATGCTGAGAACAGGTTTGAAGGAGAGGATAGCTGAGGAGCCAGAAGACACTGAGGGCTTCACCTAGGCTTCCTGGGGGACCCCTGAGGGAGGTAAGGGTGTGTGAATGGAAGGATTAAAGGGTTCAAGGGGTCCTATATATGTTTCACAATTTTTCTTAAAGCAAGTCCTTGTTTTCAAGGCAAGGCTGGAGATCTTGCCTGGTGCAGTGGAGTGGTTTTAAAAATATCTGTGTTCAACTTCCCTTTTATTCATCATAAAATGCAGCATTTTCCCTGATGGGGATAATGAAATAAATCCTGTCTACTGTATAGGATATTAGAAATGTTCAAATGAGATTACGCAATTCAGTAGTTTATTAGGTAGTATAGAAATATGAAGGGATTACCATTTCTATAAACAATCAGTCATTCATTTGTTCAACTAATACCCACTGAATTATCTCCTATATGTGAACAACAAAATAATTCCTGCCCCCAAAGAAGCTAATCATATGAATATCATTATTATGTAAACATCCTCTAAATTTCTTCTCATTTAAACACAGAACAACTCCATTCATAATAAGCTATTTTTTTTAAAGTTATTGTTTTTTGTTTGTTTGTTAATCCTCACCCGAGGATATTTTTCCATTGATTTTTAGGGACAGTAGAAGAGAGAGGGAAAGATAGAGAGAAATATCAATGTGAGAGAAACACATCAATTGGTTGCCTCCTGCATGCTCCAGATCAGGGCCTGAGCCCAGGTCAGAGAGGAGCCTGCAACTAAGGTACATGCCCTTGACTGGAATAGCATGTACCCTCTGGTCCACAGGCCAACACTTTGGTCCACAGGTCGACCCTTTGGTCCACAGGCCAGCACTCTATCCACTGAGCTAAACCAGCTAGGCCCATAATAAGCTCGTTTAAATTTAAAAATTTAAATCCATGGCAAAATCTCAGCAACCATTAATGAGTTATATAGTACTTTATAACTTAGATTATGGCCAAAACAAATCTTATCAATATCATATCAAAGAAATGAACACTTAGTGGTTAAGATGCCATAAATAACTGATTGAACACTAGGAGCTGCCAACATTGTTAACCTGGGCCCTTGGTCAGCTCCAGGGAAAGTGCAAAGATAATTGCAAAAACTGAAAACTAGCACTTTGATTTGAAGGCTGCTTCTGAGGGTAACTGGAGTCCTGAATGAAGGGAGGTCTTGGACTATTTATTTGAACAATGACACCCCCATGGGCCACACTTTTGAGAATCATTCTTAGCCAAGATTGCAATGTGATGTATGGAAATCGCCCCTCGCTCTATCTTATCTTTGGCTTGTGGAACCAGGGGATGCATGGAAAGTGAGCTGTCCCCTTGTTGCCTGTCAGATCAGTGTATGTATTTATTCCAGCCTTTTTTTCTATTTTCAGCCGTGAGTGGTAAGAGGAATGCAGGCTGGAAGAGCAAACACATCTGACAAGGAGAAAAATATCCCTGTTTACCTGAAGCCATGCTCATTACAACCTCATTTCCTCCTTAAAGCTTCCCTCAGTAAGAGCCTTCTTATCCTTACCCAGTGACCAGCGGAAACCTAGGAGGCAATGGGGAGTGGTCTTTTCATCCCCTTTAAATACTGACCTATTCACTTGGTAAATGAAGTGAGCTATAAAGTGTAAACTTCTAGGCCAACTTTCTCTGAGAATTAAAACTATTCCTTTGGTTAAGAGCTTAGGTTGCAAGTTCATCATCAAGGAAGCACTTCCTATGCTACGATTATATTCTAGAATGAACAGGCGGCAACACCATTATGTGGATAGAGCACTGACTTCAAAAGCAGACACATTTTCATTTTAATCTCTTCAACCCCCTCATCCCAATGCATCTACTAATAACTTTGTGGTATTTGTAAAGGCACTTGACTTTTCTAAAATTTTAGTTCCTTCATCTGTGAAGTGGAAATAATAATGCCACACGATTGATAAAGTAGGGAAGTGCCTTGCAAATACAACCCTGCACACCCTACCATAATCCATCCTTCACACTTTAACCAGGGGTATTTCCCAAGTCTAGTGAATGGTCCCACACTGTTCTCATGATTAAGTACAAATTCATTAATGAGACCAACATGGGCTGCATGGTTTGAGCAATACTTCTTCGGCTTTACCAATCACTTCTCTTCCCAACACTCTGGATCCTCAAGCATACTTTGCCTTTTTAAAAATATATTTTATTGATTTTTTTACAGAGAGGAAGGGAGAGGGATAGAGAGCCAGAAACATTGATGAGAAAGAAACATCGATCAGCCGCCTCCTGCACACCCTCTACTGGGAATGTGCCTGCAACCAAGGTACATGCCCCTGACCAGACTCAAACCTGGGCCCCTTCAGTCCTCAGGCCGACGCTCTATCCACCGAGCCAAACGGCAAGGGCCATGCTTTGCCTTGAGGTGTTTTTAGGTCTAACTTGATGCCAGTCTCTGTCCCAATGCTTTCTGTTTAAAAAATTGATTTTAGAGAGAGAGGAAGGGAGAGGGAGAGAGAGAGAAGCATAGATGTGAGAGAGAAACAGCTATTGGTAGCTTCTGATACATGCTGAACCTGCACCTGGGTATGTGCCCTGACTGGAAATCGAATCAGCTACTCTTTGGTACATGGCATGGTGCTCACCCAATGGAGTAACACTGACCAGAGTGAATTTCTTCTTTATTCTACTGCATTTGTACTCATTTTAATGACTTGACCAGTTTTTCTTAGAATTTTTCTTTGACTATTCTAGGTCTGGGTTAGGTGTTCCTCCCAAAGGTCTTCTTTCATCTCCCAGCACTTCCTGTACTGGTTTAACTGCCTGCTCACTTGCCTGTCTTCACCTAATAGCTGTAATTCCTATGACACTGATTCTGTAAAGTTGGGCATGGTAGCCAACAGCAGTTGGTGTGTGGTGAGAACACACTTCCTGGTTGTCTCTCAGCTGTGTCCTCACATGGTGGGAGTGGTGACGGAGCTCTCTGCAGTTTACTTAATAAGGGCACTAATCCCTTTCATGAGGCCTCCATTGTCATGACCTAATCATCTCCCAAAGATCCCACCTCTAAAACCTCACAGACTTCCAGGCCACATCAAATCAATTTCTGGGTGTTAATATCAAATCAGCATTTCTGGGTGTTAAGTTTATAAATCTGCATTGCGAGAAAGATGCCAACTGATTTATATGCACACTAAGATTTGACAGTGACGGGTACAATAAGTATTCAAATGAGTATTTGATAATTAATTCAAGCTGAACCAGATTTCTGTTTTTAAAATGCATCCCCATCTCTGGCTCAGCCATTGGCAAAAGCAGAATGCTGTGCTGGCTCCCTAAGGTTATTTTAATCAATTATGTAATACTTCCCCGGTGGATGAGCAGTTTCCTCCAGACACCACTGCCGTGTGCCATGCGAGCCTGCACTGAGTGTGTTAGACTGTAACATCTGCAGATCTAATGCAGCAGTTAACGATGTAAGGACTCTGCCTTCTCATTCACATGGTGGATCACAACTCCAAAGGCACATGTGCTTGTTCTTGTACACTTAGGACACCTGTACGGTGGGAGACAGGCCAGGGCGCCATAGGGCAGGTGCACGGGTAGATATCAGTTCTCCACATCACAAACCAGAGCTTCTTTATGAAAACTTATTACACCTATTAGGTAGGATTCCTTGCCAAGGCTACTTCCCTCTGTATTACATCAGATCACTTTTTTAGGGTCATATATCCAGCAGTGAATCTTAATAAGACATACTTTGTGCTGCTTCCATATAAATGTTATGTAAAGAATAGCTCATTAGTTGGTTAGTAATGACCTGTCTTAGGGAAAATACACAAAGCACCCATAATGGGGAAAAAGTTAGCACTTATGAAGTCTGTCTGAATGTAATGGAAATCAGAAGGGGAATAATCTAAGATAAGCCTACTTTCTACAAAAGATGTTTTCAAAGACATTGCCAGCTTTGCAGCATGCCCAACTTAATTACTGGGTTTGCATTCCAGGGTATATTTACTACTGTGGCACGCTTGAAAATCATATGCAGTAAAATCTCAAGTAGAATGTATAATTCTGTACTACATTTCAGAGAGGAGGTGTCAGTGTAAGATACAAGTATATATCAATAATTGAATTTTTTAAAATAAAAAACAAAATATGCATTAGGGTCAGTACTCATTCACACCTTCTGCGGGATTTAGAATCAATGCTATATCCAATCAATGGACACTTAGTGTGTGAACATTTACCATGCTAAGCACCAAACAGAAATGATAAGTAGAACAGCATCATGCCCCCAAGCAGTTCAGTCTGGTTGGGGAAACAGCCAGCACACAAGGTATGAGGTGGGAAGAATAGAAGTGGAGAATATGTGTAGAGAGCCAAGAGGAGGAGATATGAACTCCAGGGCTCTGCAACATCATCTCCAGTTTGTTCTTGCTTAGGTAAGAAATAGAGCTCCTACATTTCAGGGTGATTTTTTTCTAACAATTGTGTGCACTGTTTCATTGTTTAAAAAGCCCATTTGTAACCCAGAGTCAGGGAAAACCTTATATCCCAAATGGAGAGCTTTTATCTTAGCCTGTGCTGCCTTAGGCACAAGATATTTGAGTAATGGGACCATCCCCCCAGGGAGCATTTACCTGAAATATATTTCTTTCCCCTTTCTAAAACCAGAAATGTGTATAAAAGCAATCTTCCCCATAGTCGGCAAAGTGAGTCCCCATAAATATCTCACAAGGCAATATTTGCAGTCCTTAAGTTTATAAATTTCTGCAGTAGCGAATATGAACTTCATTTAGTTGTAGCCAAGGAAAAGCCCACAAGCCTCGATGGCTGAACTTTGAACAGCTGCAGTTTAAGAGACTGAGTGCTGAATAGAAGTAAATCAGACTCGCTATTAAAACTCAGCAGCCAGGCCTGGGATGTGAGGAGAGAAGTAGCACAAAAGCAACGTGGAGAGAAAAGATGATCTAGGTTGCGACTTGAGTAGCTACATCAGCTTCACAACTCCTGGCCGTACCAGGTAATCATTAGACAATAGTAAGAACCACACCATGCTAAAATAATCTCTCTATATATAAAAGCCCAAGCGACCGTTACAACCGAACGACCGGAACGCACAGAACGACGGGTAGACCAGTCCCTATGATGCGCACTGACCACCACGGAGCAGACGCTCAGTGAAGGAGCTGTCCCCGGGTGGTCAGTGTGCTCCCATAGCCAACCTCCTGTGGTCCCTCACCCTGGCTGGTCCCTCCCTGGCTAAGGCTCTGGGCACTGGAGAATCTAGGTCCGGGAAGCCTGTAGGAGGAGAGCAACCCCGATGCTGATCAAGACAGAGTAGCAGCTTGGAGGGGGCAGAAGGGGCAAGGCAGCAGACTAATTGCAGCTGTATTTCCACCTCAGAGCATAGCTGGTGTTCAGGCCGTTTGGGGGCGCTCTGTCAGTGGTCTTTGCTTGCTTCTTCCTCAGCACATCTACACAACTAGATTGGAGCCAGCCAGCCAACCACCTGCAGCTCCTCCTCCCCCAACTCCCTCCCCCACACGAATTCATGCACTGGGCCTCTAGTTTTTAATAAAATAGACCCTATTTCCCCAGAGAATAAACTCTTTTCTCAAGGGTTCTTGTGTGTACAAATATACATTTTTATGGATGAGGCAGAGACACTTACTGACCAAAACCCCTGCATAAATAATTTACTTATGACCTGCCACCACTGTGCTCTATTAGGTATCTCTCTGCTCATGTTTATGGTTAGTGAATGGTTTAGGTCTTGATGTGGAGTTAGTCCTGCTTCTTGCCAGTATGAAACCAAATGAAGAAACCCCTGGGGTATTCTTAAGGCAAACTACCTGAGCTCGGGTGTAAGCAAATGGGTCAGAACCTTTGCTCAAAGTGGACTAAATACATCACTATTTCCACATTTCTGAGGTGATGTGTAAGACAAGAACCACAATTCCCATTTCACAGATTAAGAAACCAGATTTCTGAAAGGTTAAGTTGCTAGTCCAATTATTTATAAATCTAAGAAACCTCATTCCCTTTTAGACAGGAGAAAGCAGGCTTGGGGAGATTAAGGGACTTGCCCAAGGGCAGTTTTAAAACTAATATATAGAGGAGGCAGTACCTTAATTCAGATCCATCAACCCGATGACCAGCAAACACTCTTTATTCTTCAAGCTTTATCATAATGATGAAGGTTAGGGTTGTGCTGTTTAACTTTTGCTAAATTCCATAGTTTCTCCCATTCAACATTTAGGAAGTCTTGATTTCAAAGCATTAATCATACACATTAGTACAGGATTCTTTTGGGGGAGGGGGCTCGATTTGCCCAATTTCAGCCTTCAGTGAATATTCATGATTGCATTTTGAAAAGTGAGTAATCTCTGCAAGGTAAGGGCTGATAAAGGAATTGCTGACACATTAAGTCCTTAACTCCGGCAGCCCTGGGAGCAAAGGAAGGCAGATTACCCCGCAGACAGGCTGCAGATGTCAAGTTAGCTACATTTTAAAAAGATGTAAAGTCAGCTAGAGCCTGTTTTGGCACTTTCTTAATTTATTTTTTACAAAGTAATTATGATAATATTAATCTCTTAGCTTTAGGAGTCTCTTTGGCAGCTTTAGTTACCCTCTAGAAAAAGTCTCGGGAATTTCCCTTTCATACATTTCTGGGAAATACACATGGAGTACTTTTTGTGGAATTGGAAACACTTGCAATTACGAAAAAAAATAAAAGAGGTTTGATAACCTCAGAATAACATTCTCTTTCCCCAAACCTCTTCGCTCTCCATAATGGCACAGGCAACGTGTTTATTTTCATGGTTAGGTACTAAAGACCCTCTGACAAATAGAGACGTATGATTCTGGAGCAAAAGAACAAGGAATCTGGGGGATGAGAGGCATTCAGTGAGATATTGGAAATGAATTATGGCATCTTTTTGAATGTATGTTTGTTTACAATTCTGCATACTAATTGTTACAGAATTTACCAGGGGACTGGAAAATACACACACATGTACTTGGAGATGCAGGAAAAACTCATTTATTTCCAGATGTATGAGTACCATGACTCAGGGGAGCCTGTTTCCAAATCCTGAGCATGCCAATATGGAGGAAGCTTTCTATTTATACCCTTTTGGTTTCTTTGTCCTCCCAATAAGGATCAGACTTCTGGACCGAACACGGGCTTTGCAGAAAACCTCGTGTGTTGGGGTGGGAGCCGTGAGACCACACCTAAAGGCCTGGCCTGGCGCCAGCACTGATAGCCCCCTCCAGGGGTTGTGTATTGTTCATGGTGTATGGCTTCTGTAAAATGTGTTTAGGTAAATAGGTCTTGCAAGACCAGATAATTAAGGAAGGGGCAGTGAATAGACTATAGGCTAACAGGAATGTTCATTAGGGATACTAATTAACTAAATACAGAATCAGGTTGCTGGTCTCCCCCCCAAAAATATCTCATTTTCCTCATCAAATGATTGGACCTCTTATCTGTTGACTGCTGAGGACATACATAATAAGGACTAGGAAGAAGATTTTCTGAACATATTTTAAGGTCATCAGGCTTAATACTTTATTTTAATAAGTTTCTTCTATTAATCTGGTTTAATATTTTTAAGCTATCTTTTCTTATTCTCTGTTTCTTTTTCTCTTATGAGTTTAACAAGTTGTAATTTTTAGAAATGTCAGTCAGGTTACTAGAAATCAGAGATAGTTAGAAATTACCTACAGGTACTATTTCTGTTTTCCATGGATATTATGAACAATATATGATTCCAGTAAAGTTAGACTTGAGAATGACCCCTATAACTATACAATGAGAACAGGGGATGAATAATGAACTCAAAGAACTTGAGGTGTCACGTTCCATAAAATTAATACAATGTCCCAAGTGACTATGATCTGACTATCTTTGTGTATTCTAAATATCCCAAAAGCTATAACTGGTAAAGGAAAAGACCTGGACCATAACCGAGATTAGTTTCCATGGAAGCTACCATTTACTGTGTGTCTGTTATGTGCCAGTGGACTTACCCCTAAACTTTTAAAAATATTTATTGTTGAAAGTATTATTACAGATGTTCCCTTTTTTTCTCATTGATACCTTCTAGCCAGGACTCACACCCCACCCCCCCAACCTCAGGCCTTCACCATCCTATTGTCTATGTCCATGGGTTATGCATATATGAATACAGGTTCTTTGATTGATCTCTTTCTACCCACCTACCCACCCCCACCTTCTCTCTGAGATTCTGCAGTCTGTTCCATGCTTCTATGTCTCTGGTTTTATTTTGTTCATTAGTTTATTTTGTTCATTAGATTCCACATATGAGTGAGACCATGTGATACTTGTCTTTCTCTGACTGGCTTATTTCACTCAGCATAATGTTCTTCAGGTCCCTCCACACTGGCTCAAAGGGTAAGAATTACACCTAATCTTCAAAGCAATCTGGTAAAATACATGTTCTATTTTTCACTTCCCAAATGATAAAACTGAAACTCAAGCGATTAAGTTATGTTATACCCAGGGTATAAGTTATATAACCAAAGTATATGACCACAAGTAAATGTTGCAGCAAAAATTTGATCTGACACAAAGGCAAGTGCATAGTGCTCTCATGTGATTAGGGCACTGTACAAATATTTTAATAGAAAGTTTTACTTTGTGTGATTAGTCCAAGGAAAACATATGAAGACCAATTTATAAAATCAATCAATCTATCTATCTTGGAGAAGAATGAGAGCAATTAAAGACTTCTTATAGGAAACTATTTTATTTGGGTGATAAACCAGATCATAATGGCTGGGAAGGGAGAATGATATCAGAGTGATTATGAGTGACTCACTCCTAAGTGCGTGAAGGGCCGTCATCCACTGAGTGGAGATACCTGGTGATAACTGTACAGTGAGATCAGTGCCACCTGAGCCAGCCTGCCAGACAACTCTTGAAAACAAAGAGAGTCTCATTTATGTCTGGGAGCGAGAATCTGACCCAGAATAAATCACCTCACAGTCTCATTCGTCAGCCTGATGGTTTTAATTGTTAAATCGGAAGTTTAATTTGCCATGCTTGGATAACAATCCAATTCCAGCAAAGCATATGCATCAAGTGATCAATGGGAGACGAGCATAGAAAGTTAATTGTAACTAATCATTGAATCTGAATGTAAATCAAAACAATAGGAAAATTTTAACTTTATATTCTGTCAATATTTTATATCTTAGAGACCTATGGAAACTAACAAATTTTATCAAGTTCATTTTTTAATTTTTTTAAATCCTCACCCGAGGATATTTTCCCACTGATTTTAGAGATACACATAAAGACACACATATTTTTGTTCTTTGTTTTAGTGTTCTGCTGACTAAATTAGCAAAGGCTATTTAGGTTTAAGTTTGCCTATTTAATCTCCACAGAACATTATGTTGTATTACCCCCATTTTACAGATGAGGAAACTAATACTCAACTCTGCTAAATACATAGTTCCCAGTAAGTCACAGAACTAGTCAGGTTCAGAGCCAAGAGTCGAACCCGAGGGAGCTTGTTGTCAAAGCCCATATATTTTTACAACCTTCACATTGACTCCCATGCAAATTGCAAACAATGAAAAGTAAGCAATTAAGAGAATGATATAGTAAAATGATATGAGTGAACCATGTCACATTAGCAACAACTAAAATAACTGTTTATATTCATCCTAGCTAAGGGAGAACTCAGAGAAACATAAATGTTGCCTTTCAGTTTATGAAAGATAATCACATGGAAGTCAGACTATACTTGGTCTCTATGCTTTCAATAGGGAAGACTCAGAAAGCAGTATATTTTGTTCATTATGAGTGTGAGCTCTGTAGTATGTTGGAACTAGGATTAAGATTAAGCCCCAGCTTCATTACTCATTAGTTAGTGCAAGTAAGACAACTTTTTTCATTATGCTATTTATAAAATATGTATCATAAAACTATTAATATTTAGTGGAACTACTCTAAACATATTTTATATATCAAAGACCTACCAAACACTGGGGCCTTCCAGAAATGGAGTGGAGTTGCTCTTTAGTATTGACTTCCTCATGTCCAGAGGAATTTGAATTAGGTAAGGTGACTATACAAAAGACTAGAGAGGGTTTTAAACATTAAATGGAAGAGACTGTTGATTAGACTATTAGTTCCCTCAAATTAATTTCACCAAGTATTAAAAGTTTAAAAAGAATGTAATGCTATGGTGACAGGAGAAGATTTGACTCAGGGTGGTGGGCACACAGTGCGGTATGCAGACCTTATAACATAGAAATGCACACGTGAAACCTATATGTTCATGTTGACTGATGTCACCCCAATAAATTTAATTTAAAAAAATAGAATGCAAACAACAAAACAAAAAAATGTAATGCACAGATATTATTTTACCAAGTAAGTATATATAGAAACAAAACAATAAAGATTAATTTTATCTATAATTATAATTTAGTAAAAAACTCCATATTAAGTTTGAAGTACATAATCTTAGAAAAAAGATTCTCTTAAATGACTAAATATAGCTTTATTTAAAATTTAATAAAATGTTTTTTTCTAATTTTGCTTTGGACCAACAATAACTTTCTCATGCATGAATGCCTATCTGTGAACCATCATTTAGAAAACATTGTAGTAGATGGCTTTGAATAATTGTTTCAATATTGAGATTTTAAAATACCAAACCATGTTGTAAGCCAATTACCCTCCTCCTTCTGATGGTGGAACTAGTTCAAATTGTTAAAAGCAAATAGACTTATATGTAAATGTCCCTTTCTTTATAACAGTTATGTCATACCTAGTACACCAGATCACTTTAAATTGTTTTGATAAGGGTGAGACCATGTTTAGCTCTGACCATAGAGCAATTTATCAGAGCCCCCTGCGTTACTTTAACCTAAAGTCTCACTTTAAGATGACACAATAATAAACCAAACAAGGAATACTGAGAAGGCTGAGGGCACATCTAAGTATGTAATGTGAGTTGACCAATTCACAAAGAATCATTTACTTCCTGTGCCCAAAGAGCATGGCATTTCCATGTCTGAAATCAGCAAATTCCGTTT
>NW_006283770.1:6408209-6416881 GCF_000327345.1 Myotis davidii
CGTAGGTCCCCCTAAAACAGTGTTTCTCAACTTTCCTAATGCTGCGACCCTTTAATACAGTTCCTCATGTTGTGGTGACCCCCAATTTCATTGTTACAAGTTGAACATAATTAAAGCATAGTGATTAATCACAAAAATAATATGTAAATATATATGTGTTTCCCGATGGTCTTAAGCAACCCCTGTGAAAGGGTCATTCGAACACCAAGGGGTCGCTACCCACACGTTGAGAACCGCTGTTTATCACAGTGAAGATGCCTACTTAATAGTGTTGCTGAGATAAGCAAATGATGTAGTATGTATAAATTTCTTAGCCCAGAGCTAGGCACATTGTTAGTGCTTCATAAATTTTAATTATCAACTTTTACAGTTCCTTCAGAAATTCCAGAATTTCAAACTATTTTTATATTTTGTGTAAGTCCAGAATTATTTATGATGTTGTTTTTTAAAAATTAAATTTACTGGGTGAGACATTTGATGTTTGAAAGAATTTCAAACTTTAATATCTTTCAAACTTGAAATGTCTCACTTTATTAAAGGGAACCATAGACAGTATAGTAAACACCAAAAAGTGTTCATGGCAGCTCATCAGTATTGATAAGGCTCTTATGACAGAGCTTATTAAATATATATAAGTTTTGTCATTAGGGCATATGAATATGTTCATATGTCTTTATGTCTTAGCACACTGTAAATGTATAAAGAGCCAACTTTTTTTTTTTTTTGCTAAACATCACTATTCTCTACCCAAACACAAACCTGGGACTTTTTCAAAATTATGTCTTTTTCTTCTGCTCCTTCTTTGCAAACTCAGCCTTCATATTCAATTTTAATTCCCATTGTGTCCATTTTCGGGGTAACTGTCTTGGTTCAGATTCTCCTGGCTCTCACTGGACTACCCAAAGAGATTAATCACCACACTACAACTTCAGCACTGTCCTCCTGTGGTCCGCCTCCCCACTGCTGCCAAAATGATCTAATGTTAACATCTAACGTTATCATTTTCCTGCTCAAAATTCACCAGTGACTTCCCATGCCTACAAGGTAACAGAGAATGTTGTACAAGGCATGCCCATGCAAAGGCTCTTCTTGAAGTATTTTCAATATGATTATCTAGTCTCATCTCTCTGAAGTCATACTTCAGTACCTAGCCCAGTGTTAAGCATGTGGTAGGCATTTAAGAAATAATGGCTGAATTAAGAGATGAATAAATAATTGAATAATAAATGAACAAATCAAAATCTAACACATTTTTATTCCCCCAGTCTCCTTTTGAGCAAGTGACCTGCTAGAAATCCGTGAAGCACAAATCAATAGTTTCAGGCTTCCTTTAGCAGAGTTATATTTCTTTTTTCCAGTGCATTACTCTACAATTTTAAGACCCTGTATGCTTTTCACGGAACTCTAGTGCTATGGGATACCTATACCATTTATTCATTTTATTGTGGCTATTCCCATGTGATTATATAATCTTCTATAACTTACATTAAAATGGCTAAAGATATGTTATAGTTTACTTAACCAATTTCCTATGATCAGAACTTTAGATCATTTCCACTTAGTCATTTTATATGCTTATGTGGTATGCATATTTCCTTAGGGAAAAAAGTCCTAAAAATGAATTAAGTTTGTTGGGTTTTAAGATTTTTTGTTAGTTATTGTAAAATGTTCCTCAGAAAGGTTTTAACATCCTACCTAATAAGTAGGGAATATGCTAATTGACCCTCATGCCATCACAAAAGATGGCAGTGCCCACAGCCAATGAGGAGGGAATATGCCAATTGACTGCCATGCCCTCAAAGATGGCAGTGCCCACAGCCACAGATGGTGGCACCTAATCCCCTCAGCCCTGCTCGGGTGGCAGGCACATGGCAAGGCCAGGCCTCTCCTCATACAGGCCTGGCCGCTCCGCCCTGCCTGTGGAGTCCCCCAGTTCCCTTAACCCTCCAGCCGCCCAGGGCTGGCCAGAAAGGCAGGCAAGCCTCAGGCTGGGCTGAGGGAACCCCCCTCCAGTGCATGAATTTTCATACACTGGGCCTCTAGTAGTATATAAGTACCAGTAGATTAAAAGAGTGCCAAGTAAAAAAAAAAAACTAGTGCTAGAAGACTACCACAAGAATTACTGTAGAGGCATTTTTTTTTTTGGGGGGGGGTCTTATGGTAAATCTAGTCACAATATTGGTTCATCTGATACTTAGTAATTCTGTGGTTGAGTTTCAACGTTTTCCCATACCATTTTTTCTCTTTCTTCTTCCTCCTCTCTATCTTGCTATCGCTTTCTCATTTTCTTCTCATAATGGCTCTTTTT
This sequence comes from Myotis davidii, assembly GCF_000327345.1. NCBI lineage: Eukaryota > Metazoa > Chordata > Mammalia > Chiroptera > Vespertilionidae > Myotis > Myotis davidii. Next base: position 6,410,518 of record NW_006283770.1, read on the forward strand.
GCTCTTCTCCTAGGATTAATAAACCCAGAATTGTGTGTTTCTCCCCCTAAAAAGGACATTTACATGATCAGTGATTATTCTTTGGTATTTGGGGTATATTCTTCTGAAATGGTGTTCAGAGCCCTGTCATTTCTGGGTTATGTACAAAGAAGAAATTGTAGCAGTAACCAATGTCTTCCTCCCAATAAAGCTTTGAAAATTTTAAATCATTATATATGTGGCCCCTTAAATTTTAAATCTTTGTTTATATGCAGAGTCAGAAATTAAAGCCATTAAAGAAAGCAATTTTCCCTTCCAAATTTATGCTTCATTCTTAACACTTTGCAAAATAGATGTTTAAAAAATGATAGATAGAAATAATACCCCATTCACTCTTTTATGAGACCATGCTCTGAGACCTTGGGCTTAAGGGTATAATAATGTTTCACTGATCATGTAAAATATTAATTCTGTGAAGCTTAATGGTCCTAATTGTTTTTATTAAAATTGACATGATGCTTGCAGTGACATCAGGGAGTTATGAAGGCAGGAAAACCACAGGACCTTGTGAATACCTAACTTCTTGGACTGTTGTTCAGCCCACCTGCCTCTTCCTTATGAGCCCCAGGCACTCCATTTGCTTATGTTTATGTTCTCAGTCTCCTTTCAATGCCACCACTGCTCTGGTTTTTTTTGGAGATTTAATCCTCCCAAATCTAGGTGTAAGAAGATACAGGCTATGGAAGTTCTGTTCCTTTAACAAGTTGCCTGGGTCAAGGAAACATCCTGAGTGAAAAATAGAAGTTACACAGCTTTAGGAAACCTTACCAAGGCTGCAGTGTCCATTGCTTTTCTTAAGCGGCAACCTGAAACCCCAGCAGCCTTTTGTCTCTCTGTCAACACTGTCTTAGGGCACGCTTTGGCTTGTCTCTTCCACCCATGGGGAATGGATGGCTTTGGTAATTCCTGTGAGACCTCATTGAGCTTCAGTTTTAAGGGACCATATATAATCCCATGTTTCCCGGAGGCACAAATTGCTCATAGTCCCCTGCTTTTATTCACACCTTCATTAAAAAGCGTCTCTAATTTTGTGCAGCCTTTCTATCTTCTCATCCATCCATAGGTGTTGCCTTTTGGGGTACATGCTGGGGTGATTTTAAAATAAATTACAGAGGAAAGAAATTTTCCACTAGAAGAAAACTAATATCAATAGGACCAGCAGGACCTTCACATAAGATCCTGAAGGGAGAAAATTGTGCAGTACTTAACAATGAAGGACAGATCCTTTTAATACCAGTCTCTTTGTGGCAGGGAATGAATGATGATAAACTCCATTACTGTGAATGTCAGTTTAAGGGTTGATGAGAAAACGTAATGTAAATCCACACTGAACGTGTCCACTTAGAAAGAAAGAATCCCTTGTTCTCTACATTTAACAAATCCATCTCTGACCAAAGTTAGCTGATTCTTATAAGAGCACAGCTGTCCATTATCATGAAAATAGAATATTTATGAAACCAAAGGGTTTGGAATTCCCTCATTTTCATTGTTCTAAAATAAAATGGATTCTTCCCTTTCTCATAAAACTCATTTTCTCATGATATCCTTTGTTCTGTTACATTAGTTTACAAAAGTCTCTGTCTGCAATTAAGACTGAATGATAGAATGTGTTAATAGGGAGGAAATAAATTTTTGCTTCCACAAAGTACAGGTAGCTAATGGGCAAACAGAGGAAGGGAAAAGATCAGAGCCATTTTACTAGAAAGTTCACCTGATTATTCATGATCATCAACCCCAATCTAAAGGGAATAACGATTCCTGTTTCTTATATCTCACCTAATTTTCTCCAATCAATGAGTCAGAACAAACTGGCCATCAAAGAAAACATTAAGACCCAAAATTATTGAGAATCTACATAATCTGTGGAATTTAACTGAGTTCTTTGTATCTCTGTGAAGACTAACACCTAGTGACATTTGAGTTAGGTGCTTCAAAATAATCAACTAGCTGTGTGTGGATTCTTTCCCAAATGCATTTGGCTTGAGTGGTTTCTGAAAGATGCACTATTAGTTACCTTTGCATATAGGATCAAAGGAACTCATTGAACTGCAGCTCTCTTTTCTGGAAGATGTAATGTTCTTGTATCATTGTCCATTACTATTCATCAACTTAAAAAAATCAGTTTGAAACACAAAATAAGACATTAGTGAATATGGCACAGTTTAATGGGATAAGCACACTGCATGGTAACATGCACATTGAAGGAGAGCCATAGGGGCAGAGATATAAGAAGTACCCAGGCTTGACTCCCTCCCTCCTGGAAAAGATGGAGTGATTACATTTGGAGAGACTAGCAAAAGAGGTTGGGTAGCCATATGCTCAGCTAAAAATAAAATTTTTTATTTATCTAAAAGGAGTTCCTACATCATTTTTTTTAAAAGGAGAAGCTACAACTATAAAAAGCAGCATGTTTTATTTATTAAGAATTCTACTTTTTAGGGAAAATATTTTTGATTAAATGAAAGAATGTTAATCTTCTGAGCCTTTACTGGTTTTAATGGCAACCCATTAAAAAGAAAAGGAAAAGAGTAGTTGTACAAGTAGGCTTCTTTTCATTCATTTTTTAACCACAATATTGCAAGCATATAATAAGATTCTAATAGAATGTTATCATACTTGCTTTATTTCAGTTATATGGATGCTCTTAGTAGACCACACAAATCACTTAGAAATCAAATTGATTTCTAAAAAGAATATATTGAATTTACTGGGGTGACATCCTATATAATGAAAGCCTAATATGCTAAGTGTCAGGTCGACTGGTTGGCCGTTCAACCAATCAAAGTGTAATATGCTAATGATATGCTAAGGCCACTCAACTGCTCTCTATGGTGTGCACAGACCACCAGGGGGCAGACAGTCGACTGGTTGACCAGTCGCTATGAAATGCACTGACCACCAGGGGACAGATGCTCCAATAGGTAGGTTAACTTGCTGCTGGGTCCAACCGATTGGGACTGAGTGAGATGGGCTTGACTCACCCAGGAGCCCTCCCAGGGTCCCTCCCCAGCTGGCCAACCTCCCATGTCTCTCCCCAGGCCCAATCATGCACTGGTGGGGTCCCTCGGCCTGGCCTGCACCCTTTCTCAATCCAGGACCCCTAAGGGGATGTCAGAGAGCCAATTTCAGCTCGATCCCTCAGGCCAGGCCAGGGAACCCCACTGGTGCACGAATTCATGTACCGGGGCGCTAGTTAATTAATAAAATTATATAGGTTTCAGGTATACAATTCTATAATATATTATATGTATAGAAACCCAGTGCACATCATAGCGACTGCTCAACCAATTGACTTCCCCCTGGTGGTCAGTGCATGTCATAGCGACCAGTAGTTCCTGGTAGTTCCACCGTTAGGGTTAATTTGCATATTACCCTTTAGGACAGATGCTCCAACAGGTAGGTTAACTTGCTGCTGGGTCCAGCTGATTGGGACTGAGTGAGATGGGCTTGACACACCCTGAGCCCTCTCATGGCCCCTCCCCGGCTGGCCAACCTCCCATGTCTCTCCCCAGCCCCAATCGTGCACTGGTGGGGTCCCTCAGCCTGGCCTGCACCCTCTCTCACTCCAGGACCCCTAAGGTGATGCCAGAGAGCCAGTTTCAACTCGATCCTGCAGGCCAGGTCAGGGATCCCACTGGTGCACGAATTCATGTACCGGGTCTCTAGTTAATTAATAAAATTATATAGGTTTCAGGTATACAATTCTATAATATACTATATGTATAATAGAAGCCCAGTGCACATCATAGCGACTGCTCAAACAGTTGACTTTCCCCTGGTGGTCAGTGCATGTCATAGCGAGCGGTTGAGCAGCCTTAGCATGTCATAAGCATATTGATTGGTTGAATGGCAGACTGGTTGACTGGGCACTTAGCATATTAGGCTTTTATTATATAAGATTATATTGTGTGTGCACCTCCCTAAGTCAGATCTCCTTCCATCATCATTTATCTCCCCTTTATTCTCTCCTCCCTCCCTGCATTCCTCTGGTAATCACCATACTGTTGTCTGTGTCTATGAGGTGTTTTTTTCTTCCCTTTGCTTAATCCCTTCACCTTTTTCTTTCTTTTTTTTTTAAAATATATTTTACCCTTGAGTCCGCAGGCCGACGCTCTATCCACTGAGCCAAACCGGTTTCGGCTCCCTTCACCTTTTTCAACCAACCCTCCAACCTTCCTCTCCTCTGACAATTGTCAGGCTGTTCTCAGTACCTATGAGTCTGTTTCTATTTTGTGTAATTATTTTATTCATTAGATTCCACATATAAATAAAATCATGCGATATTTGTCTTTCTCTAACTGGCTTTATTTCACTTAGCATAATCATCTCCAGATCTATCCATGCTGTTCCTTTTTCATGGCTGCTTAGTATTCCATCGTGTGCACCACATCTTCTTTATCCACTCATCTACTTATGGTACTTGGGCTGCTTTTAAATCTTGACTATTGTAAATATGCTGCAATAAACATACAGGTGCACATATTCTTTAAAACTAGTATTTCAGGGTGTTTTTTTTATATGTTCCCCGAAGTGGAATCACTGGGTGATAGGTAGTTCCATTTTTAATTTTTTGAGGTTACTCCATATTGCTTTCCATAATGGTTGTACCAGCCTGCATTTCTACTAACAGTGCACAACGGTTCCCTTTTCTCCACATCCTCTCCAACACTAGGTGTTTGTTGATTTATTGATGATAGCCATTCTGACAGTTGTGAGGTCATATCTCACTGTGGTTTTAATTTGCATTTCTCTGATGATTAGTGACATTGAGCATCTTTTCATATGTCTATTGGCCATTTGTATGTCCTTTTTGGAAAAGTGTCTATTTAGGTTCTTTGCTCATTTTTTTTTTAACTGAATTATTTGTTTTGTTGTTGAGCTTTGTAAATTCTTTATAAATTTTATTTACTTTTATATATTTTTTATTGATTTTATAGAGGGAGGGAGAGGGAGAGAGAGATAGAAACATCTATGATGAGAGGGAATCATTGATCAATCAGCTGCCTCCTGCACACCCCACACTGGGGATAGAGCCACAACCTGGGCATATACTCTGACCGGGAATTAAACTGTGACCTCCTGGTTCATAGGTGACACTCAACCACTGAGCCATGCCAGCTGGGAAGTTCTTTATAAATTTTAGATATTAACTCCTTATCAGCTGTATCATTGGTGAATAATTTCTCTCTTTTAGTGGGTTGTGTTTTCAATCTGTAGATGGTTTCCTTTGCTGTGCAAAAACTTTTTAGTTTGATGTAATCCCATTTGTTTATTTTTTTCTTTTCAGAAGAACTTTTCATCATATTTTGAGGAGCACTCATATTGCCAATCTATAGTAAAGAACCCATAAGAGCATGGGAGTCCTTTATTTATTTATTTTTTTTGGCTCTTAGCACATTAGATTGCAGAAATGAGCTATCAGAGGTAAATGGCATAAAGTAGCTTGCCCTACAGAATACACTGATGCATTTCTCAATGCAAAGGCTGGACTTGAGTACTACTCTGACTTAGTTCATTATTTTTTTCCCTTTTGAGCAATAAAAACTACTCCTCTCCTATCTTCCCCTATAAATTGTTTCAGGAGGTGACAGGTCCTAGATCTTAGGAAAATGGGGACTGAGAGGTCCCCACAGGTTTTAAGAATACCTGAGATCAGCCCTAACCAACCGATTTGGCTCAGTGGATAGAGTGCTGGCCTGCAGATTGAAGGTTCCTAGGTTCAAGTCCAATCAAGGGCATGTACTTTGGTTGCGGGCACATCCCGGGGGGGAGGGGGAGAGGTGCAGGAGGCAGCTGATCGATGTTTCTCATCAATGTTTCTCTCTATCTCTCTCCCTTCCTCTCTGTAAAAAAAAATCAATAAAATATATGGAAAAAAAGAATACCTGAGATCAGTCCTTCAATGTCCCCCAGGAGGTTGCCTCTGCAGGGAAGGACCCAGGAAATCCAGCAGTGTGATTTTTCAGTCTGAGAGCTCAGAATTTCTCCATGGACTCAGTCTAGAGTTAAAGCCTGGCAGTGACAGACACAGTTATGTTTGGTAGTACAATATACAGTACATATAATCAATTTAATAAAAATAACGTGATGTGCCCTGACTGGTTTGGCTCAGTGGATAGAGTGTTGGCCTGTGGACTCAAGGGTCTCAGGTTTGATTCTGGTCAAGGCCATGTACCTTGGTTGTGGGCACACCCCTAGTGGGGGGTGTGCAGGAGTCAGCTGATCGATGTTTCTCTCTCATTGATGTTTCTAATTCTCTATTCCTCTCCCTTCCTCTCTGTAAAAAATCAATAAAATATATATATTTAAAAAAAAAAGAAAAAAG
>NW_006283770.1:6417463-6447311 GCF_000327345.1 Myotis davidii
GTGCTACTAAGAAGTATTATCTAGCCCTGGCCAGGTAGCTCAGTTCGTTAGAGGAGTGGGGTATGTCAGTCCTCAGGCCATATAAGGCCCGCAAAATCATTTGTTTTAGCCCTAGAACAAAGGCATTAGGGGTGAATTAATTAAATGTTTGACCAAATACAGCAGGCCAATTTTTAACTTGATAATTTTGTATGACCCGTGAATGATGTTATACATATCCAAATGGCCCTGGTCAGAAAACAGGTTCCCCACCCCTGTGTTAAGCCAAGGTTGCATAAATGGAATAAAAAACAAATTAAATGTTTCTGTGTCTGTTTGTCTAAAAAAAATCAATCAGTAATTTTTTTGAAAAAAGAAGTATTGTCAAATTTGTCTCTTTTTGAGTCAAGGCTGGCCTTAGTGAGTTGTTTGACCTCTGGAATGTGATGGAAATCATATTCTGAAATCAGGTCATTCTCAAGTTTCAGTTTCAGCCCAGGCCTCATGGACAGCCAGGTGCCATGTAAGCAGTTCATCTACCCAAAGACTGACGTGTTGTGAGGAGGCTGCCTGGGGAGAACCCATGAAAAGAGAGGAGATGTCCAGCTACCCTTATCTGTTAGTCATTCCAGAAGTCATTCCAGCTATGTGAATGAAGAAACCATTTGGCTATTCCATTACGAGGTAGTGTGGCATGGAGAAGATCCAAAGAAACCCCAAACTACTTGAGACACTAGACATATGGCCTCAGCAATTTTGGGTGTTCAAACCACCCCAGTTTAGATCCCTTTTATTATGGAACAAAGACACACCAAACCATCTCACCATTAATTCCCACAATCCTGACACATATAATTGTGTGTAGAATAAAATGGTTGTCATTTTGTGCCCTTAAGACTTGGGTAGTTTGAGACATAGCAATAGATAACTGGAATTCGGGGGTTATACAAGGCTTTTCAGGTAGGCCACTTTAAATTCTTTTTCTCAGAAGACATTTTACAAGTAATTAAGTAATGTCATTTTTACTGATAAGCAAGGAGAGGGAAATCCTTCAGTTGCTGCACAATGTAGTTTAATTTTTTTCTCTATTTCAAATTTTATATCTTTCTCTAAATTTTAGATTGGAAAGATAATTTAAAAATTTGCAAATGCTATTGGTATGAGAGAAAGCTTGCTTGCAAGAACAATTGAGCTGATTGAATTATGCAATAGCACCATTCTCTGCCCCTTTAGTGCTGTGTGGTGGCACAAGGAATACCCAGCAAGGTGTTTAACAACCCCGGTCATGGTATTTGTCATAAACCATGCCAAACTCACTGGGTAGCACTGTCTACAGTTGAATGAAAATATATTAAGTCTCCATAAAGCAGCTTCTCATTCTTAAAAAATGCTCTGAATGTAGAGACACTGCTTTCCAGGTGGACACATGATTTTGCAACGGAAATACTACAATCGGGGAGTCTATGCAAGTAGCTTTTCTAATACATACAAAAATAAACATGACGTAAGTTATCCTCCATGAACAAGCTGCACTCCATCGCTTGGCCATTACAGTGATGAAATATGTCAGTAAATCACCGTCTTTACACTGTCCTTGGGTCTTTTGCAGTCTCAGCGGCTGCAGTGGTATAATGTACATTGATTTCTGCTTGGGATTCAATGGCAAGGAAAGCTGCTTAATCATTTGGCTCCTGACTAGTTAATAAAGAATCTGTCTCATTTAATAAGTTTATTTCAGAGAAGACCACCATCATTGCTATGATCCTGCATCCCTTTCTACCTCTTTCGGTGGTGGTGCTGGGCAGTGTAACAAATGAGGTTTCAGATGAGACAATGCAACTGTAATCTTCCTGCTGCTTTCCTTGACTGTCTCTTATGATTTGCAAGGCTGTTTGACAGTCCACCAGTGAAAGCCACTTAATCATCTTCTGCATAATTGTAAATACACAGTACCTTTCTGTGCCTTGGAAATCACTATTAAGTAAGAGAAATCCCGGTACCTCCATTCCAAACTAAGCCTGTGCTGCAATTATAGATGGCAAGCACCCTATTGCTATAATTTTCCACCCAATCACATCTCATTAGCATTCAATTTTGCTAAAACCACATGACATAAAAGTCACTACTAAGCTGCTGCATTTAGGGTATTGGCAAAAAATGAAATCAGATACAACCGCATTAATGTTCTGTGATGGGAGCTTGCTAATAGGATTAGAAATAGCCAAAAAGGTTAGGAGCAAACCATCTGAGAAAGTCAGTCCCAATGTTAAGAGAATCAATTACCTCAGCTCATTTTAGGAGAGAAGATGCAGTGCACTGACTGGGGCCTTGGGAGGAAGAAGGACAGAGGGAACAGGATTTATTTTTGTTAGAGAGGCATGGTTAACTTCCAAGTACAGGTTCCAGAAAAGGTCCTCGTAACTTCTATTAATACAAAGTAAGTGACTCCACCATCCTCAAACTTTTCTTGGCTCCCCACAGACTCTGATTTCTAGATTCTGGTTAAACTTGCTTCCAGTATTTTCATCTGAGCATTGAGACAAACTTGACCTGTGGCAGGATCAAGTGCCTAAGTCTCAGACCCATCTCTAGAATTCTCATAGAATAACAAAATTGGAAGGGACTCTTGTAGGAAGTGGGGGCCCCTGCATGTATTCTGGGAGACAGCTGGCATGTCCCCTCACTAAGGGCATATGCTCTTATCCACCAAGATTTGTTTGTCTCATTTTTAAGCTGGAATGCCATGTCCCAAACTTAAAAAGCTTCTTTTAGCCAAGCCACAGAAAAATAAATAGTGCACCAATCTTTTGCATAGAGTCTCCACTACTGGAAACCTCTGGCCAGGGAGGTTGTGTGAGGTGGGCAGCATCCCTGTCACATGTCAGGAAGCATCACACAGGCTAGATGACATGGAGGCTATACATTTTAATGCTGAGAATTAATTCTCAAAGAATTAAAGGATCAGGTTTGACCTGTGAGTCTCTAGCCATCTGAGTTGTAATGACAAAGGTAAACAGGTCTGGAGCCCTCCAGCTTGCAAGGGGAGTTAGCTGGTCTGATCTGGGGTAAGGTACCTACAAAACCTTAAAATATAATAACAAAATCCACCAACATCCTTCCATCGCGATAGTTCGGCCTCATTACAGCCTTCAGTACTTGTTGTAAATGGATTGTTAGTTAGTGGGCTTTTGTTGATGTTGTTAATCCTTACTTGAGGATACTTCTTCCATTGATTTTAGAGAGAGTGGAATGGAGCGGGGAAGAGAGAGAAACATCCATGTGAGAGAGCCACATCAATTGGTTGCCTCCCACACTCACCCCCAACCCAATCCAGGTATGTGCCCTTGGCTGGAATCAAACCCATAACGCTTAGGTTCTCAGGCCAATGCTCCAACTACTGATCTACACCAGCCAGGGCAGTCTGTGGGCTTTAATAGTCAGTAGGCTGGTTTGGGATCCAGGCTCAGTCACTTACTGTATGAACTTTGGTAGGTTTAATTAACTCCTCTCAGCCTCATTTCTCTTGTCTGTACGATCAGAAGAACAGGAACGTCTACCTAAAAGACAGCTGTGAAGATTAAATGAGGCAAAGCATGTGAACAGAGCACAGAGAATGATGCCAATGGCCTTAACAGTCACTTCTACGTGAAGTAAATAACACTTCCCAAAAGAAAAAAAGCAGTTCCTGAGAGGTATAAGCTGGCCACTAGCCTGATACTAACAATTAGTCCATGGCCTTCTCCTGTTGAACACAAATAGGTAACGGGGTTAAAGAATGGAAAGACATAGGGCCTGCCTTTGAGAGCTTACATTCCAGTAGGAGAGATGACACCTGAACAACTAACTATCTTACACAACCAGTCTAACTGCCTAAAGCACCGTTCCTAGAGAACAGCAGTTAATCCTGGCTTGATCTGAGCACCTACATGAATAGAGAGAAAAAAAATTGAAGACAGATCAAGAATTCTGGGAATGAGATCAGATCTTTCTAAATTTTTCTCCAAGTCAGGTAGCTCAACCAAAAATACGACAATATTTCTGAGAGCTTGGTAACTATTTTAGCCTTACTATTTCTATCTTATAATGGACATAAAGGTTTTTATTTATTGGCATCTTTAGTTGAATGTCCAGTAAATGCCAATTATAGGATAAATGATTTATATACATTATCTCACTTTAGTACCATATGTAATTCTATTTGGTAGTTTTGGTATTTCTTGCTATTTTAAATTTTATGAGAAAACTGTGGCTTAGTAAATTTACTTCCTAAATAACACATCATGTAAGTAGCAGAACAGAAATCAGTCTGATTTCCAAATCTGTGATTTTATCCCCAGTCTGTGCTGCCTGCCTCTACTGTGGCTGTGGCTGGAGAACGTCTTCAACATGAATTTTAAGCACTACCACTTTAGCTGCTTATTATTCATTTTAAAATTTAATTACAATTTTTAAAATTACAGTTGACATTATATATTATATTAATTTCAGATGTATAGCATAGTGCTTAGACATTTATATAACACACAAAGTGATTCCCCCAATAAATCTAGTACCCACCTGGCACCATACATAGTTATTACAATATTATTGGCTATATTCCTTATGCTGTACATGACATCCTGCACTTTAGCTGTTTATGATGCTCAGATACCACCGAACAACTTCTTACAGTTTAGAAATAATCATTTTAAGACATGGTCACTCAGGGTATGTGACTTAAAAACATTCTACTTTTGTTAGTACAAAGCAGCTGCATGCACAAGCTTGACTGAAAATTGTAAAGTGGAGAATTTGGTGCTGTCTTGTGTGGAGTAAATTTGTGCTGTCAATTGGATCTGGGAGATGGAGTGTTTTCTGAGAAATGTCGAAAGGCATTTAATATGTATGGTGTAGATGAGGAGCCATCAGAAGTCCTATAAACGCATTTTGTGTTTTTCTGTAAGGTATTTACGGCCTGGTAGATTAGACAGAGTGGAGAACTGCCAGATGCTCAGAAAATTACAAAGGGGAATAGTGATAGGTAAAGGGGTTAGGTTCGAACTCAGTGTGGAAAGGAGGGAGAGTAGAAAGACAAAGGTGACTCATTCTCTCTCTGGAAGGCTGGATAGCTGGGTGACCTTCAATGACAGGAGCTGGTATGTCAGCTAGAGAGCCTACAAATGTGAGCATTCATGCTTCGTAATTCAGGGATCCTGGTAATTGCCTTCCAGGATTAAGGGAGAGTCAGTGCTCACCAAGGCTGGATAATGATAATGACATATTATCAGGCAACTGTGAGAAGTGCCTAGCACAGTGCCTGCCTGGCACAATATTGATTATATACTGTCATTGAATGTTTCTTCACAGACATACATTATACTCTTGTCCCATCTAGAGGCAATTCATTTTATTTCTTAGATCACTTGATCTCATTCATGCATAGTTCAGGATATTTTTTTTTTGCTTTTTAATTTCTTTCATATCTCATTTCTTACATGACTTCACATTAAACTGGGTGAGTAAGCAGGGTAGGTATATGTTTTCCAGGTGGTCAAATACCAGTAATCCAAGGGGGGGGGTCAAATGGCTTATATAAGAGGTCATCAAAAATCAGTCCTAAGCAGAAACTGGAAGCCAACTTTCCCTGATTGCTAGCCTTGGGCATTCCCATCTACACTAAGTCAACTTACTTTCTTGGAATATTTCGGTACTTATAGGAAACATTTTCCTCATTCAGGTTCTTGAGCCAGTTCACTCTGACAGGATTATGAGTTATTTGGTTACATAGGAGACCCTGCCTGGAGTGGTTCAAGCCCACTGATTCTATTTCTGACAAACATTTACAATGCCATGACTTTGTGTGACCTAGCTTGGGTTAGTGTGCATTTAATATATTCAGTGCACACCATCCGCCTCTTGTTTATGCCGTTGTAAATCCTGATTTGCTATTGTGTCAACTCCTTGATTTCATGAGCATGACTTCTCATTTAGGGCCTAAATGGTGGAATTTATCCAAGCTTGGAACCCACATTTTCCATTGATAGTGTTTGTTCTTCTGGATTCTTAAAAGTTTTTTAGAGTACTGAGTTGCATTTCTCTGTATCAAAGGGCTGTCACACAGTCATCTCCTTAAGCAAACCAGAGCCCCCCCAAAGCTAAGATGAATTGTTCAGAATGGCCCCTGGGAACTATTTCTATTCTTATTTTACTTAATTCAGTAAAAATATGCAGTGCAGTCTCCATGTGTGGCGGTGGGGTGAGCTCTGCGGGGGGAATCCCAGTTTCATCCTTTGTTGCTTTGTCCTCCCAGCAATGGCGACCAGTGAGTCTTCACGATGTCCCCCACTGTGCCTCAACCTGATTCTGGGATTAATCACAGAGTATACCCTCCTTGCAGGGAAATGTATTTCTGTAATACCAGTTCTCATCTTTACAGATAATGTGCTCTGTAACCTGAAATGAAGAGTGAGGGAAGGCAAACTCCGGAAGGTTAAGGAAAGGTAGCCAGCCTCTAAGGAGGCTTTGTTTCTGTTTGGAATGTCAATTGCTGTTGGGGGCCAGATGTAAGCTGGCAAGGTCCTTGCACCTGTAGGGGCTAGCAAGGCTGGGACCGTTACCCACACAGTTTTCCCAGACTTGTTTGGATGGCGATTATCAGTAGAATGGGAGTAACATTTGTAGAATGAGAACAGCCTTTCATAGCTTATCAAGAAGTTTGTAACTATTTACTGAGATATGCTGTACTGAGAACTTGTCCTTCTGCTGTAACTCTCCCTTAGAGATTAAGAGGAACAAAGAATACATTCCTCTTGACAGACCTCCTGTTCAGTGTGTTGTGTATAAATAGGATTGTATAGCTAATAAACTCGCTTCAGTTCATCGAGAGAACTGGGGTCCTCCAGACCCCGCTTTCCTGTCTTTCTTTCTTTTCTCAATTCCCACCTCCCTGCCTCAGCCCGGCTCAACCCTGTCAGGCTGGCCCTGACAAATTGCCTGACATCCATGGCTACACCACTGTGCTTCATCCCCGGCAGGTCACCGGACTCCGCCACAGCATGTGCTGCTCATTCCTGCAGGGAATGCTCACCAAGTCCCTTTGCTCCTATCAGCTGAAGGGAGTGCCAGCCACAGTCTGATTCCTCTCCCCTCTGGGCTGAGCCCTGCTGTGAGCTCTGGGCTGTAGGGTTGCATACATGGCTCCTTGGAACTCTTCTCCCTCTCACCCTTGGAGCTTTTGTCCCTCCTCACCTCCTCTTTTTGCTCCCACTTGCCCACCTTTAGATAATTCACTGTGAGGATCTCTCAGACATGTTGTGCGTTGAGCAGGGAATCCGTTTTTGAATTATAGCTGTTCAAATTGTTGACCAATGGGATCTTTTACACTGCCATTTCTCTGACATCACTCTAAACTGAATAGTATTTAGAATTCCCAAATTCCCTTCCTTGTGTTGATGAGGAAACATTGTTCTAGGGGGACTGAATGACTTGGTGAACGGCAATGAATCCATTATTTTCAAAACTAATGTTTGAACCAGATTTTCCAACTTCTATATTTTCCTGAGTTTGATCCTTAATTGCTACAATAAACACACAATCTAATAACACTCATGTTCTGCATTGTTGTAATAGATTACAAGCAATCATACATTGTTTTTCCCTTTCATCAATAGTAGACAATATGTAAATGATAAGGCAATATGACTTTTTAATGAGAAAACATATCAAAGTTTATACAGTGAAATGAATTGCACATTTCTAGGTATTCCCTTTAGAAGTATAAACAATTATCCAAGTATTGTGAAATTTGCTTAGATCATTGTTTGCAATGGAGATAATTCAAGTACTGGAAACAGTTTGGGCACCAAAAGGTACAGTTTTTAATGCCCCTGAGATCCTCCAATGAGCAGGTGGTTTGTATTAGGATAAGGAGAGATTTCTCACTCTTCTCATTTGAAAATTATACCGCTGAATAAGGAAAGGGGTAGGGGAGAAACTCTATGTCTTCTCCTGCACTTTATCACTAGTGGCTTCCTATGAAGCAAAAAAGGACAATTAAATTCCATACATAGTTTTATTGTTGAAAGAGTCAGTGAGGTCCCTTCCTTGGGCCTCACTTATCCTCACTATATCCTTATATAGGATTGTTATACATACAGCAGCAAATGTAATGGGATACTCATAGGGTGGTTATAAAATACATATGTAAAATTATATGTAAAGAAAGAGTTAAATGAGGGCAACAGCAAAGACATCATTTTTCAAGTGCATTCTTCATAGTGGATGATATTTGTGTTCTTTTTCAGAATCAAATCTGAGAGCCTCAAGTGCTATACTCCCTGGGAGCTTTTCTTTTGGAAGAGATAGATATAAATATAGAAGCCGAAGAGTTCAAGCCTTGATTGCCTAGAATTGAAGTGTCCATGTAAAGAACGGATCTGGAGTGTCCTCTTTGTTCAATCATCAATCCTATGACCTGCGAAACCTGCAGAGGATAAATCTCTGAGATGAAGGTATTTGTTATATACAAATATCTATATATAGTTTGTTTGTGTCTACCACTTGTGGATTTCAGTAAACATAACGTAAGAATCTTTTAGATTATTAAATCATACACAGTCCCAAATGTATGCATTTTCTATAGTACTCTTTTCACTTAATAGATATAACAAAGATTATTTGTTTAGAAGTGGGGAAAAAAAGAAGCTGTTGAACTATCACTTGGAAATAATATTGGGTTGAATAAAAGCAAACAAGTAATTTTTTTATTTGAGGAGATATTAGCTATTTTCAGAAATAATGTAGTTCAGTCTCTTAATTTTATAGATGAGGAAAGTGATACTGGGAAAGATGATATGCTTTGCCCAAGGTGTCAGAGAAGGCTAGACACAGAGCTGGAATGGATCTTTATGTTTGTATGTTTTGCCTCAAGATAGGGTACATGTATATAAATGTGTTTGTTTATGGTGTGTGTGTGTATTGATTTCTCAATCTAGATAAAAATATTTGATGAAGTGTGGCTTTCTAGGTTTTGATATATTATGGGTACATTTACATGCAAAATTAATTTTCTACTTATATCAAACCTTTTTGGGAAGCCTTTCTCAGTCATTGTAATTTTTAGGAATTATCCAGTGATCTTAAATTAAAAGTTAAATATGATAAAGTCTATATCTCATTATATCTCTGAATTTTTCAGGTAGGAATTGCAGCAGAGGGCAAAACTGGTTAGGCAGGGGCAGAGCACAAAAGAAGGGAGCAATAATCATAAACAAATTCTTATGTATTTATTTATTATTATTGAATTTATCAGGGTGACATTGGTTAATAAAATTACATGGGCTTCAGATGTACAAATCTATAATATATTATTTGTATTATATATTGTGTGTTCACCACCTTAAGTCAAGTCTCCGTCTATCACCATTTATCTCCCCTAAACCCTCTTTTTAATATTATTTAAAAAAATATATATATTATTGATTTTTTACAGAGAGGAAGGGAGAGGTATAGAGAGTTAGAAACATCGATGAGAGAGAAACATCGATCAGCTGCCTCCTGCACACTCCCTACTGGGGATGTACCCACAACCAAGGTACATGCCCTTGACCGGAATCAAACCTGGGACCCTTGAGTCTGCAGGCTGACACTCTATCCACTGAGCCAAACCGGTTAGGGCTCTTTTTAATATTATTGTTCATCAGGAGTACCTTAATAAATCCCAGATATCATTGATAAGATTTGTAACTCTCATATAGACAAATAATTTTTCTATCATTACCTCAACCTCAGTTTTCCAATCTTTGGTATATTCCCAAAAAATATTATGGTGAGTTGGGGTATACAAATATAACCTATGACTGGGATTATAAAGGATGGGAAACAGTAAAGGCACCTGGAATGGAGAGAAAAAGGGATGCTATCTAAGAAGAAATAGTCTCCAAGAGGAGAAGTGGGAGAGCTTCAGATTTCACCTTCTTGTCAGTTCTTCCATATACTCACACCTCTTAATTACCATTCCTCGTAACCCTCTCAACTATTCTTATTCTTCAGACTGAAAACTGGTTAATTTAAAAATTATATAGACCAGGAAAGTGACCCTTAAACAGACTAAGTGACTTGCCCAAGGTCACTGAGCAGGAACATTTGTAAATGTGGTTCTGGAGTCTTCTCTCTCTGTGAGGATCCCAGCAGAATCACAAATAGCCTGATTGGCTTTGTTCTTACCTCACCTTAGTGGAATTCCAATGTCTCCCTTTCCATGATCATGATCATTGTCATTCAGACTTTGTTTCTTTATTTCCTCAGCCCAGCTGCTTGTTCTGTTGATGGTAACTGGTTCCCATAGATATCCACTCAGCAGCAAAGTCATTCTTCAAATGGGAGCACATAAAACCATGAGCCTTAGTGCCTTTGCTCTTTGGCACATGACTTTATTTTTCTACTAGATAGACCCAGAAGTGCCACTGTGAGTCTGAGGAAAGTTCCACAGATGTGTGAGCCAAGTGCCTAAGATCTACATCCAGATCTGATTGAATTAGAACAATAATTTATTCTCTATTAATCTTCATCTCAATTGAAACAAAAAAAACCCCTGTACAATAAAATACCTGATTTTATATGTATTATGATTTTCGCAGTCAAAAGGTTTTTTTATATATTTTATGTTAATGTAACCAAAAGTGAGAAGTTTAATTTTTAAAATATTATGATTAGAATATTAATCCATAATTAAAATTATCAGTGAAAGATATTTTGTTTTATTGGCAATGAATCAAACTTTCAAAAGCAGTGAAAAAATGACCAAGGCCACATAATTAGATAGAAAAAGGAAAAAAATATTTGAATACTTTATTTTCAACCAATTTTAGGATCTATTAAAAATAATGGCAATATTTATATAGTACTCATTATGTAGCAAACACTCTTCTCAGAGATTTTCTTGTAACAACTCATTTAACTTGATGAGGCAGGAGCTATTACTATATCTTTATTTTTTTCAAATGAGGAAACTAGAGCATAGAAAGGTTAAATGGTGGATGTGGAATTTGAACTCCAGCAGTCTGGCCTTAGAAACTGAGCAAACACTATGCTCTCAATATCAAGGATTTTTTCTTTCTTAAAATAATATTATTACATAGATGAAGCGCTGAGCTGAAACTCAGAATGGTGAAATAATTTGACCAAAGTTACATAAGTAGGGATTAGGACCATTTCTGGAGTATTCTGAAACAGAAAGAATTTTAGAGATCATTTAGCATGTCTCCTTCAGTTCACAGGTGATGAAACAGAGGGTCAAGGGGTTGTTATTAGTTTCGCTTTGTTTTGTTTTTGGTCCAAGATCATGTCACTGCTTAGGTGCGAGGCTTAGCTTTCAAATCCAGATTTCCTGGGTATTAGTCCGATACTGTTTTTTATCCCTAACAAATGGAAGAGTTGCAAGTAGACTTTGCATTGCAATTATAAGCTCAGCAAAAGAATGATCCTTATAGTTGTTCTGCAGTTTAGGTCAAATTTCACTTTATTTCAGCTATCTGTCCTGGGAACAGAGAGTAAATAAGGAAGGACTGAACTAAAAGGAGAAGAGGAGAGCCATCAATAATGTTGCAGAAAGGTCAGGGGAAATGAAGACTGAGAGAAAGCATTTGAGTTTTCTGGGTGAAGTTCTCTGGGGATATTTACAACAGGTGAATATTTTAGAAATAAAGTTTGGCTGTGGATGTAGGAGAGGTGAAGGCATATGGAAACTAGACTTTCCTTCTGAATACATGGATATAGAAACCAGGTGATCATAGATTGTAGAGATCAGGAAAACAAGATGTATATCCAAGTGCCGTTTTCGGCCTGTGTGATGAAACTTGGGCCTTCATTGTTATTAATAGATTAGTTCTTACATGGTAAGCATTAGTAGAAAAGTATACTGGATGCCCTAGCCGATTTGGCTCAATGGATAGAGTGTAGGCCTGCGGACTGAAGGGTCTCAGGTTCAATTCCGGTCTAGGGCACAAGCCTGGGTTGTGGACTCAGCTCAATTCCCAGTAGGGGGTGTGCAGGAGGTAGCTGATCAGTGATTCCCTTTCATCATTGATGTTTATATCTCTTCCTCTCCCTTCCTCTCTGAAATCTATAAAAATATATTAAAAAATAAAAATAAAGTATAACTGGAGGTATCTCTCTCAGCTTCCTCATCTGTATTTTTCTAGAATCCTGTTCCACCTAGCTTTTCTGAGATCACATGGATGGAACTGGAGAGCATTATGCTAAGTGAAATAAGCCAGTCAATGAAGGAAAAATACCACATGATCTCACTTATTCATGGATAATTGAGACCATTATAAACTTTTGAACAATAATAGATACAGAGGCAGAGCTGCCTCAAACAGATTGTCAAACTGCAGCGGGAAGGCCGGGGAGTGTATGCTTTTTAAAATTCTCATCCAAAGATATGTTTCCATTGATTGTAGAGCGAGAGGAAGGGAGAAAGAGGAAGAGAGAGAAACATTGATATGAAAGAGAAACATCCATCAGTAGCCTCCCACACACACTCTGCCCAAGGATTGAACCCACAACCCGAGCATATGCCCTGACCTGGAATGAACATGCAGCCCTTTTGTGTACAATATACAGGATGATATTCCAGCCAACTGAGCTCCCCAGCCAAGGCTGGATTCAGTTCTTTTATTGATAAGGGTAATTATGGAAAAGCCACTATTTCTCAGGGTTCATGTGAATTTAAATCAGTTTTGTCATTTCCAGATTTATATTGTGATGTGCATTATAAATCTCAAAAAAGAAAAGACCTGTAATGTGAATGTTTGCCCAAACTTATTTGATCAGAGTTACTCTTTTTAGAAATACCAACTTGATGAATATTTTATTTTTGACGCACATAAAAAAAAACTCTCCTAGAAATATTTGTTTACTTCATTAAATTCTTTTTCTTATAAACTTCTATTTCTGTGTTTTTTTCCTGGAATTAGGTTTTCCAAATATTACATGGTCATCTTTTTAACAAATTGATAGATATGGTCATCACCCCTACTTCTTCATATTTCTAGTTCAATATGCATAACCAGAATTTATCAGCCCTAGATATTATGAACCAGTGGTATCTCAGTAGAATATCTTCTTTATTTTTATTTATCAGTCATGAGCTTTGCAGACGTTATACCATGGGCCATGTGAAAAGCCCTCAGTTGTTTTTCTGCTTTCTGGGCACAAAATAACTACCTCAGGAAATCAACACTTTCCCTCTGCGTTTTCCAGTACAAAGGCTACCCCAGTGTGGCTCTTGGTTTCTAACATGAAACGCTTCCTGTATATGACAACGCTTGGCAGATTGATTACCGCACAGCAGGAAGCATCAATTTTCCATTTTCCAGTTTTGCTGCTTTTGGTGTGTAGTAGTGCGCTTGGTTCAGACTCCATCCAAATGTTTAGTCCAACATCCAAATGCCAGCTCTGATTTTAGTCCCAATCTTCCTTCCCAACCTATCTTCATGGACTTACTTTGATTTTCAAATCATTGAGTTATTTATTGCGTCATTAATTTTTCCAACAAGTGTTTTCTATGCTAGATGAATACAAAAACAAATACAGAGTTTGCTATCTTTGGCTTAATAGGGGGAAAAGATACATAGAATATAATCAATGGATATAATGCAGTATATGAGAAATGCTATTACAGAGGGAGAAATAAGGGCCATAGGTTTTAAGGAAGATTCTTCCAAATGTGCTACCTGGGAAGGCTTCATTGAAGAGATGGTATGTGAACTGGTCCTGGTTTACAGAAAAATTTTGAGCCTTTTCAATTCTCCAGAAATAAGAACATACTCATGAATAAAAAACAAACAAAAAACAACAACAGTAAAAATGAGTAACATTAATTGAATATCATGAGCTCTTGTAGGTGCTTTTCCTATGTTCTCTTTCGTAATAACAGTAGAAAGTACACACTTTTTTCCTCTTATTTTGCAAATGAACAAACTGAAGCATTTAAGGAACTTGTCTGAAGTCGCTCAGGGGATAAGTGACAGAGCGAGGCTTTACATCAGGAAGCCAGGCGCACTCCTTACTACACTCAATTTCACTAGACTGTGCTCTGCTTTGCATCGTCCTGGATCTCATGGTGGTTAGAGTCTAACACAGGAGACAGAGTCATGCACAAGTGATTATTCTACACATTTAGATGATAAAATATAGGACGTACAAAGCACTTGGGAGCAAATATGAAGGGTGCTTAGCCTAGATATAAAAGATTAAGGAATCGGGCACATCTAATCTGAGACACAAATGATAAATTGGAGTTTTCTAGGCAAAAGAAAATTAACAGAAGAAGGAATAGGGAGCATCAGGGAAGTGTTTCAGCAGGGGGTGGTATGTGCAAGAGCGTAATGATAAAGGAGCATGGCCAGATGCCAAAGGACACCATTCCTTGAGACTCTAGGGTAGAGCTGAAGCTTAATAACATTTATTACACAGAACTGCTGTAAGACTAAATGAACAATTGTTTAAAAAGGAGGACCTAAACTATGGTGGTATAGATTAGGTGTTCTTAGATTTCTTTCCCTTGTTTTTCCCCACCCCCACCCCCCACTTTTAGCTAGTGATTATAACAAATTCCTATTTGTGTGTGTGTGTGTGTGTGTGTGTGTGTTGAGGGATTCCTTAATCATTAGTTAATAAAAGTCTTCTGAAAACAATATTGTCACTTTCCCTGGAATCTGAAAACAAACCTCAAAAATGTGGACTTCTGGCCTTGAGAACTGCAAGACTAGACGCTTCTTCTGTTGTTTCAAGCCACTGGTGTGCCGCAGTTTGTTACCGCAGCCTCCGTAAGCTAATAGAGACCTTTACCTGCTTTATCGTGATCAGAACTGGCAAGTGGTCATTCACAACTGAGTAACACAAAAGGACAGAGATTTAAAACTGCATGGAACTAGATTTTGTTTATCTTGATCCTTAGTTTTAAGAAATCACTTCTGAAATGTGATGTGCTTTCAATATAGCAAGTTTATCTTTGCTCTGGAGAGTGAAGCCGCTCATACATAGCGTGATAAAGAAGTGAAAATCCGATCCAGGCACCAGGGAAAATGGAACAAGCCAAAGCATAGAAAACAACATTTACATCATCTAATGTCTGGGCTATTTAATAAAAGGTAGGCTTCCTCTTCCCCACGCCCATTTCTAAATTATCACATACAAATAACAACCCAACTTGAGTATCAACAGCACATCCTTATGATTCTCACTCATGCAGAGCACAGTTTCTTATAAATATTCATGGAAACGTTTCCCTTTTTTAATTCATTCAAAACCTTTGCTTGACGGGCTGGTGCTAGAGTTCTGGCACTGTTCAATGTCAAGGGCACTGCAGCTTCCTCTGAACAAAACATCCTGGCTAGCTGCAGAAATGCAGCTGCAGATGCAGACTCCACAAAAGTCCTACATCAAGAAGACTGGCCCTGGAGAGAATCCTTCAAGTTCTCTCTCTCTCTCTCTCTCTCTCTCTCTCTCTCTCTCTCTCTCACACACACACACACAGGAGTTTTCTTCACCCTAGGCTTTTTAGCTATGTTCTTGGTGCAGTATCTTTAAACATGTGGTGAGAGCCACAGTATATGCGCAGCCACAATGCTTCTGTGTCTTCACATACCATGCACTCCTTTCAAACACAGACAAGTATTAAGTAAGTGACACTTCTATTACACGGATTGACATTTCATTATCTAAATGCCTGGCCCTCTTTTTGCTTTGGGATAATTAGTTGTCAGTTCCCTGAAGCAATTACATTTTCAGTGTTATTCCAGTTCTTCAAAGGGCAATAGAGGGCATTAAAAAAATCTTATATTCAGAACAAACAAGCGCCTGGGAAAGATGTCCTGAAGTCAGAGGGTTAGGCCACTGAAAAAATAATAAATAAACAAATAACCCAGGCACTTTTTATGTTTCTTGAAGGAAGGACAGGGAAACAAATGACTTGGATCAGTGTCACATCAGTGAAGTACACAGAAGGGGCATAATCACTGAAAGTTTTTCCAGAGCTGAGATTTGTAATTCTACAAGTTGGTGGTGTCTGTCATTGGGCCAGACATGAAGTTCTCAGCAAGATGTGATTACCTCATCTAATCTCACACTTTAGGAAGAAATTTGCTGTTAATTACTCTCTTCTCTGTAGCTTTACAGCATATATAGAAGCAACATCTCTCTCTCTCTCTCTCTCTCTCTCTCTCTCTCTCTCTCTCTCTCTTTTTATTTGGTGACAGGCATGCTATTGAATTTTTAAGTAAGTGCAAATTTACTGTGCAGTGATCTATATAAAGAAAAAGCCTCCAGAGAATGGAAATGAATATATAGAAAATACACAAATGTGAAGATGCATGACAGTGCAAAGTGTCAGACTTACAAAAAGATGGATTGATATTGGAATTAACGGTGATAACCATAGGTAAAGTAATGAGAAATTAAGGCAGCAAGAAAGGGACTGACCCAAGAGGGAAACTCTTGCCTAAGTCATCAATACGGAGCGTAGAGGAAGTGCCCCAGAGCAAGGACCTTGGAGGAGGTGAATGTGTGCCAGAAAGGACATAGCCATAAAATGCTGGGGCTAATTGAGCCCTAGAGACCATCAAGTCTACCTCCTTTCATTAGGTCAACAAATGCAAATTTAGTTTTTAGTATAGATTAGATGCTGATCTATAGCTTAGATGCTAAGGATTCAATGAGCAGGATGTTGGATCATCCAGCTGGTTTGTGTCAAAGCATTCTAGAATCTGGTTCTCTGGAATGTTTTAAATGGCTGTCAAGAGCTGTGAGGCAATTGTACTTATGGGTCAATGCCACCTACCTGAGATTCAAATGCTCTGTCTTTTCATCTGTATGGCCTGGGCTATCTTCCCCCAAAGCACACTCAGCTACTTGCAGAGTGTCATCTTCATGGAGCACACAGGCATTAAGGCCATGACTAGCCTGGCCAGTGTGGCTCAGTGGTTGAGCATCGACCTATGAACCAGGAGTTCACCTGTCATTCCTGGTCAGGGCGCATGTCCAGGTTGCAGGCTCAATCCCCAGTGTGGATCAATGATTCTCATCACTACTGTTTCTCTCTCTCTCTCTCCCTCTCCCTTCCTCTCTGAAATCTATCTATCTATCTATTATTATTATTATTATTATTATTATTATTATTATTATTTTTCAAAAGGCATGACTAAAGACGGCAGATTCAGCAACTCACCATGTGAGCATTGCTTTTTGAGAACTATCCTAGAGTTTAGCTTGATTGATCCAGCTGTTTACCATCAGAGATTCCAACTGGTGACTTTTAAATATTCACTTCTTCCAAAGGGCACACATCCTACAAGGTGCTCTCATGTTGCCGAAATGCAATCACTTCTGGAGTAAAACCATAAGGTTATTGAATCTCATCCACAAAATTTGCCAGATCAAGTGTTGGCAGACATTTAGAAGTGAGGTGTCAGGTGGCCAATATTCCTTAAGTATGAGTCTGTGTCTGTGTGTGTTTTTGTAAATATAGGGTGGTTAACAAGTGGTAGAAATATTTTCTAGGACATGCTATTCATAGGTTATTAGAATTAGAGCATTTACCCAATTTCCTTGTGTTATATATGAGGAACACCACACACACTTTCAGTGACAGCCAGTTTCAGGACAGTAAGCAGATGTTCTGATTCTGAGCCCTGTGTTTGTCCAATTTTACTTTCCTATTGGTTATTAATACAAAATTTCAGATGATATAATTATTAATGCCAAATTGAATGCCAGAGAGATCAAATATTAGTGAGGAGTATTTTGGAGTTAAGTGCCCCTCAGCTGTCATTGGGGAGTACCAGCCAACTTTGCTTAAGCACTGGTGTAGTTCTTCATTGGAAGACTCTTTAGATTAAAATTTAAATGGGTGATTGCCTTCTTCTTTTTTTCTTTTAAACACAGTATAGGACTTATATAATGTATAAATTATGTATACACAAATATTTATGGGGAAAAGTTTGTAATTTTAATTGTTGTATTTGAGCTTGTGATTGCCTTCTTATTTTTATTCAATCAAAAGAGCTCTCAAAGATATAACTAAGTTATGGTGTCCAGCCCTTAATAAATGCTCAGTAAATATTAGTTGAATAAATAGGCCAAGGGTAAACCTCAGAGAGACTTGTAGCAATAAAGAGCAGCATGAAATAGTGAAAGAGTAAAGAACTTGTAATGTTAAGTTTGGGATTTGGGCCATTAACCTCTTTGCAGCTCAGTTTCTTCATTAAGAAAATTCTGATAATAATGCCCATCTCTCAGGCCTATTTGGGGAAATTAAATGAAATTTTTATGCTAAGTGAAATAAGCCAGTCAGAGAAAGACAAGTACCATATGATTTCACTCATATGTGAAATCTAATGAACAAAATGAACTAACAAGCAAAATAGAGACGCATACTCATAGACAGAGAGCAGGCTGCCAGCTGCCAGGGGAGGAGGGGCTGTGGGTGCGTGTGGAGGGATTAAGCAAAGGAAAAAAGGAGAAAGAACTCATGGACACGGACAACAGTGTGGTGATTGCAGGAGGAGGAGCTTAGGTAGAGGTTGAGGAGGGTATAGGGGTAATAAATGGTGATGGGAAAAATAAATATTTAAAAAATTCAGATTGAAAAAAGAAAGTTTTCACTGTCATATTAAATACTATCAATATGCTTAATAAGTTCTAATGTCATCTCTTGCTACAATATAGTTGACCTTCAGGAGAAGTGGAATATTGTTTTATGTAGTGGTTCCAGAAAGTAGACACATGGACTGACTGTGTGAGAGTTGCCAAAGGAACTTGGAAAAATATAGATTCTCAGGATTCAACCTAAACCTACAGAGTTAGAATCTTTAAAGGAGGGATTTTGTTTGTAGTCCCCTAGGACACTCTAATATGCATCCAATTTAAGAACATTGAACTTTTTGAGAATATAGCCCCCTTAAATGATATTCATGTTCTCTTTCCAGAGACTCTGTAATTATGGTTGCTATTTTTTTTTCTGAAAATAGATTGTCCTATGACTAATATATTGCCATTTTACATATTATGTATCCTTGATAAATATTCTTGGCCAAGTAATAAACACATGGTTATGTAAACAACATCTTTAGCCAAAACCAAATTGGCATTTGTTATTCTATTTCTAAGAAAACTTAGGAGGAAACCACACGCACACACACACACACACACACACACACACA
Organism: Myotis davidii; assembly: GCF_000327345.1. Lineage (NCBI taxonomy): Eukaryota > Metazoa > Chordata > Mammalia > Chiroptera > Vespertilionidae > Myotis > Myotis davidii. The sequence goes on from NW_006283770.1 coordinate 6,436,645, forward strand.
CACACTACTTCTGGGGTAACATGTTCATAATTTAAGGTGGCTATGCTACAGGCAGGTACATTAAATAGATTTGTGATTTATCTTTGCAAGTCAAAAATTCAACTATTTCTGTACCTTATAAATGACTTCTATAATTGGTCTAAAATCAGCAATGCCTACCATTGTTGATCAATTACCATCTTAATTATATATGCCTACATGATTAGAAAATCTATTTTTTTCTTCTCTAGAATTTAATTTGTATGGGTTTGTTTTAATTTTGTCATAACAATTTTCACAATATGTATGCCAAAGTGACACCCAATGAATTTTCCAGCCACAAAAAAAATACTTATTTTTGCCAGTTAACTTAATATGTCATTTTCCATTCAAGCGGTACCTAGACCTTTTAATCAAATTGAATGAAATCATAAGGTTATCTGATGTTCGGTTTATACCATGACACAAACTATTTTGTGGTCTTCGCCTAGTCACTTAATATAGTTGTATATATATTTTATTATTACAAAACATGAGAGATCAGAGTAGTTACACTTATTTTTCTTTCCATTTTTCCCCTGCTAGGATTCTATGAATTCCCCTAACACTGGGGATAGGAGGAATCTAGAATTTAAAAATAAAAAATCATGTCTCATCAATAGAATAGAGAAAAAACAGTAAGCCTTACAGGTTTATTAAGTTGAGAGTGAAAAAACAACTATGAATCTCATTGAAAAGATGCATGTGAATTACTGCCATCCAGAGACTCAATTATAGGCTACTCTTTGAGAGTTATTAACTATGAAGCATCCCAACAATAATGGATAATCACCTTAGAAAACCCAGCCTGACATAGCTTGAGTGCGTCTGGTTCCCATTCATAACCTATCATTTAAACAAGATGCATCATTTAAAGGATAAACATAAAATATGAACTCCATAGTCCAATGAAACGATTCTCGCATCAAAACCGTAATTGTGTTTTAAATCTACACAAAGTGGCACAGAGGGAGCTAGGAGCATATCCAGGCAAAAGAAGATTCTGCTTTGACTTGCATTTTCCTCAATTTCCCTCTTAATTTCTTCTTCCCTCCAGGGGAATGTGGACTGTGATAAGGAGCATAATGACCAGCATAATGTGGGTTGCCTAGTCGTATCCCTTTAATCCAATTAGAAATCCATTCAGAGCCCCTGCATGAGCTATCTGTTGCAACCACTTTTCCTCAGTCAATTTAAGCTCAAATCCATCAACACCATTTAATGTGCACTGCTGTTCAGGGTCATTCAGTGTTTTTTTCTCTCTCTCCTAGCCTTTCAAGCACCATGTGCATCAACATATCAACCTATCTAACCTTACCCAGACAGGGCTACCTCAGGACAAGTTTTCTCCATAGCATTTTCTTGTTCTTCCCATTATTTGTTTTTTTCCCCCTTCCCTTTCTTTTTCTCTTTAATTATAGAAAAGGAAATTGGTTATTTTTAATTATAAAAAAAGAAATAGATGAACTCTACATGCCTACTTTAATACAGTGGGGCCTTGACTTATGAGTTTTCCGACTAACGAGTTTTTTGAGATAGGAGCCATCTCTCGGTCGATTTTTTGCTTTGAGTTGCGAGCTAAAATTTGGGTTACGAGCCAGCTTCAGATACCCCACTGCTAGTTGGCGCAGCGAACGTCACAGTGAACACCACAACATCAGCCCAGCATCATGTGTCTCACTAGTTCAGCTTTTGATTTGACATATGAGTAATTTGAGTTACGAGCTCCATCACGGAACAAATTAAATTTGTAAGTCAAGGCCCCACTGTATTGTATTTTTTTTAAAATCAGGATAGAACTTGCGTTGGTGTATGTTTTTTATTTTCCAGAGTCTCATCTTTTTCTTCCTTTCTTTTCTCTTGCCATCTGATTCCAAGCACTTGCATAGAGCTTGTGAATCTGTGTAGCCCTGTTACCCTGGCAAGACACACAATTTTCTCAGCTTTAGAATGCATTGATGTGGTGTGTACAGGAGGTTATCTTTGATAGGGAATTGAAAGATAAGAAGAGTTCTGCTGACAACTAACAGGCTCTCTAACTCTGAGCAAGTTACTTTTCTCTGAGTATCACATTTATAATATGAATAATGAGGGAATTCACCTAGATTAGTAGTTTTAGAATGGGCATTGTATGGCCTGAACTAAAGGGCATGGAGAAGACAGGACAGATGGTTTAGGCTTTGTAATACCCATTAGATTTTAATTTGAAGAAAAAAATTCAAGACTTAGAAATTTTAAATGTCCTTGCAATTCTATGAGCCACAATTTGAGAAGTAACAACCAAAATGATAATCATAATAATATTTGCTAACAATGCTTCACAGTTTATAAAGCATTTTGAATCTATTATGTAGAAATAAATGAAGGCCACCAAATGAGAATGTGCAATAGCCATTTACTCAGAGCTGGCTATAGCAAGGGGCCAGCTACCATCACGTATGTTTGGCAGAGACTCCAAGACATACAGAGGGATGAGAAAGATTTATAGTGGGGAAAAAAGAGAAATCTTTAGGTGTGCCCTGAAGGAGGCTGTTGGCCTGGGGAGGTTGCAGACAGGCGGAGTAGAAACAGGACATTCTCTGTTTAGTTACGTGAATATTTGGAATTTTCCTGTTGATCCTAACTTGAAAGTGAGGGACACATTTTGGGAAAATGTCAACTGTTGTCGGTAATCAATTCCTGGTCGTTGGGGCTGATTTTTATAGAGATTGTTATCTGGCTGCCTGAACTGGTTACTAGAGATAGTTTGTTGGCTTCCTGGGCTGACTGCTGAAGGTAGTGAGTCAGAGTTTTATTTTTACATATAACCTGGCTATTGGTTGTGTATGTATTCATCTCTCAATGATTTCATTTGAGTTCCTAAACAACACTGAAAATGTAGATGACTGGCTTTTATTTATTTTTCCCCTCTGTTAATACTTTTCATTTGAGAACTAGTTTTCAATTCAAGACCTCTTTTCATGTCAAACTTCTACCTCGCTTATTTATAAATCCCCCACCTCTGATTGTTTTTTTTTTTGTCTATTTCTTCCTAGTAAAGAAAATATAGGGATGATTAGTAATGTCTGCCCAGCCAGTGTGGCTCTGTGGTTGAGCATCCAGCCATGAACTAGGAGGACATGATTCAATTCCTGGTCAGAGAACATGCCTGAGTTTCGGGCTCGTTCAGTAGGGGGCATGCAGGAGGCAGCCTATCAGTGATTCACTGTCATTATTGATGTTCTATCTCTCTCTGCCTTTCCTTCCTCTCTATGAAATGAATAAAAATGTACTTAAAAAATAATGTCTCCCTTGCATAATCCTAATAAGTTGAAATGACACTAACCAATATTTGCCTTGTGCCGCCAATAGTGTCTCACACAGCTTTTGTGGAACTCTTCTTTCAGCAGCTAAGATGCTCCAAGTTATGCTGCTTTAACAACATTACTTGGAATCCTTTGAAGCCAGCCTGCTACTTTTAGTTATAAAGCAAGGACTTTTTACAGCATGTGTGCAAGATCTGCCAGGGCAACTCTAAGGAAGTCAACCTGGTTCAGCCGTGGTGGCTCAGTGGCTGAGCGTTGACCTATGAACCTGGAGATCACTGTTAGATTACAGGTGAGGGCACGTGCTGGGTTGTGGGCTCTATCCCAAGTGTGGGGTGTGCGGGAGGCAGCCAATCAATGATTCTCTCTCATCGTTGATGTTTCTGTGTCTCTCTCCCTCTCCTTTCCTCTATAAAATCAATTAAAATATATATATTTTTAAAAAAAGGCACCCTTCATTTCTCTCCAGTGTCAGGGTTTGGCTCTCCCCTTCATTTTTTTTTTCCCCTGTAACAGGACACAGGTTCACTGTCTCTTCTTTTGGGTTCAATGGGGCAACCCAAAGGGCACAGTGACATCAAACAAGCAAGCAAACAAGCAAACTAGCCCAATTATCTTAATTTTAGTATCTCATTTTTCTTCAAAGCAGATTTACAAACAACCCTAATGGTGACCCTAGCATACATGATTCTTGTCTTGTTGCACATGGAGGTACAAAAAGACTCAATGAGACAAAAAACTAAGGTGATTTTAGAATTATGGTCTTTTGGCTTTGGTCAAATATGCATTCCACCATCCCACATGGTACTTGAGTGAAAAACCCAATATCAGTCATGCCTGTTAGGTAGATGGCAGGTCCAATGTATCTTTAGGCAGGAGAGAAAAATCTCATTTGCATTTCCTGCTCTGGATTATCTCAGGCATCTTGTTTGGAGTTGAACTAACTCAGATTGCACAACTTCTTGGATAAACATATGTTGAGCAGCACCATTAGAGATTTTTAAAAGACTGGTGACCTTTCTTTCTGCCTTATTTTTTGAGCTTGAGTTACAGTCTTCCTTTCCTGAAGGAACATCTGGCCAATATTTCAGAATGTGCAAAAGTATCTCAGAAATGCTGGCAAATGTATTCTCTGAATCTAGTTATATTTGGATTACTCTACTGGTCAGGCAAACCTGTTTCCCAATAAATGGAATCACTACACATGCTGTGTGTTCTAGTCTAACAGTATGGACTTCTCAGTAATTTGTTCCCTATGAACATATATCATGAACTTCCAGCAAATATTTGATGATAAGAACCTACTTCTTCAATCAACTACCTGTGTTCTTGCCTCTTATCTTTACTGTTTTGCAGCATATTTTCTACTTTCATGAGTCGAAGTTTTGAATTCATTCATCCAAAAAATACTTTCAAACCCCTTCTTGTATTGGCCTGTGTGCTATATATTGTGGATCTATTAATAAAAGTCCATTATCTCTATCTTTGAGGATAAAAATAATTCATGTTGTTTTTGTGTTTCTGCCAGGGATACCCTTATTCTTTTCCTTAAGTTATTTTCTCCTACGTATCCTTCAAGAATAGCTCACATAATCTGTGACTTATCTTAGCCATATCAGCAGAAGTCTTAAGATCAAGGTTTAGCATGATTTTTGACCTTGGGGCTTCTACCAAGATCTTCATTACCTGAGTTAATTGTACAAGTGAAATTTCTTTCCTATAAGATATAGTATAGCCGAAACCGGTTTGGCTCAGTGGATAGAGCGTCGGCCTGCGGACTGAAAGGTCCCAGGTTCAATTCCGGTCAAGGGCATGTACCTGGGTTGCGGGCACATCCCCAGTGGGAGTTGTGCAGGAGGCAGCTGATCGATGTTTCTCTCTCATCGATGTTTCTAACTCTCTATCTCTCCCTCCCTTCCTCTCTGTAAAAAGTCAATAAAATATATTTAAAAAAAAGATATAGTATAAGTGCCATAATTTTCATTCTCCCTGGCTCTGAATGAGGAGACTGACTTCATTTGAGACAAAGCGTAGAGGAGTTCATGCCTAACATTGTTGAAAACAATGGGAGTTTTGTTGCCAAGCAATTAAGAAGTGATCGCTAGATCCATGATCCTAGTACAACATGTAAAAATGAAAGACCAGCCTAGTTTGATAGAAGAAAAGAAACGTCCAAGAAGAGCCCTGCTAAGATCATACTCGTCCCTGGGGGGATGTGCATTAGGCATGGTCCACTAGGGACAATCAGAGTGGGGTCAGGGCAGACTTCAAGAACAACCTAAGCACAACACAGATCCATCAACAAAGGGGGAAGCCTTTCTGACTCAATGGGGCTTAAACACAATATATAACCAAATCCTAGTTGAACAATATGATACTCTGAACCAGAAGCAATGCCCAGGAAGCCAAGCTAAAAAATAATCACCCTCATTCCTGTTGGTGTGGAAGGCCAAGCCCTCTTAAGAGTAATTAAAAAGGAAACTTGTGAGCAACTAGGCCCTGGTTGAATAGGAGGCAAAATTATAACTTTCTAAACTATGAACGTGATCTCCAAGCCACACACACATCTAAAGGTAATGAATAAGAATTTAACTGACCAATGGGACTTCAGCACAACCTTTGACCAATACATGGATTACGCTGCCTCAGACCCCCTCCACCCCTCCCCCCCCGCCCCCGCAAACCCCAAGAAGTCTGGCTAAAAGTAAGACAATTCTGAATAGGAAAACTCACATGCTTCACATTGCAGGGAAGCTAGGCTTCACAAAATTAATTCAGCCAAGTCACCGAATAAATAAATGAACAGACAAGTCTCAGAGGTCAGGGGAAACTGGGTATAATGCAAAGTGCCTAGCACATTGCCTGGTTTCTGTTAATCACTAGCTTTGAGTCCTGACATTGCTCTGTCACTCTGACCAGTGCAAGTTGCTTTACTCTTCTCTGCCTCAGTTTTCTGTAATTCAGTGATAGCACTAGCCCCCAGTTCACAAGACTGAGCGTTAAGTGAATGGTGCATGTAAAGAATTGGCCTGTAGTCCAGTTCTCAATATGCTCAATGATTCCATATTAACTATGATTACCATCAGGTATGATTGCCTTTGTTTTCCCCATTCTACTCATGAGATCCTTGTAATAGATTGCTATTCTTTCTGGATCAAGTGTTGGCACTTTTAAAATAGCCAATAGTCCCTGGAAGGTTTTTCTATTAAGTCATGGACTCCTTGTAGTGAATATGTTCATCACTTCATCATTGTGATAAACCAAAAGGACCAAGAAAGCATAAGTTTGGCTAAAAAAGGAAGAGGACAACATCCAGGTAGAAAGAGGGGAACCAAGGAGGTGACTGATTGCTAAAAGGCTAGTTATACTGCAATTTTACTTAGGAACATGCTCTCAAGCTCATCCTACTGAGTTATAACAGAATAGTAAAAATGACCTTTAATTATATAGGTCAAGTCTTCTTTATTTCTTTGAAACTCTACATCCTATATTGCTTGTTTCTAGGTAAGCTAGTTCTATAACTTATTTTTTATTGTGAATGCACAGAAAGACACACTCTACCCTCAGATCTCTTTAGCATCCTTTGAGATTACTTGGTTTAGCATTCTTACAAGCCAAACAATAGATCAACTTCCCCATCCTTATTCCATTTGTTGGTATTATATGCCCAAGTCTCAGGAGAACTTTCCTGAGCACAGAACAGGCCTTGCTAACAAATAAACTTAAATGCTTTATTTCAAAAAAAAATGCAGAAAAAAGGAAAGCTACCAATCTCCCTTATGCTTGGCTCAGGTAGCAAGGAGATGCATTTTTTTTTCCATGAGAATTTGGTTTCCTTGGTTTTAGCCATAAACATAATAATAAATATAAATAGCCTCGGGGCACTTTTTAAAAAAATCCCATTTGCAAAGGTTAGCAGTTGCATTACAATTTGAGTAAGGTTCATAAAAAAATGACTTGATGTGCTGTGTAGGTGTTTTACTTTTGAAGACAAATTAGCCACTGTTTTTTGCTCCTAATTGGAGTTCTATGTTTTCATAGAAGGCCTATTTCTTTTCCTCTTCTCATATTTTATTAAACAAACATGTTCCTTTTCCTTTGTGTTATTTTCATTTAGTAAGAACAACTCTAAAAATTTTCAAACATTCACATAATAAACAGTGCGAGAAGCCCATAAATACATTTCCCCAACCCAATAATCTATCTAGGTTTTGTCACACTTGCTTCATCTGTCTCTTTTCTTTTTTCTTTGTGAAGCATTTTAAAACACATCCCAGACATCACGTTATTTCAGTCTACAGACTTCAATATGTATCTCTAAAACCAATGGCCATTTTCTTACATAACCATAGTGCTGCTATTATACCCTGAAAATTTAATGCTAATCCTCGGAACCATCTAATATTTAGTCTATAATAAAAATTTCTCTGCTGTTTTCTTACTGGTGGGTTGTAAACAACTCAGGTCCACCATTCCATATGGATCTGAGCTGCTTTAAAGCTGGGATAGCAAATCTCCTTTTTATCTTATTTTTTTTTTGTCATGTTATTGATTTGTTAAAAAACGACAACAAAACAAAACCTGTCAGTTGAGTTGAAGAATATCCCACATTATAAATGTCTCTGTTTCCTCTATTCTAATTATTTTCTGTAAATGGGAAGTAAGGTCCAGAGACTGGCACTCTATTAGAATCAGGTTTAACCATTTTGGCAAGAATATTTCACAGATGATACTGTATGTCTTATTTTTATCACCTCAAGAATCACAAAATACTCAACCATCTCCCTCCTGGTGATGCTGACTTACCAGTTGTGACAGCTTTATCCTTCTATTCTTCATTTTATGCGATGGTTCCTGTCAGTCATCTTTGCCAGAATCAGTTGCAAAATACTTTTTCATAAATAAAAGTATCCTTCCCAGCCTGGGTTGCTCAGTGGTTGAGCATAGACTTATGAACCAAGAGGTCATCAGTTCAATTTCCAGTCAGGGCACATGCCCAGGTTGTGGGCTCATCCCCAGCAGGAGGCAGCCTATCAATGTTGATGTTTCTCATCAATATTTCTATCTATCTCTTACCTTCTTCCCTTCTTCTGAAGTCAATAAAAAATATATTTAAAAAAATAAATAAAAGTATTCTTTCATATCTCTCATATCATAGATTTGGGTGATCTAAAATATAATTTCTATAGAAATAGCATTTAATTGTTAAATTTTTAGATAAAAGATTTGAAGCTCTTTACTTCTAATATAATTAATTGGGAAAGGTTTGATTCTCTCCCTCTCTATTTCTTTTTCTCATATATTATAATGAATATATAGATTTTCATATACACAATGAGTTTGAGTCCATTTCAGTTATCCTTTTTGATGCTTAAATTGTGTGTGTGTGCACCTCTGGCCAGTAGGGATGGATCCTTTCATGTGGTGGCTTTGACATGACCCATACATTTTTGATAATTGTATTGCTTTCATTTTTTATCCTTCCTGGATATCAAAAGTTATCCTAGACTTATCCATTTCCTATGCTTTCCATATCTGGAACCAGCCATTACCTCTGGGGCTCTGGGCTTCACAGTCTGGACACTAGATGAGCTCATTGTTGTTTTTTTTTTAAACCTTTCCTGTTATAAAAGGTAGGGAATATGTATTTGGGGGAAAGCAATACTGAATTTATTCTGAAACATGTTCCCAAGTGTGTTCCTTTAGGGAGGGCTCATGGAACCAATATTTCCTAAGTGATCTGGAGAAGTTTGGTGGAGATTAAGAAACAAGACTAGGAAGTCCAAAATGGGCACATATTTGATGAGAATCATATTTTAGGGTCATATGCCAAGCAATTCAGAGCTAATTAAACTAAGGTTTTTGCCTTCAAAAAGTTCACAGCCTTTAAAGTATAACAGTACTATCTGTCATTAAAATCTCAGAGTTCTGCTAGGGCATTACCTCATTTGGAGCCTTTTTACCTATATTTCCAAACATCCTATTTTCAAATCCTTTATGATCAATCTGTTCCTTGCACTTAGCTTAGCCTGTAGCTCACCATATGGGTAAGAGTTGCACTAACGTACATGGCGACTGGTGTCAGGCTGGAGAAAATTCATTGCCTTTGTAAGAAACTACTGAATTTCATCCTTGGTCTCTCTCACATCGTTTGGGCCACCAGACTATGAGTTCTTTCTTGGAGTACACACCATGCTCTCAACCTTCCTTAGCATATTAATATTCTCCCCTCTTAAAAGTTCACTTGAACTTTGTTCATTTACCCAAAGCACTACTCTCATCTAATTCATTGTTCTAATTCATGGGTAGATAATAAAAGTTCATTTCTTATGCTAACTCACATTGTTATATTTCTAAAAAAAATATATTTCTAAAGCTTTTAAGGCCACATCCAGTCTTAGTAGGACTACTGTGATTAAGTATATTTGCCAAAGGATGAAGAAATGACAGGTAGAAATCCTGCATTTGTGATCTCTGATAACTCAGGATGATGTTATACTACTTTACATAACCTTGCCCACTTCTTTTGCAAAGATTAGGTGTCTGAATTTTTAATTATATAGCAATATGAAAATCAAGGAGAATTTCAATAGAGACAGTTCTATTTCTTGAAGATGTTTAGGGAGTAAACATTTTTAGTGTATTAAAAACATGTTAATCTTTAGGATATCATAGATACCACCTATTCATTTAATGGCACAAATTAAATGTCTTGAGCTAGGTTGTGGGTATTCAGAGAAATAAAGCATATTTATTTTATAGCTAAATTTTATTGGTGGAAATAAGTCAATTAGCCAATTCAATATAATATAATATTATATTATGTGTAAGAATTTGCACGGTTGTTTTGAGAGAACTCAGGAGCTCTAGTTCAGAAAAGAGAATGAGAAAAGTCTTCTTAACAGCTGAGTCTTAAAGAATAAAAGGAGTTAGCAAAACAGAGGGTGTTGGTGCAGGGATTTTTTTCAAGAACAGAGAAACATGTGGTGAAAGCACCATTGTGGGAAACAATGTGATGTACTTGTAGAACTAGCTGTTCCCTGCAGTGTGGATTTAAGAAGCAAGTAGATGTGTAGAGAATTGAGACTAGAAAGGGAGGCACAGACTCATCATTATGCCCTGTTGTGCCAATTTCAGTTTCCTTTATTAATTTACTAGAGGCCCAGTGCACAAAAATTTGTGCACTCGGGGGGAGGAGGCTCCCTCATCCCGGCCTGTGCCCTCTCATAGTCTGGGACCCCTCAGGGGATGACCACCTGCTGGCTTGGGCCTGCTCCTCGGGGGATTGGTCTTAAGCTGGCAATCAGACATCCCTCTGGCAGCCCGGCAGCCCTTGGAAGATGG
>NW_006283770.1:6447381-6454535 GCF_000327345.1 Myotis davidii
GGGTGTGGGTCCTGCTGGGGTGTCTGGCCAGCCTGAGTGAGGGGCTGATGGGTGTTTGCGGTCTGGTCACCCCCCCTTCAGGGTGGGGGTCCCTACTTGGTTGCCATTTTCAGGCTGGCCAAGCCGCCCCCCCCAAGTCGGGACCCTCACCCCATGGAGGTTTGGCCAGCCTGGGTGAGGGGCTGATGGCTGTTTTCAGGCTGGCCATACCCCCTTTAGGGTGCGGGGCGCTGGGGGGGGCTCCTCACTGGGTTGCCTGGCCAGTTTGGGTGAGGGGCTGAGGGCCATTTTCAGGCTGGCCAAGACCCCAGGCAATGGAAGTTCTCAGCCTCTCCTTTTTTTCTTTGTCTTTTATTCTGAGATTTATTTACCGTCTATAATTGAAACTTTGTTGCCTTCAGTGGAGTCAGAGCCAGCCAGGATAGGCGGGAAGCTTGGCTTCCTCCATCACTGGAGCAACCAAGCCTCCTGCTTGCTCCAGCTCTGTGGCTGCTGGCTGCCATCTTGGTTGGGTTAATTTGCATATAGTCGCTCTGATTGGGTGGTGGGTGTGGCTTAAGGCATAGCAAAGGTATGGCCAATTTGCATGTTTGTGTTTTATTAGATTATATTAAGCCCACTATTAGTACCCCAAAATATTTTAAGCATTTTAAATGACCTAATTTAAAGATGTTTTGTGGTAAATTATGCTAAGAGTACTAAATATGTTATTTTATATAACAAATAATTATTAAGCATCCAGTATGTCTTGAGCACTGTGTTAGTGAGTATTCATTCAATGGTTAGCAATGGCACACCATCCTTGCCTGTCTTCATGAAGCTAAGGCCAGCTTGCCATTTGTATTTTAGAGCCCATTCTCACCTGCATTATTCACTGGATTACTCTTATAAAAGATTTTAAAATATCTTCCAATGTTAAAAAATACAAAAATATAAGATAAAAAGACCTTCTCCCTTTAAAATAAATTTATCTCTTTCCACTGCTAAATTTCCTCACTCCTCTTCACCAAAGACCTACCCACATCATCCCTCTCCTCTCTGCTCTAAGATTTTTTTCCCTATCATTTCACTGGAATAGCTTTTATTAAGGTTATGATAGCCATCTTGCCAAACCCATGATTAATTCTTTTTTTTTTTTACTCTTTTATAACCTCTTAACAGCAACAGATATTGTTCTTATAGCACTTTCTTCAGCTCTGTGATTCCACTCCCTCCTGGTTTTCCTCCTAAATCTCATAGCTCTCTCCTTCTCAGGTTTCTTTGCTGGCTTCCCTCACTCTTCTTGTATTCTAAAAGTGACACATTGTCTGTACTCCACTTTTCTTCTTGATCTGGACTCTCTTTTTAATTGATTCCATCTAGACTCATAGCCTAAATACCACCCATATACTGATAACTCCCTGATTCATATCTCTAGCTCATTTTCTCCCCAGGACTCCAGATTCATATGTTCAAATGACTTCTAAACATTCCCATGTAAATATCTAATGGACATGCCAGGCTGAACATGCACCTCTAAAATAGAACTCTGGTCCTTCACCCTTCACATTCCCTCAGACCTGCTTCTTCACCAGTCTTTATCATTTCAGTACAAGGTAGCATAACTCACCTATTTATTGAAATGATAAACTATTTAGGCATCATCCTTGATGCACCTCTTTCCCATTTGCTACTCTCCACATTCAGCTAATAGAAAGCCCTGGTTTCTTTTCCAAAATATCTTCAAACTGTGACCACTTTTATCGTCTCTTCTGCAGCTACCCTGGCTACCATCATGTTGCCCTTAAGCGACCGCAACCCTGCTCCCAAACTGTTCCCCATTAGTCCATTGTCCAGCGAGGAGCCAGTATTTTTTCTCAAATGCAAATCAGGAGAGATTCCACAGATGTTTGTCCATACCTCTGCCAAAGTTTCCCCATTGTAATTACAACAATCTCTAGGCAGTAGTTTGGATGAAGGAGAAAAGCGCTCATCCCCTCTCTTTTAAGAAGACCTTCAAATAAATAGTACCATAAGGCACTTCTGAGAGCTCATTGACTACAAGTTGGTCATCCAGTGACACCTAGCTGTAGGCAAGTACAGGAAATGGGCTGCTTTTTTTGTTTGTGGCCATGTACCCACTAAAAATTGGAGATCTATTACTAAAAAGGGAGTATTGATCTTGAGATAAGTACCTAGTACTCAATGCCTCATTGCTCAAGTGACTCCTCCTCAGGAGGGTTTTATTGATTGTATATAAGGTGTCCTTGTTACTATCCATTACCCTGTTTTATTGTCTTCATAAATATTACTACCTTAATTTATTATATCTAGCAACCTATGTCTGCCTATCCTTCTATTATGGAATTTAACCATCCATATATTTATCTATTTGAAATCTGTCCACATATTTATTGTCTTTTTTTCCCTTTCGGTCTAAAGACAAGAAATCAGGGACATTATATGTCCATTAAATCATTATATTCACAGCACCTAGCACAAATGCCTGCTACTTAATAGGCACTCAATGCATTTATTCTGAAAAAAATTCCCTTTAGGAAGTGAAAGATGAGTTTCTACTGGGCACAGGGTGGGGAAAAATTAGGTTTACAGTTGCCAGTACATGAAACAGTTTATTCTTGCATTATTATTTATTATGTACTAGAGGCCCAGTGCATGAATTCATGCACGGGTGGGGTCCTTTGGCCTAACCTGTGATCGGGGCTGATCAGAAGGGAGGGGGCTGGCCTGCTGAGGGGAGGGACTGCGAGAGGTTGGTCCCAGCAGCAAGCTACCCACATTATATGTCCATTAAATCATTATACTCGCAGCACCTAGAACAATGCCTGCTACTTAATAGGCACTCAATGCATTTATTATGAAAAAAATTCCCTTTGGGAAATGAAAGATGAGGTTCTACTGGGCACCGGGTGGGGAAAAATTAGGTTTATAGTTGCCAGTACATGAGACAGTTTATTCTTGCATTATTATTTATTATGTATTAATTAATGTATTATTTTCCATATGAACAACTATAAACCTACTTTTGCCCCACTTTGTATATATGTACAGTTGGATGGTTTCAGTGGGCATATTGAAGTTTTAGGAGAATTGGTAATGTTAAAATAGTTGGGGAGAATGTCAGAAAAATAGTAAGTTTTTGGTTATGGTGTTAAAGACTCATTTCATAGTGGTGATTATACATTTTATAACTCCCATCTGTTTTGTTAAGTGACTTGCTTGGTTACTAAGATTCAGGCTTGAGATATGACCAGTAAAGTTTATCTAGTGTTCCAAGGTTAGGATATTGGTAAAAGTATTATTGAAATGATGGACAACTTTAACTTTTTGGTGATTATATAAAAGAATAAAAATGGTTATAAGTGTTTTCGATGAAAATAACATAAAAGATAAAAGTGAGTTAGAAGAGAATTATAACAATGCTGAATATTTATAGTGTCTTTTTGGTATGAAGTGGTGGTTATGTGTGTGTTTTTTTTAAATTTATGTAATCTTATTTAATTTCCCTGAGTATATAAGTAAAAATAACGTGTTGGCTTGCAAAGTAGATGTTACTATTGTTATCTTACAAATGAGACATTACAATTTAAAGAGTTTAATGACTTTCCAAAGCATATAAAGGAAACCAGAGGAAAAAGCAGGACAGAATCCCATATCTTCTGTTTATTTAATGATAAACAGGGTAATATAGGAGAGAAATCCTGATATGCTTTACCCTATTCATTTATATGGTTTGAGCTACTTTAATAACATTGGGGTATATTAGATTTCATCATATTTATATCAACTCAAAGGAAGAAATGCATAGGTACTTACTTTTTGTTGGGAAACAAGTGATGTTGGCTTTAACTCAAACCACTTACACAAATGAAACCATAACTTTAGGTGGAGTAGTGTCTTGAATTTCACATGAATAATGGATGCAAAAATAAATTCATTAAAGGCATAGCATTTCATTTAGGAAGATGATAGGTGCATCTTAATGTGATATGAGTATCATCTGTAGGCAGCAAGGTGTGGTAGAAAAAAGCATGGGGTTTGCAACACACAAATTAGAATCCTGACCTAGCCTTCTCTGAAAATTAGTGCTGTCATTCACAATACAGAGATGAAAATGACTTCTTCATAGCATGGTTGGGAGCACTCTAGATAGACTTACACCAGGAATTAAATGCTCCTGCCTGAAAATGACACACTTCTGATCATTTTTCACAAATTTTAACAGGCATATGACCATATTTAACTCAAGGGGAAAGGGAAGCAAAACTGCCACGTGGATCTAAAAGGAGAATGAGAGGTATTGGTGAGTACCTCTCATGTATACCATAATGACTACCAAATTCTTTTCCATGGAGTGTCAAACTCTTCTCCATGCATAGTTTGCATTTCCACCAGCAATGCATGAGAGTTCTAGTTGTTTCTATTCTTACCAACACTTGGTATTGTCAATATTGGCCATATTTTTAATAACACTCTTGAAGTTTGTGTCAATTTGCCACCCAGGTTCTCAAGGTGTACCTATAGCATCAATTTTCTGGACCTGCAAAACTGCTTGATCTTCTTTTCCCTTCTCTCTCCCAATCAATCCATCATCTGCTGATCTCATTTCCAAAATATCTCACATCTTTCCATTTCTTTCCATCAGTTTTGCCACCACTGCTAAAGATCATCTACTAGTGATACTACAGTGTACTATCATCTTTTGTTTGGACTATAGCCTTTTAGCTTGTCTCCCTAATTTCACTCTTATCCCCATCCCCACTGATCTATTCTTCTCATTGCAGCAAGAGCACTCAATTAATTCACCAGTGACTGACATCCCATTACATTTTGAACCCAGTGCTAAGTATTGCACAATCTGATCCCTGCGCACCTTTTCCCCCATTGACTTATTTCTTGCCACTCCTATTTTCTCCCAGTAGCCTGAACAGTCTACATTCCTACCTTGCTCAGGGGCTGTGCAACTATTAGTCTCAGTTCTTAGAATATCCCCTTGCTTCACTTCCTTAAATGCCACATATTCATAAAAACCTTTCTCTACTACCTTTTTCTAAGGCAGGTAACACACTAATGTCCCCATTTTTTGTTTCCTTTATAATACTTATCATAATTTATAATGCTATAGATGTAATTACTTTATGATTAAGTTTCTGTCTGTATACCTCATTAGAATATAAGTAATAATAAGCATAGTGAGGACAAGAATGATGGTTGTTTTATGTATTACCTAACCTCAGCAACTAGCTGGAATAGTGAATTTATATCAAAGCAATACGTTTTAAAAAGGAACACAGGAAAGAAGAGAAGGAAAGAGGGATGAAGGGAGAGAGGGAGGGAGGAAAAAAGGATGTAAGGAAGGAAAAGAGGAAGGGAAGCTGTCACCTGGGTAGATGTTCAGGCTGCCAACCAAGAGGCTAGTTGAGTATCTCCCTTTTTGTTCACATAACAGGTCCCCAGTTAAAACTCCACTCTCTTTTCCACCTTTATTTCATATTTTCTACTAATAAACTTTTCCACATAGTCCTACAAATTATTCTAAGTACTCCATTTATCTTTATATTTTGCTATCTCTAGACTTTTGTTTATGTTGAGCCAAATAATTATTTTCAATAAATGTCCTATTCAAATGCCATGTTTTCTATGAAAGATAATCAGTCTTAACTCTAAACTATCATAATGTTTTATTTAAATATTTCTTTTTACATTTTTAAACGTGTTTTTTTTTTTAATTAAGAAATCACTTTCTGGTCAATGGTTTATAGCCCTTCAGGTTTGTAGTTTATGTCTTCTATACTGTGGGCTCCCAGTGCAGGAAGAATCTATAACTAATTATTTTTGTAATCCTTTAAAATATCTGATCTAGTACCTTATCCGTAGTATGTTATCAGTAACTTTTCTTTACTTAACTCTCCATCCATATACTAACAATTAAATAAATGTTAGATAGCTCCAATTTTTCAATATATTTTAGACTTTGGCTTTCAATAAGGCTTTTATTTTTTAGATGGAAAATTAACTGTATTATAATTTTATAAGTGCCACATTACACTGATAATATAAAATATTACAGCAGGCAATTTCAATCCACTCATTTGCAGAGCGTGGGATATACAGGTATTTAGTATCTACTCTGCACATAAACATTAAACATTAGGAAAATAAATTGCTTTTTTATTCTTACTTTTTTTTCTCCTTCCAAACACCAGTACTTTAACAATTTTGCCAAACAAGATGCTTAATTATGGCACCTCTGCATTAGAGGTTATTAATGCAGACAAAACTGTTGACACATTATAGCTAAGCTACAGCCGAGTGAAAAGTTTAATCAGCTATAAAAACACCAATGAATTAGATTCTAACTATGATGGGCCATCACAGGAAAATGATTATCGATGTAATTCTGAAAATAAGGTCTTTGGTGGGGAATTTTGCTGATTAAGGAAATGTGGGCTTACAGCATTCTGCCCTAAAGGAGAAGAGCTTGATATTCATCTCTCTAATAGAAATCATTTGGTACCAGGCCATGAGTGGTGAGCTTGCAAAATGCACAATGTGAACTTCATATGATATTACCTTGCCAGGAGTACGTTCATAGCTAGAACTCAGAGCTTGATGGAAAATACCCAAACTCATATATCCCTAGAATGCAATCAGTATCATCTTTGCCTTGTACCTTGTCACTTTATCATTATACCAATAATGTGAGCTCAGCACTTTTTCTGGCCTCAGGGTTTTCACACTGTTGTTTGCTACTTTGGACAACTATTTCCTTAGATTGTTTCCTTCACATCATTCAGACTTTAGTTCAAATGTCACTGTCCCAGGAAGGGTTTCCATGCTCACCACATCTTGTTTACCCTACCCTCTCTAGTCATACTAGGGCATAAAGCTGACTTTATCTTATTCAGTATCTTTGTCAATATCTGAATTGTTATCCTTCTGATTACTTGATTACTGTTTTTCACTCCCACTAAAATGTTAACTGAATACATATAGATGTGTGTTTGTCTTATTCACTGCTCTGCTTCCAGTCCTGAAATGATGTCTGATGTAGAGTTGTAATTCCATCAATATTATAGAACAAATGGGTGGGCCTCATTTGGTACATCATCTTTCCCTAGCATTGTAGAATCAGTCTTCAGCTTATTAAAAGA
>NW_006283770.1:6454583-6455971 GCF_000327345.1 Myotis davidii
AATGATGCAGAGATTCACTATAAGTTCATTTACAATACTGACTGTGAAAACCTGCTGGAGTTCTCAGATTTTACAAAGAAAATGAACACCTTAAGGGAGAAAGCAGAGGTGGAGAATTACCATTTATTGAGGATCTATCATATGCCAACTAATATGTTAGGTGCTTTGGACATATTATATACTTATTAACCATAATAATAATGATAATAAAACTATTGAACACCTGTGTACCAAGCACAACTTTTAAGTCTTTCATTTTATTTGATTTTTTTTCTCATTAAATCCACACCATTACACTTATGAGGTAGGTATTATGATTATCTCCATTTTATAGTGATGGAAATATCTTAATGGGAGGTATTATTTTCTCATTTAAGATGGGAAAACCAAAGTTAAAAGTAATGCTTTAAGGCTATACAAATAGAGTAAATGACAGAATTTGAACTTCAGATTGTCACTTTTGTTATGAAGGTGAATCATACAAGGCTTTCTAACAAAAGTGGCACTTGATCTGAGTCTTAAGGAAAATAACTAGGCATTTTCAGGAAAAACTAGCGACAAGGGCAAGTGACATCCTCAACCCAAGATAGATCATGTGTGGAGGCTTGGAGGTTTAAGAAAAACCACTAGCAAAAGGCTCACCTTTGCAGAATCACATGTAGAAAAACAATCTTTGCAGCCTTTCCGAAATCCTCTATTGGGTAATTAGCTTTCTGGAACACTGCCAAGCAGCAGCAAATTTTTCTTTCTCAGCACTCCTGGGATTATCTGAAATACAGGACAAATATTCTTGCCACCAGACAATGTTAACATAATTAATTTGCATGAAACTCCATGTAACAACACCCATATTAAATGTTAAATGAGTGGATTGTTTTCCAGACACAGAATTTCTTGACAGCTTTATTCTTAAAAATGTGTTAAGCTCACCCACAAACTTAATGTTACCCCCTTTATTGAGGGAGTACTTGAAGTTTAGGAGTGCAATCACAATGGTTTCCCTGAATCATGGACAGAATCATGTTTAATTCAAACATTCTTATCCAGTGCATCATAACACTACCTCTGCTTATGGTGGCATCATCCTCTTACTCCTCCTCTTTAGCATCTCAAGGAGAACGAGAGCTCCTAGTCTTTATGTTCAATGTCTTATCAATTCTCATGTAAGAAAAAGACCAGGTTTAGAAGCAACAGGAGTCATAATGTCCCATTATTGTGAAAGCAAGACCTTTGCCTTCAATCTGTTGCTCCCCATATTTTTCCCCACTGGTAATGTTTTCTCCTTTAGCTAGAGTGTCACAGAATCATCCAGGGGTCTCTCTGTTCTTCCCTGTGTCACAACCTTTGTACTGACATATCACACACAAATCCTGCTGAGCTAGTACAGG
>NW_006283770.1:6456004-6465011 GCF_000327345.1 Myotis davidii
GGCCTCAGCTACACCTGCTGTCAGGAAGTCTTTTCCAGAACAGCAGTGTGGCATCACCACAGTGGTGAGCATGAGGGGAAACTTCTGCTTTGGATCAGCCACCTCTACCTGCCTCAGGAGGTTTGATGCCTGCAATGAACAGATTGGTCTTAATTTAGACAAGATTTAAAACAATTTTTATTAAGCTTCTTTATTTGGTACCCTCTTTGAGAGTGCAGTGTTACAGTAGGTGTAGCTCCCCACCCCCCTCAAACATTTTCACTGACTGAGATAGATGAGACCAGCTATGGAAGCTGCAGGCAACTGCAGGGTATGTCAGTTGAACTGGGCTTGTGAGTTGTTGTGATTCTCTCTGTGACTGGCTTGTTTGCCTGAGTCTTGATGCAAACAAAAGAGTTATCAATACTCACCAATTCACAGTTGTAACTAAATACCAAAATGCAGAGACAAGAATTCTAAAGTTCAGAGTCTTGGGCTACACAGGTTGATAGATCTAGATGCAAGTTCTTGTTCCACTCACTTACTAATTGGGACAAATTACAATTGGGAATATGGCAATAGAAGAATTGATGCCTGGTTTAGCCAGATTGATTCTTTTTTTTTCCATCTTAGAGGAAGAAGTAACTGTAGAAAAGAGGTGATAATTATCATTTGAGAACTCATTTTCTGATTGTTAGGTATTTTATTAGTCATCACTAACATTGTGTAGCACTTAACTGGGTCTCATGCATTGTCCTACTCACTTGGCATTTGTTAACTCATTTAATTGTCATAAGGCACCTATGAGGAAGACATTATCACTATCTCTAATTTATAGGTGAGGAAATTGAGGTACAGGGAGGTTAAATGACAAAAGTTGTATTTGCTGGCAGAAGAGGCACATTTTTTTCCTTCCTTACCTAGATTCAGCAGAGCACTGGGCTCTCATCTGGCTCCTCTTCCAGGTCCGCCCCTGTGCAGCTGGAATTGTCTCCTGCTCTGCCCATTGCTGCTGCTAGAAGTGGCTCTCAGAGGGGCTGGGCTCATAGGCCAGTAGACTTTCAGTGTAAAAAAAATAAGGTACCTACCTCCATGGAATCTGGCAAGGACCTACTGGCTTCCCCAAATTCCCCTCTGGACAGAGCCAGTAAAGCCCAATGAGGGTGTATGCTATAAATAATAAAAACTGCTTAATATGGGACTTGTTTTTCAAGACAGTAAACAGGTAATTCCATTTTAAACCTCAATATACTGCAAGAAGATAAATATTATGTTTACATATTAAAGTTAAAAAAAAAGCTTATAGATACAGATATCAGTATGGTGGTTACCAGAAGGAAAGGGGATAGAGGAAGGTGGAAGAGGGTAAAGGAGATAAATGGTGGTGGAAAGAGACCTGACTTGGGGTGGTAAACACACAATACAATATACAGATAATATATTATAGAATTGTACACTTGACCCTATAAATTTTATGAACTAAGGTTACCCCAATATAGTCCATTTTAAAAGCTCACAGAAATCAAGTATGAATGGGCTTATGTGAATGGACAAGTGAATATGCTCAGTATCCTGTAATTTTTATGAGTGGATTTTTTAGTCAGGTTTTAGTTCTATTTATTGTGCCCTTGAAATCACATAGTACTTCTCTGATTTATGATCCATTAAAGGCAAATCTTAGCTTTAGATACAAGCACAAACCTACATATGCTCATTAGTTTTTACAAACATGCCCATACTTAACTGAAAAACGAGCAGTGAGTCCTGTCCAATTATAAACCACATTAACAGCCAAATCTCTTCCTTTTATCTGTCATTCTCTTCGTTGCTGCTAGAAGAACTCGTCTGTCTTGAGTCACATGCTCAGAAACTTGATTCTCTTTTGTAAGATGATGCTCATTGGTCTAATTCTGTATAGATGCTCCTGCAGAGATCAGTTGCTCTGGGCTGCACATGATGGTCACCTGAAAAGATCAGTGGCTCTGGGTCTTGGCTGCACATGACGGTCACTTGATGAGCTTTACAAACATAAAAGCCCAGGCCCTACCATGTATCAGTTCAATCTGAGTAGCCAGGCACTTGCTACTCAACCTGAGTCCCTTAGTAAGTAGCATCAGCATCACCTGGTAGCTTCTTAGAAATGCAGACTCCCAGGTTCAGCCCCAGACCCACTGAATAAGAATCTGCATCTTAAGAGACCTCCAGATGAGTTACAGACATATTACACTTTGATAAATGCTGCTCTATGGCCAGGAGTCAGCAAACGTTCTCTTTAAAAACACAGATATTAACAATGAATATTGCAGGCCCTAAGTAGTCTAGCACAATTTTTTTCTTTTTAAACAATGCCTTTAAAATTAAAAATCCATTGTTATGTTGGAGCACACACACTCAGGCAATCAATGGATTTGGATATCACTGGAGCTTATGAGTCCAATTTACCAGGGAATAAACTAAGGGCCAGGAGGTTACATTTCTTACATAAGAAGAGAGAATAGTAGAATGGGAACTAGAATCTAGAATCTGTCTTTATTCTTTTTATAGTTGTATTCTGCCTTTAAAAAATATATATATATTTTATTGATTTTTTACAGAGAGGAAGGGAGAGGGATAGAGAGTTAGAAACATCGATGAGAGAGAAACATCGATCAGCTGCCTCCTGCACACCCCCTACCAGGGATGTGCCCACAACCAAGGTACCTGCCCTTGCCCGGAATTGAATCTGGGACCCTTCAGTCTGTAGGCCGACGCTCTATCCACTGAGCCAAACCAGTTAGGGCATGTATTCTGCCTTTTAAAAAAACATCTCATGTCTTTCAGGGGTAATTGCATTACAACTGTGCTTTAAAGAACAAAGAGTTAATACTGCATGAGCAATAACAGCTTCACTTCTTTAGTACCTACTAAGCTTTCAACTATGGCAAGGGGACTATAAACATTGAGTGTCTGTTTGGACTATTTGAGAATTTCGGTTTGGATGAGGTGACACTTCACTAACCTAAAAATAGTCCCAAGACTCTTGGGACATTAACTCTGATTTTGGCGAAGCAACTCATAGATAGAAGCAAGAAATCTTGCAGGGACCCTGTGAAAGAGATCAAACCACCCAATAACTGCAGCATCTTGGTTTCCTAGCAACGTGTTCTAGCAATAGTGGACTTCTGTTTTGTTTTAGGTTGGTTTTTTGTTTTGTTGGGGGGGGAGAGGGGCTCTGGCAGCTAAAAATCAGCTCTCAGTTGGTTGTGATCTCTGGAGTGAAATTCTCATATAAAAAAGTGTACCTCTGTTAAATTTGGACTTCATACCTTCAACTCCCCCCTGCCTGGAACCATAATATGATTAATCTGTCATTTGTTTTGAATATCTTAGTCTCTTTATTTGGCTCATTAAGAGATATTATCCTGTATTCTATTGGATTGTGAAATTATTATAATTCCCACAGTAAACTTGTGCTAACTAAATTGTTGACAAAGACAGAATCAGCTTTTGGAGCATATTTTTGCTGCCTCCCCCAAAGGAAAACAAGCAAACTTTGTCTTCATTTCCAATGTTGAAAAAGTAGAGTCTAGGTTATAATTCCAAAACATAAAGAGAAAGTCCCACATGTTTCAGAACATTCAAAGGCATCTTTAAATCTAACGCAGCTCTGCAGAGGCCCTGATACTTTGCCTAAACTTACCCCATTAGAGGGTTGGGCAGAAAGAGACTAGATCCTGCTCCCTTGTCATCCACTTATTGAATATAGTCTTGCTATGGACAGATTGCTTGGAACCACAAATTTACCACCTACTTCCTGAGGCCTCAGCATGTGCCTGGCTCATGGTTGGGACTCTCACCACGGTTGACCATCTGGGCCATGGGACTGTATGGACTGGCCAGCTGCTCTGATGGTCTCTGAAGGGGGTTATTTTCTCCAGATCAAACACCACAGAATCTCATCTTCTATTCATTTTCCAATAGCTCACAAGCCTGACTTCTGTAAATAAACACTCTCACCACCAGGCAGTTCCCTCAGTTCTATGTTTTCAACAACTCGCCTGGTCTATTGAAACAGTGAATTCTGCTCAGTCTACTCTGCTCCAGCTCCTTCGAGTTCCCTTCGGAACACTGTGAGTTATAGCAACTAAACCCTCTACAACTGGCTCTGAGCTAATATTCTTGATTTCTTGTCGTCTCCCAGATCATCTCTCACTGCTCCGAGGACATTAAGCTTCATTCTCACTCCCCTCCCCGTGGCTTTTTTATATGCCAGGGAGCCTGCCAACCACTGGGCTTTCACTCCCCACTTACTATTCCACAGCACCAAACTGTTGGCCAGGAAATTGATAGAGCAGTTGGTTAAAAACTCTTAAATCAGTCTGGCTGTTTAAAACAGGAGATCGCCTTTGGCAGCAGCGTCCTTAAGCATCTTGCTTGGCTGGTATTTTTAATTAACACAGCTAAATACCTTGTAGTATTAGGCCAGGCCAGCAGGACAAAATTAACAGAGAGACAAAGGCAAAGATGTTAACAGGGCTGAGAACCAACTTGGAAAAGCTTGGTCTTAATCTTACTTCAAGGTTAAAATTAAGTTTCCCTAAATCCTTTAAAAGATTGTCTTTTTCAGCCCTTGAGAGTGAAGTTGCTAGCCTTTGGCATCAAGGTTTAATAGCATGGTTCAGGCTCTTCAGACTTTTGAAAGCGAGGGACTAGAATTAATTTATGATGAACACCTCACAAGAAAAAATAGCTATCAGTAACCCAGCTGGTGTGGCTCAGTGGTTGAGCATCAATGATTCCATTCTGTCAGGGCACATGCCCTGGTTGCAGGCGTGAATCCCAGTATTGGGCATGCAGGAGGTAGCCAAGCACTGATTCTCATCACTGATGTTTCTATCTCTCTCTCCTCCCCCTTCCTCTCTCTGAAATCAATAAAAATCATTTAAAAAATAGCTATCAACATTCAACACCTCACTTAACTGTAAATAATAGAATTTTTGACTGATAAAGTAACATTAATACAAGAACTTTCATGCATTAATTCTCCAACCAACACTGGAGGCAAATATTATTATCCCAGTTTTGGATAGGGAAAGTGAGACTCAAAACCCCTCAGTGAACTTTTTAGGAGATAAGGGTGTAAGCATAAGAGTAGGATCTACATTTAACTCAGTCCTTTTAATTTCACGTTATATATAATTATTTCATGATCACATCATACCTGATTTAGGGATCCTAACCAATGAGCAAATTGCCAGTTTGTACTTTGAGAAGTGCTTTCCAACTAAAGGGAACGAGACAACTCTCAACACAGCACATGTGATCAATTCATTTAAGACAGAATGTGCGAGAAACATGTCATTGCCGTGACCTAATTTAAGCTTACAGTAACAGGGACTTTGGTTGTTGCAGCTCTTTTTGTTCCCTCTTGGTGAGAATTAGCTTGGGTTGTGATCCAAATGGCTTAAGAGGGTATATTTTATTTCTTTAACAAAATAGTAAAAGGGAAAGGAATAAAAAGAGACAAAACTCCATATTGGGGAGGGTTGGTTCTCTGTAACCAGTGTTTGAGTTACAAATGTAATACTCGGGCTGGTTTGCCTGCTGCTTCCCAGGCAGGTCTCTACCTTACAATGGGTGTTTTTAAGATGTTCTGGTGAGATATTATGATTCGAAAGTAAAACTATAACTAACTAGAACTCAATTAACTACATCATCTGTTTAGCTGATTTTTTTCTGAACTATTCTCATCAAGATATTGAGACAAATCTCAAGATAACAAGCTGACAATTCAGATAGTTAAAGAGAAATAAGATGTTCCCAGTATTGGTACCTGAGTTAACTATGAGATCATGGACACATCCATTTACACTGTGGAATCTCCACTCCCATTGTGGAAGGAGGCAGCTGTGAGTGGGCAGATATCTAGGTACTGCCACCCAGGTACCGTCACTTAAACTCTTAGTGCTTCAATTTGCTCATCTATATGATCACTAATTTCAAAGAGTAATTTTTAAAGATTAATTATAATAATTTCAAAATTTTTATAACCTGTGAAGTACTGTGCATTTAGGAATGATTGACATTAACATAGTTTAATGTTTGACATTAACATAGTTTAATGTTCATCTTCACAACAACATGTGGTAGAGAAAATTATTGATTTTAAATATGAGGAAACTAAAGCAAAGACTTTATATTTATACTAGTGGCCCGGTGCATGAAATTTGTGTACATTCAAAGGGAATTAATTAGAGGAAATATTTTAATATTGCTATTTGCCCTTTCTCTATAATAGAAGTGTCAGAGATGAAAGAAAATTAGTAAAATGTATATGAAAATCTCCCTCCTATTAGAGTCTCACGTGCTCTACAGGACCCAGAGTCAAGTCCCTGCCCATCCGCGTGTGCTGCAAAATCACGTGAGACCCAGACCTGGCTGGCCCCACCCCTGTTAAGACCTGCTGGGCAGGGGGGTGCAGCCTCAGGTCCCCCAGCCCTGGTGCAAGGGCTTGATGACCATTTGCATATTTGCTCTTTATTATATAGAATAAGCATTATTTTTAAAAAAATTAAAATATATTTCATTGTTTTTTTTTGCAGAGAAGAAGGAAGAGGGATAGAGGATTAGAAACATCAATGAGAGAGAAACATCGATCAGCTGCCTCCTGCACGCCTCCTACTGGGGATGTGCCTGCTACCAAGGTACATGCCCTTGACCAGATGGGACTTCTTGGTCCACAGGCCAACGCTGAATCCACTGAGCCAAACTGGTTAGGGCTAGGATAAGCATTATTATTATTCATTCAAAAATATTTGTTAACCACATACTTGGAGTCAAGTATATACTTGTCTCCTTTTATCTTTTTTTTTTCTTTTAACTCCTTCCCTCCTTCCAGCACTTCCCCCTCCTCCTTTTTCTTCAGACAATAGAAAAGAATCCTGGACTCAGAGGGAAAAGTTCTGTGCCAAATCCTGCTTTTATGTGATCTCCAGCAAATGACTGTCTCCGTGTATCCATTTTCTGCCAATGGCATAGTCCAGTTGAAATAATGAGAGGATACATAATTTAACAAACTTATACAAAGGTTAAGGTAGTGAAAATGTTAACCATTGCTATTACGAATAGTTGTACACAGTCTCTAAGGTCCTCTCATTCCTGACATCCTAAGAGCCTATAATTCATCTCTAACACAAGCACAGAACTGATACATAAGTGATGACTCAGAGAATCATCCAGTCTCAAGAAAATAAAATCAGCAGATTAAAGTGCAACCTTTAGTTAACCAGGAGACGAAAATAGCTAAGTCATGCTATAAACAATCTGGATTCTGATATGTGAATGTTTTTAGCCTGTACTGAGTAGATACTAATCTGCCTGGGAACCTAATAGAGTAGGAAAGGAGGTAGAGTACTGAAATGAAAAGGTATATGAGAGTTATGATTACCATTTGTTATATCTTATCAACTGAATTAAGTTATGTACTCCTACCAGGAAATGAAATTCGGACTGTCTGCTCTGAAAGGGCATGGAATAAGTCAATTAAATTTGCCCGGTGAAGCATTTGTCTGTTCATGTGGTTGCTGAATAATTGCTTATTGATGATGAGCATGAAGCAATTAAGAATTGGTAGAATAGTGATCAGCCTTGAAAACATTGGTCAGAAAAATCTTTGGCCACACTTCTAGCCAACTTAATGGATGTGTGAAAAGCTGTGGTGATTTTCATTTAATTTAGTCACAACTCATAAGCCTTGATCTTGTAGCAGGCACTTGGCTAAGCTCTGGTGACACAGTATTGACTATTGTTCTCCAGAAGCTTTATTCTCTGCCATATGAGTTGCCCTGATTGTAATTATATATGAGGGCTTTTATGGGAAAGATGGAAAATGCCCCAACAATAGTGGGATTTGGAAATTCCTCGGCTTATAGAAGAAAAGAAACCCACAGTGAGTCTAGTGAACTCTCTGGGCTGGTGGTTAAGTGGAAGAAGGCACAGCAGAAGGATTCTTAGGTGGGGACAGTTCTCTAACCATTTGAGCATCTCATCAGTTGGAGGAATATGGAGAGCAGTCTTATTTCTACTGACATAAAAATTCTCTATGTGTGTTTGAGAGAGGGAAAAACTTTGTTTCCAAACTAATACTTTTTAATGTGGTTATGAAGAATGTTGATTAGTAAGTTGTACAGAAAGTGTTCAATGCATAATAAATAATTTTGAAATATGTTGTCCATGTATTACAGAGCTTCATGGAGAATTTAGCATGCCAATGTGATACTGTTGTAATTAGCTAGCTATTAATAACTAGGGGCCCGGTGCACGAAATTCGTGCACTGGGTGTGTGTGTGTGGGGGGGAGGGGAGTGTCCCTCAGCCCAGCCTGCCCCCTCGCACATACTGGGAGCCCTCAGGCGTTGACCCCCATCACCCTCCAATCACAAGATCGGCCCCTTGCCCAGGCCTGGGCAGGGGACCCTCATTTCCCCCGATCACTGGTTCTGCGCCCAGCCCAGGCCTGATGCCTCTGGCCCAGGCATCAGGCCTGGGAAGGGGACCCCCAGACCCCTCTGATTGCTTGCTCTGCCCCTTGCCCAGGCCTGATGCCTCGGCCAGAGGCATAGACCCCCATCATCCTCCGATCGCCTGATCAGCCCCTTGCCCTGGCCTGACGCCTCCGCCAGAGTTGTCAGGCTTGGACAGGGGATCCCCTCTCCCCCCGATCACTGGCTCTGACCCCTGCCCAGGCCTGAGGCCTCTGGCCCAGGAATCATACCTGGGCAGGGGACCCCCATCTCCCTCTGATCGCTTGCTAGACCCCCCGCCCAAGCCTGATGCCTCTGACCCAGGCTTCAGGCCTGGGCAAGGGGACCATCATATCCCCCCCAATTCCAGGCTCCCCCTGCCCCAGGCCTGATGCCTCTGGCCCAGGCATCAGGCCTGGGCAGGGGACCCCCAGCCTCCCGCCCAGGCCTGATGCCTCGGCCAGAGGAGTTGACCCTCATCACCCTCCGATCACCAATCACCGGATCGGCCCCTGAGGCCTCCGGCAG
>NW_006283770.1:6465043-6487465 GCF_000327345.1 Myotis davidii
CCACCTTTGCCCTGGCCCCAGCCATGATCAGAGAATCAGGTGCCTTTTCTGCCCTGGACAGTGATAGCAGGAAGTAGGGGTGGAGCCAGCGATGGGAGCTGGGCACGGTCGAAGCTGGCAGTCCCGGGAGCTAGGGGTCCCTTGCCTGGGCCTAAAGCGGAGCCCAGGGCTGCCTTTGCCCTGCCCCCCGGCTCTTAGCTCCCCCCTGGGTTTCCTATCACTGTCAGTGGCAGGGGGCTTCTTCCTGCTTTCCCTTTCGCCTCCCTGGCATTTGGCCACATATGCAAATTAACCGCCATCTTTGTGGCAGTTAATGCCATCTGAGTTGGCAGTTAATTTGCATATAGCCCTGATTAGCCAATGAAAAGGGTAGCGTCGTATGCCAATTACCATTTTTCTCTTTTATTAGTGTAGATAGGAAAGGAGCAAAGGGAAGGCCAGACATTGTAGTCATGTCCTTTGGGAAACTTCACCAGGAAGCTGAAACTTTGCACTCCCCAGGGAATCAGGGGCCAATTCCCCACAGATCAACAAAGGGGAGATAGCCACATACCCACTAAAGTTGAGATGACATAGGGAGGGTAATTTCCTGTCAATCACACCTGGGAACAGAAATCACTGGTCAACATGGGTGTGGCCACTGCAAGTGCATGAAAATTTTGGAAGACATAATCTCCTAAATAAAGGATTCGGTCTCTTGTGACTCGGCTCTTGGGGCTCCTTTGCTTCTGTTTCCGCACATTGGCAGATATGAGGATCCATACAAATGGACTAATTTAGGACTATAGCTGGGAACACAAGCTAAACTATTCTGATGCTGGATTGGACTCTGTTCCAATATGGAATAGAAATTCTGGACACTGGCTCTGATTTTAGCCCTACTGAAGGCAAAATAGGACTTCTTCCTTGGCAGTACTGAGGGAAATGAAACCTTGGAAACTCGGGTTTATAGAAATAAAGCTTTCTACAATACCTCATCCTCCCCTGTGAGTTGCAAAAATTCCACTCCTACGAACAACAGGTGGGGACACAGGTGCCCAACCCCCCACCCCTGCCACTTACACCAATAACAAATACATCCTGTGAATCTTTAAGAATGGTAGAATCCTGTAACAGTGGGTGGGACAGGGCTACCCTAGAGTGGACCCACATTAGCATTAGTGACTGGTGGCACATTTCCTACTGGACATATAAAGGCTGAAGGAATTTTGTAAGCATTTTAGGGAGTAATTTGCATATGTCCTTACCATCTGGAGGAGTACAATATGATTGTCAATAGTGCCTTAAGCTCTTTCAATTCCCAGACTAGGGTTTTCTATCATAATTCTTCTTTTTATATCACAAATCAGACTTTGACAACTCCACTTACAAAATTCCATTTAGTTGTCATGATGTATTTAGTAGCCATCAGCAAGAGATTATGATGGTTTCACTGTGCACACACCTATGTGTGCATGTTGTCTTTTCAGAAGGCAGATCAGTAGCACAGTTACCTGCTGTTGTGTGAATGGTAAATACCACTGTGCAGTCATTTATTGCATCCCAAATTGTTACTGGCATTAATAACTGTGAAACTATGGCTGTATGTGTTGTGTCAGCCAGACATATTCCCACTATTAACTTTTAGATAACAGCAGCAGCTTGTCTAATGAAAAATAATGATTTTAAAACAAGGAACTCCAAATAAATTGATTCTACAGAGAAGCCAGTAACAGGAAAGCAGGGCATCCCCTCCAAGTTCCCACATTTCTTGCAGCACTGGTTTTGAAAGACTTTGTTAGCTGTGCCTCCATAGCAGCATGAGAGACTTAAACATCAGTATGAATATCTTTTCCCCTTCACTCCTCAGGTCTCCCAGGATCTGAGCAATGCATTTGAAATGGTTGATTGCGACATTCTATTGGATAAATTAACCTCCTAGTGTGTGATGCTTCAACTCAAAAATGGATCACAACGTATGCAAATCTAATAAGCTGAAGAGGCTAAGCATTTTTTGTTGTTGCTTTGGTTGAGAAGAAAGGATTTTTCCATTCCTCTTAGTTATGAGATATTGGAAACAATCACATTCTAAACCCAACAGGAGATTTAAATTTTTTTTTTCATATTGCTATGCCAATTCTAAATGTGCAGTTGCAAAATGGCATCTTGGTTTATAAGGCACACCAGTTTGATTGTGTGGGTTATAAAGCCATTTATTTATGCACCCATTTGTATACAGTCTTCATCACTATAGCATCTGGGAGTCTGACATTACTTAAAAAACACAATTAAATTTGAATACCTCATACTGGAACCTTATTATAAACTTGTTATTTCCCTTTCCTTAATTTCATCCCATTACTCCTAATTATAGTTTTCTATCATAAACAGTTCTTCAATTATTTTCTCCCTTGGGGAATTTGCAACCAGAGATGAAACCTTTCTTTCTCCCTCCCATCCCTATTTTAGTCTCCTGAACAGTGGCAGTGGGGGCCGTGCAGCCCACACTTTCCATTTCTAGAATGTTTCTGTAAGAAGGATTCCTTAAAGAACAAGGGTCCTGCACAGGTGAATGTAATTTATCTAAGAGTAAAGGCAGGGTCAAAAACAAATGAGGCTGGCATTCAGTTTGGCTTCTAATTTTGCTAGAGCTCAGGCAAAGTTGCTCATTTTCTCTAAGACCTTGTTTCCTTATTTGTAAAATATTCATAAAAATGTGTTCTAACTGTTTCCCAGGAATGTTTTGTGTTAATAAGCCCATAAGAATGTTTTTAAACCGTGGGGTCTTATACAAATGTTAGGAAACAGTGCTACATGACTGTTGATGGAGCTCTTTCTATGTTCAGGCACTAGTTAAGGAGTTCATGGATATCCTTTTATTTTATCCTCCCAACAACTTTTGAGATGCCATTTTAACTCCTATTTACAGATGAGCAAAATGAGGCACAGAGAGGAACATACTCTACCAAAGGCAAAAATGAACAAGCCATTGAAGATTGGAATTTAAACACAGGTGTTTCTGACTCCGTAATCAGATTCACAATAGCAGAATTGGAAAGCAGATTGAGGGTACCCACCTTCTGCATTTATGAGACAGAGCTTCATGGGAGCCTAAAAGGTGGCCAAGGTAGGGATATTATCTACACACTTGAGTAATGAGAATGTGATGTTAAGCTCAACCTTTAAGGATGGTCTGGGTTTGGAAATATAATTAGTATTGTGATGATTAATTTTATGCATCAAGCTGAGTGGCCATGGTACCATTGTTTAAAACATTATCTTTGATTCAACATTGTTTCTGAATGTATTTGTGAGGATGTTTCTAGATGAGAATAGCATTTTAATTGATGGATTCTGTAAATTGCCCTCCCCAATGTGGTTGGGCATCTTGTAATCCTTTAAGGGTCTGAATAGAACAAAAGGTGGAGGAAGGGGTATTTATTCCTTTTTTCCTACCTGTCTCACTGATTGCATAGGATATCTCCTCTTCTCCTGCCATTGTACTAGAATTTATATCATAGGGTCCACTGGGTCTCAGACCTTCAGACTCAGACCAATTTACACCGACTTACACCACCACCTTGTAGATG
This sequence comes from Myotis davidii, assembly GCF_000327345.1. Classification (NCBI taxonomy): domain Eukaryota; kingdom Metazoa; phylum Chordata; class Mammalia; order Chiroptera; family Vespertilionidae; genus Myotis; species Myotis davidii. The sequence continues at coordinate 6,468,613 of NW_006283770.1, forward strand.
GCAGATAATGGGACTTCTCAGCCTCCATAGTTGCATGAGCCAATTTCTCATTCATTCTACCTGTCTATCCATCCCTTTGGCTCTGTTTCTTTGGAGAATCCTACCTAAGTATATAAATCTAAAACCATTACCTAAATACCAAACTCCATGTTGCTGGTTGTTTTGTGCTAAGGACGGAGCCTCAGGTTAGATGGCACTTGTGTTTGAGAGAAGTCATCACTTGGGCATGCTTATGAGGTAATGGCAGCTCCTGAACTTTTGTTTAGAAGAGTTAAATGGCCTTATCTAATGAAGCACTAGGAATTTTAAGTTTCCTGTCTATGAACAAAGAAAACATGAATCATGTATTAGAGGGTTTCAGCCACATGGTGAGAAGTGATGGCTACAGAGAGTAATAACACGTACACACTAATTTGATGTTCAGTTTTAAGATGTTTCCTGTTTCTGTAATTCTGCTTTGTTTCCCCTCAGTATTCCATTAAACTCTATTTCGACAACTTATGTAGCTAATATTGAAGAAACGCAGTGCTTGGGTTTCAGAGCAAAGCAGACAAGAGAGAGTGTTGGGGCAGCTCTGATTACGGCAGAGTGAAAGGGTCAGTCTGAGAGAATCAAGAACTGAGCTGGAGGCTAGAACAATCCTTGTGGCAGTGTACAAACTCCACCCTCCCCTACTTCAGGAATTCTCCAACTCCTGGCAAGGCACTGAGCTTCTCACATTATGTGAGATCGGGGTCTGGCATTCTTTTATTTAGACACTAAAACAAGGTGGTCTCAAAATCCTGGAGTATGCAGTGATGCTTGAACACTGCAGATAACACCTGTGAATGTCTCCAGTCTTTACTGTCCATTGCTGTATTTTCTATTTACTTTTTTTAAAAATAAGGGTGGTTTAATAGCTTCCCTTAGCATCATATGTGTCTGACTGTTGACTCTTGACCATTGATGACAGTACTTTTCTTCAAATTGTCTCCAGCGTCTCACTCTGTACTAAAGTGTAGATAAGGCTCTGGTTTACTGGCTAAAGGCAGGAAGCATTCTGTTTGCACTTATTATTGAAAATATTTTTACCTAATACTATTTTAAGTCTTTTATCTTTTGCTGATTTTCATGTTATTTGGGCAATTTTATTGGAGATTTTCTCCCTTTTGAAAATAATTTTATTGCACTAATAAGTGTGCCATTTTCATGAGTAGGATATGAAAATCTAGTTGGACAGCAGAGTGTGGGGAAAAAGTTGTTCCCTTTCCCTGGCTTATTTTTGGTAAAGGGCCCTGACCAAAAGATGCTGCACAGAATGCTTAGCACAGACAGGACCATGTATTGCACACAAAACACAACATTTCCATGTTGATTTATTCCTTATTAATGTCCTTTAGGTAGTCTTCACATATTTGTAAAAGACCTAATTATTTGGTAAGTGCAGGGCTTAAATAGTCATTGAAATTCATAGCTATTAGAATTAATTTGCCTTTCAGGCGAGCTGTTTCATCCTTGTAGTTTTCTGAAGATTAATCATTTGACCTCAGGTTCACAGAGAAGATAAGCCCAAGGGGAAATATGACTTGGCAATAGCACAGCCTCGGCAAATGCTGAGCCATGAGGGTTGAGTTCAATAGTGGGGACCCAAACCCACATATATTAGGTGCTTGCTCAAAGGAGTAACCAACAGCTTTAGGAACCTCAAACTCCTCATTCCCTGGCTAGTGATGTTTCCATGACAACACTGTGTCCCTGTATTAAGCCATTAGAGTCAACCAGGATGCTTGGGCAAAATGTGCCTCATGTTTTCTATTGAATGTGAAGATCAGCCTCTATCTCTCAAACTTTCCCTTAAGCAGTGGTCGGCAAACTCATTAGTCAACAGAGCCAAATATCAACAGTACAATGATTGAAATTTCTTTTTTAAACTTAAACTACATAGGTAGGTACATTGTTATTAACTTAATTAGGGTACTCGTAAGGCTTAGTAAGAGCCACACTCAAAGGGCCAAAGAGCTGCATGTGGCTCGTGAGCTGCAGTTTGCCGAACACGGCCTTAAGGGGATGACTTTCCTGTCCTTTGTGTTTCCCATATAAATCCACCACAGGAGTATTTTCATGTTTTGAAGTTCCTTTCTGTTCAAGTTCTTCCAATGGTCATTCAATGTCTAGGAAGTAGTAGGTTCCTAATCTCATTCTGGTATTTAGAGATTTGTATAATCTCGTAAACTGGCAGTTCAAACTTTGTCTTCCATTCATAAAAATACAGCTTCCATTATGAAGGACTTACTCAGTACTAGACAGTGTACATAGCCTATCTCATTTAACCTCATGAAATACAATAAGTCTTTACATAGAACATCATCAGTAGGTTCTATGACCTTAAGTGAAATAACTAATAATAAAATCAATTTTACCATAAACCAGTTGGTGTAAATAAGAGTTAAGTTTCTACCCATCTCATCAGTGTTATAATGAAACAATGTTATTCCAGGAACTTCTGTAAATAATATTTTTATTTTTATTTTATTGATTGATTGATTTTAAAGAGAAAGTGTTGAGTGTTTCCTTCCCACATCCCGCGTGGGTCAGGGCTCAGGACCTGGAAGCAGAGCTGCACACAAATGAAAATGAAAAGACAAGAGATAATTTGAAATATTGGGGGACCAGGCGGGCAAGTCCAACTCAAGGGGAAGGACTTCCACCCGTGCTCAGGCCTCACCAAGCTTTTATTGATCTGGGATGCACCCATAGCATAGCCCTTAGGCCGGCGACCCCCCCATTAACAGGCAGACTAGCCCATCAGCAAGGATTTACATAATAATAAATGGGGGAGTAGTTTCAGCTACCACTGTCTGGACAAACAGAGGTGGCGCCTAGCTCCGACCTTTGCTAGGGCTTCAAAGGCACCCAGCCTTGAGGGGTTTCGGTGGGTTCTCTGTCTATGCTTATCAGATAGTGAAGGCAATAAACAGTTTCCCACAAGAAAGGGAGAAAAAGAGAGAAAAACGTGGATTTGTTGTTCCATTTATATATGTATTCATTGATTGATTCTTGTATGTGCCCTGACTGGAGATCAAACCTGCAACCTTGGTTTATCAGAACAATACTCTTACCAACTGAGTTACTAGGCCAGGGAGCTGTTATTATTGGGGTAGGATTGAAACTCAGGCTGTCAGACCAGTCCAAGGGCTTAACTCTTGTGCTGTGTTCCTTCTTTTCCTCTCCTACAATTTGCTTTTAATTTTTTATTATTTTTATTTTTTAATTAAATGTATTTGGATGACAATGGTTAATAAGATTATATAGGTTCAAGTATACAGTTATTTGATGCATCATGTGTATATTCATTGTGTGCCAAAAGTCAAATCATCTTCTGTCACCGTATATTGACCCCCTTACCTGTTTGTACCCTCCTACCTACCTTTCCTTCCTTTTGGTAATCACCATACTGTTTTCTATGTCTATGAGTTGTTTTTTTCTTGTTTGTTCATTCGTTGCTTTCAGTTTTATATCTCACATATGAGTGAAATCATATGGTTTTTAACTTTTTCTGTCCAACTTATTTTGTTTAGCATGATATTTTCAAGGTCCATCCATGTTGTTGCAAATGGTAGTATTTTATTTTTTCTTATGGCTGAGTAGTGTTCCTTCTTGTCATCAGCCTTTCACACCTCTTCAAATGGGTCAGGATCCATACTTTCCCACTGTGAATAAGGTTACTTTGCTTGTTCTCACATTTAGGTCTCTGTTCATTACCTATCACTCACCCAAATTGTCTCTCTTTATTGTCTATTCAAACCCTTCTCTCAAGGACTGTATTAGTTTCTTTTTTTTAAAAAAAAATATATATATTTTATTGATTTTTTACAGAGAGGAAGGTAGAGGGATAGAGAGTTAGAAACATTGATGAGAGAGAAACATCGATCAGCTGCCTCCTGCACATCTCCTACTGGGGATGTGCCCGCAACCCAGGTACATGCCCTTCACCGGAATCGAACCTGGGACCCTTCAGTCCACAGGCCGACGCTCTATCCACTGAGCCAAACTGGTTTTGGCAAGGACTGTATTAGTTTCTTATTGCTGCTGCAACAAATTACCATAAACATGGTGGTTTACAACAACACAAACTTACTATTTTACAGATCTAGTAATCAGTAGTCCAATAATGGGCATTACAGGCTAAAATCAAGGTCTGAGCCAGGGACTAACAGATAATCCAGGATAATTATATCAAATAATCCAAAATAATTTTCTCATTTCCATATTCTTCATCACAGCTGAAAAATAAATTTTGTCATATAAGGTGATATATTCACAGATTCCAGGAGTAAAAACATAGACGACTTTGTCAGGTCACAAATCTACTTGTCACAGAAACCAATTCCAATCTCATCTCCGCTCTCCATGTTTCCCCAAATGGTCCAGCAGTAGGCTAATCCATGCTATATCTTATAATACCAATATCTTCTTAGCCTTGAAAAATTTGTCTTCCACTCAGTTGTATGATTTTGGAAATTAGCTTCTATTTGTTATGGACTCAGATTGTCTCGGCTGCAACCTTAGAGATAATCCAAGAATAGTAAATAGGCTTCATCTCAAATGTCACATCCATGCAGTTGGTAGAAGCAGCTCAAGGTTATGTATTAGGAAGGATTTTGAGGCTTCTCCTTGTTTCAAAACGAAGGCTATGACCAGTTAGGATGTTTCCTGTGAAGGCAGGAAATGAAAATTCCAGTTCAGGGGCTGCATGCTGGCCACTTCTGTTCTTCTCCCTTATCTCTCCCATCTTCACCATGAGGAAAGGCAGTTGGAAAAAGGCCACTTGCTTTTAAACAGGACTTATTATGTGTTTGGAACTATTCTGGTATATTATATAACTTAGCTTCTTTGAACCTCATAATGACTTTATAAATAGATGTTAGAATTGGAACTTAGGGTTCCAAGAGTTTAAGAAACATGTTGAAATGTCAAGTGCAAGAATTTGGGACAAAAATACAGACCTGTCTAATTAAAAATCCAATTCTGTTCACTCTAATAAACTTAGGATGTAAATGATTTACACAAGGTCAAATGAAACTGAGAACAGAGTAGGGATTAACTACATATCCCCCAAAACAAGGACTCAGAGATGGGCATGTGGCCATAATGTTGAATACTTAAAACTGGGACTTTTAGCCCCAGCTGGGTGGCTCAGTTAGCTGGAAAATAGTCCTGTGCACCAAAAGGTTATGGGTTCAGGGCAATTACCTAAGTTGTAGGTTTGATCCCAGGTCAGGGTGCATACAGGAGGCTACTGATTGATTTTTCTCTCTCATATCCAGGTCTCTCTCTCTCTCTTTCTCTCTTTCTCTCTCTCGTTCAATAAAAACATATTATTGGGTGAGGATGAAACAGAATAAAACAAAAAGCTGCAACTTTTATAAGAAATCCAAAATTTATTGTTACTGCAACCAATGATCTTACCTAATAATAAACAAACGTGTAAATTAACCGTCCCTCCACTATGCTCACCAGCCAATCAGGAGAGTATGCAAATTAACCCAACAAAGATGGTGGTAAATGTGCATATATAGGGGTGAAGCAGTGGAGCGAAGACGGAAGGCTCCGGCCAGAGCAAAGGCCTGGGTCCCGGATGCCAGAGGAAAACCGGTGCCAGCAGCCAGGGGAAGGGAAGGCCTATTTCACAAATCTCTTCATGCAACGGGCCTCTAGTAGACACATAAAGCAGCGTTTTCTGTGTTTGATGACATTCAGTAATCCCAGGGCATTACTTATTTTCTGTGAGTGAAAAACTGGCTGATTTTTTGCCTTCAAGAACTTCCTTTTACTTACACTAGGGTATTTGCCTTCGAATTTCTTTAATGTTTTCTTATAAATCAGACCTTTGCTTGTCTTTATTAATCTGAATTGATTAACATGCTCTAGAAACCAGACTTCTGATGAAGATGTCAGGCACCAGCTCCTCCAGCTCTCTGCCCAAGGGCCCCTCTGCTAAGGAAACATTCCCCTTGAGCCAAGAACCCTTTGCTAAAGTGTCACTCATTGATAAAACTGCCCACAATTAGATCAAAATCAATTTCCAAGCAATGGATCATGTCACCGTCTTGCTTAAATTCCTCCAGTGCTCTCTATCTCTTTCTAGGGAAGTCACAATCTTATTCTTGGCCACCAGGCCTCCATTGCCTTACATACTGTTGCACCAATAACCTCATCTCCCACTGCTCTCCCCTTCCTCAGCCCCTCAGCCCTGCCTGCCAGCTTTTTAGCTACTTTCAGTTTTCTTGTCTAGCACCCAGGTTTTTGCTATGCCCTGAATTCTATCTCCTAGATTGGACTTCCCTCCTTCCTTGCCCAAAACAGCTGCTTGAGTTTTTTAAAAATACAAATCTGACCATGTTATTTTCTTGCTCAAAATCTTTTAGTGGCTTCATTTCCAGCAGATCAGTGGTTTTGTAAGCTGAGGATATCTCAGTTGCATAGATGTATCTCTGAGTCTTGCCACCTGCTTCATCCCTCAGCAAATATTCTAATAGTTTCCAAACTCTCAGGATCATTTCAATAATGAGCCCGGCCTACAGCATATGTCCAAGTACCTCATCAGCACACCCATGAGCCCTCTGGGTTGGCCTCATTAGATTCACACTTTATCGGAATCTACACTAAACCTGACCCACAGATTCTATCCCATTCCCAACCTCAGGACTGTTAGATTTTAGCTACCCCTACTTTCTTGTGGTTCTCTGCACATAACATGCTCTCCTCATGTAGCATCCTTTATTTTCAATGAGGGAAAGGTTAACTCTGTGAAAGGAGTCTTCCAAATCCAGCTCAGGTACTAGATCCTCTCAGATATTAAATCCTTGATGGATTCTCCTTCATTCCCTCAGACTGAGTTGATCACCCCCTCCTCTGGGTCACTTGATTACTGTATTTTGCTTATTTCATGGACAATGTTCTATTTTACAAAATAGCCTATTCAGTTTATGTATTAAATAATAAGCTTCTTATGTCTCAGTAAAATAGGCACTGTGCTAGAGATACAACTCCTTTCTTATGCACATAACTGACAGAATGTTTATATTCTTACAGTACTATTCAGGATCCTTGTAACAGCTACAATAAGTAAATGGGCCCAATATCGTCATTTCTTTAGAGATAGGAGAAATGAGATTTACAGAAGCTGGCTTACCCCATATCACAAAGAAAATAATGAGAACTTAGAATTCTCATTCTAAGAATGTACCATATGTGATATATGATATACCACCTCACCATGTACCATATACATCTCAAAATATATAGCTTATGGTGTAGCATATAATAGCACCAATTAATAGAGGAGTCACATTGTAAATACAGTATAGAGCATATTAAAATCTCTATTAATCAATGTAATAAACTATTCTATAAGAAGGCATGATTATATTTTTATCAATAATCTTATCCATTAAAAAGAAAATACCCAACTAATCTGTTAGTTAAACACTAAAATAACAAAATAGGCTACCAAATCTTCCAACCTCCAACTATTGCCTCTTTTGCATTTCTATCGCTAGGATGATTGGAATGTCCTAATTTCTATTTTGGTAAGTAGGTTTTCAGCAGCATTCCCTTGAGGTCTAACAAGCACAGACAGATACAAGAAAGACTGCATGAGGAAAGTGTTAGACACCGAGGTATTGATCTAAATTCGCTTTTGCAAAGCCATTCTTCAGTTTATTCAATAACTTTTAGAGACAATTTATTAATAAAATGTCCTGACTTTATTTCTTCTGACTGGTATTCATACCAGATAAGTAGGATCAGGCATGTGTGATAAAGGTTCTATTTGATTAGCACTTCCTTCATTCAAATAGAAATATTCAGACTTTCACTTTCAGAAGAATATAACTATAGATATCGCAGGAGCCCAGTCATATAAGGAATTAATTTTAGAAATTCTAACATTTTATACATGGGGAAAAGGGAAACCTACTGTTCTCACTAATGCTTTCCTATTAAAGCATCTGTTAGAAACCCTGGACTTCATCATAAAAGGATCCTTGGTAGCCAGGGCCTCTAATTGAAAATCTTAATATTTTGTATTAATTAGGATTCTTCTATCCTCACCAAGAAAAATCCTCTTTCAAAATACAGGAAAACAATAAAGAAATGTATAACCTCATATAATTGAAATGCCAGAGATAATGTGAGCTCCAAAATTATCAGTGGATCAATAGGGTCATTAAAATCTTATGTTTTTCTATGTTTTTATTCTTCCATCTTTGGAAGGTTTCTTCCTCAATGGCTACAGCACTGGTAGAGTCACATTCAGTGAGGGCCACATGCAGGTGAAGAGTGGGACAGCCTCTTTCTGTAGCTCTCTCTGGGAATGAGGGAGACTATTCCCAAATTAATTCCCATTTCAGTGAGAGTTATTTATGAAGCTTCATTGGTCAGAAATATTTCATATGAACATCCTCCTGCATAGGCCAACTACTGACAGGGGTATAATGAGTGTTGGGAGTTAATAAAAAAATCCATCAAATGCCATATTTCAGTTTTTTTTTTTCTCTACTGGAATAGCACAATTTATACTCAGAGCAGGATGGAGCAGAATTAAGATGGACTAAGTCTAGTCTAGACCCAAAGGTAGATAAAGTAGGAAATCAGAGTACATAGAGTATGGCCACCAAAAATCATGGTTAGAAACACGATAATCTTGTGGCATCTTTCAAAAGTTAGTAAAGTCCAGGTGGGTAAAACACATAAATCCACCTGGTCCATGGGCATTGGCTTCCTGAATAATGTACCTTTGTTAACAGCATCACATAGGGCCCTTTTGGTATCACAGAGTATGAGAAACTGTTAATGCTTTACTTTCTTTGGGGTGAACGATTTTAAACTATGTATTTGTGGGGAATGAGAAGCAGCATTAAAAAAATCCTTCTATTTGACCTTATCATTTCTGTGTGTGTGTGTGTGTGTGTGTGTCTGTGTGTAAGTACTACGCATCTAGAGGAAATGAAGTATGCTTAGTTCAATTGTAGAACAAGAAGAAGGTTCTTTAATCAGTCTAATAGAGACATGAGCTCCTTTGATCCCAACAGGTTGATAAATTGAATAATAAGTCTCCCAACCCCACCCACCACAAATACATAATGGGATAAAGAACCAAAGCCACCCATACTCTCTACTCAAGCATCAGTTGAACTGTGAGACTAAAAATGATAATGATGAATGGGTACAGATGTGGAAAAAATATAATCAGGGGGAAATGTTCAAGTTTGGAAGGCTGACATTTCATCTAATAAACTAACTCGATGCTGTGTAATGTTGGCCACATACATATAGAAAAGTATTTTCATGCGCCATCTGGATGTCCATATCACATCACCAAATTATATCAAACTAATTCGACTTATGACAAGTATTTTTTAACTCTTTAACAATTTGCTTAGACCTAGCCTGAAATTATCATCTCTGATCTGAAGCTGTCCTCAGATTTGTCATGTTGCACTACTTTGAGGTGAACATTTCCTTTATTCTCACTTTAAATGCATCAAGCAATATGCAGTGGTCATTGCTATTTTAGGACATTTTTATCCTAAATAAAATTTAAGAGAAATTTATTAAGGGAATTTAAGGTGAAAATATCCAGTGAATGAGACCATCTGTTTTAGAATGATAGAATGTGATGATTGATGTGAATGTATTAGAAATGCAAACAGTTCCATAATGCAGAATGTAATGATTATTATTGCTGTTATTAATATTTGACTATTAAATCTGTCATTAGCCCAGGGCAGTAACAAACTCTTCTCTCGTATTGTACTGTGGAATCTTCTCTTGTATTTCCTAATTACTAAACTCTTACTTGCAATTTTTCAAATATCTAGCACAGCAGGAAAAGGTAATAAGGCAGAAATCCACCCCTGAATTGCTCAATTTTATTGCGATGAATAGAAACTTTACACAGTTTCAGAGTTACATAGGAATAAGGGCCAAATAATGTGGTGAAATCCATGTACATGACACTAAGGAGGTGCTGATTGGTTTTCAGGTTCCAATAGATTTCCTTAAGGAAATCAAGATTTCTTTCTTATGAGTCTCATTTCAGACCTTGGGGCTTTGGTGGAAGTGGTTATACAATTTTATTATCTGAAAAGAATGATGCTGACTATGGAGTACGTCCCAAAAGTTTCTTTTTTCAAGGGGGTGATATGAACAATATGGGACTTTTCCAACAGAGTAAAAGGTCTGAGTACTACACAACGAACAACGTAAAGAAATATGGTGGAGGATTACAATGTGACCTGGAGACAATCTCAGTGTGTGCTTCTGAGGAGACATGGTTAATACTGGAGGGAAGAGGAAATCAGAAACAGCTTGTCGAATGAGAAGTGTTTTCGCTGCTACTATAGAACATTAATTTGCAGAAGATTATCCTTAGATTCCAAGAGGCTAATTGAATTTCCACCTGGATGTCAGTCATTTCAAACTGAGCATGCCCAAAATTGAATTCTTCATTTGATCCACCTTTTAAAGTATTTTCTCCCTTCAACTTTATTTGAATAAATGATACTGTTGCTCCAGCCCCAAACCCAAGAGTTGCTTTGCTTTATCTATTTTCCTTATACCTGGTTTGCAGTTCTTAAAATATTCTTGTAGTCTTTATCATTAAAACATGTTGTAAATCTGACCACTACTCATCACTTTCCACTGCTAACACTAATAAAATCTACTATGTTTCTTACTTGTATTACAATTCCTAAATCTCATCCTTATTTCTACTCCTGTTTCCTAGAGTCAATTTCCCCAACAATGCTTAAAGTGCTCTTTTAAAAATGGATATGCAGTCAGATCATTCCCGTGATCAGAACCATAATATGGCAGAGTGATTAGAAAATGATTTAAAGTTCTTAGCGTCCTATATCATCTTGCTCTTTCTTGCCTCTTTAAAAAATTATTCACAACTACTCTCTACCCTCATTCATTCTGTTTCGGCAACACTAGCTTTTGTGTATTCTCTAAATGCAGGTCATTCCCAGTCCGGGGCCTTCCCTCTGTCTGGAATATTCTCCTCTTCCTTTAATTTAGTCAAGGCTTGGCTTTCTCTTAATAAGACCCTTTATTTTAGGCAGTCATTTAATACAGCAGTAATTAATAATGTAATAAACTTCCACTACTGGCCAAGTAACAGGGACTAAACTTACCCTCCTACTTAAAACTACTTAAAAACTGGACACAATATAGATGAAAAAATTCCTCCCAAGTTACTGGACATTAGATTAAAAAGGACACTTATCCCTGATGTAAAGAAACAAATGAGGGAAACTCTATTATTTCCTTAGCTCAATGCCTGTAAATAGTTTACAGGTGGCAGTACAGGGACAGCCATTGTATTGAGTGAGCCAAGACATGATGTGAAAAGGAACTAAAGATAAGGAACATGGCATAATTTTAAAATTTATTTTTAATATATTTTTGTTATTGATTTCAGAGTGGAAGGGGGAGCGAGGGGGAGGAAGAGAGAGAGAGAGAGAGAAAGATAGAGAGAGATAGAGAGAGAGAGAGAGAGAACATCAATGATGAGAGAGGATCAATGATCGGCTGCCTCCTGCATGCCCCACACTGAAGATAGAGCCAGCAACCTGGGCATGTGCCCTGACTGGGAATCTATCTGGTGACCTCTTCATTCATGGGTTGATGCTCAATCACTGAGCCACGCTGGCCTATGAACAATGCAAGTGAGGAGACCCTTGACCAACTTATATAAATAGGGAACGAGAGGAGGAAGTCCACTGTTAGCACTTCTAGTTAGCATGTACTGGAGGTTCTAGTCAGCATAGTCAGATAAGAAAAACAAAAAACAAACAAACAGACACTTGATTAGGAAAGTAGGAGTAAAATTGTCTTTATTTGCAGATGATATGATCATTCACAGAGGAAATTGACTTAATCTACAAAAACAAACAAAAAGTAAATATATATAATGATTTTATATAATGATTACATATATAATGATATATATACTAGAGGCCTGGTGCATGACATTTCTGCACAGAGTGGGGGGGGTCCCTCAGCTCGGCCTGCACCCTCTCCAATCCAGGACCCCTCAGGGGATGTCCGACTGCCAGGATTGGGTCTAAACCAGCAGTCAGACATCCCTCTTACAATCCGGGACTGCTGGCTCCTAACTGCTCACCTGCCTGCCAGCCCAATTGCCCCCAACTGCCCTCCCCTGCCAGTCCGATCGTCCCCCAAATGCCCTCCCCTGCTGGCCTAGTCACTCCCAACTGCCCTCCCCTGCTGGCCTGATTGTCCCTAACTGCCTCTGCCTCAGCCCCCATCACCATAGCTTTGTCTAGAAAGACATCTGGAAGGATTGTCCGGTCTAATGAGGTAGAAAATCTTTGCGATATTGACTTAAACATTTTTTCCTTAGATATAACAACGAAAGTATGACATATAAAGTGATTTGCTAAATTTGACTCACTCCAAAATTAATAACTTTTGATCTTCTAAAAACAGTGTTAAGAAAATGAGAGTACAGCCACGTTTTGGGAGAAAGCACTTGCAAGTCATACATCTGAGAAAAGACTTCTATCAAAAATATACAAAAGAATTCTCAAACCTAATAATATAAAAACCCATTAAAATACACTAAGAGGTCTGAACATAAAAAACATTATGAGCACATAAAAAGTAGTGAACATAATTCATTATTAGGTAAATAAAATAAGAATTGATATGCATCTGCTAGAATGGTTAAAATTAAAGACTGATTGTACTGAGCATGGACTAGGATGTAGAGTTTATAGGGTTATGCTGAGGTAACCTATTGCATTTTTAATTTTACACTGTAATATTTAATTGTTAGAACATATAAATACAACTGATTTTGTATTTGTATCCCACAGCTTTGCTAAATTTACTTTTTATCTCTAGCAATTTTTTTGTCAATTCCATAAGATTATTTCTCTCCACCTGCTATTTCTGAAAGGATTTGGAGGCTTTCTCTAGGCTTATCTGTAAAGAGTGGCCTGCTTGATTAGTGGTATCTGTCACGAAAACATAAGGGGCAGTGGTAGCAACTATGTACCTATTTTTAGTACCACTTTACCTTAACTCCCCCTCTATATAAATAAGAAAATTAAGCCTCAGAGCAGCTAAGTGACCTGTTCAAGAGTGGTAGGATTAAACCGAAGCCCATGCGTTCTGACTCCATTTAAACACAGCTTTGACTGTTCTCCATTGTCTTCTCACAAAGCTCAGCTGAAATCCCACTTTCTTCAGAGACCATTTGAGCCTAGTCTTCTCAAATAGAATTCTTTTCTCCTTTTCTTATGGATAAATAGCCCTTAGGTCATATCAGTATCATGACAGATATCTTTGTATCTTTTTCTAATTACCACAAGGCAGTCTTCTTAGAGGCAAATTGAATTTATAAATTATGTTGCCAGTGACTCCTAAACTTAAAGTAATATTTCTCAGAGAAACGTTTAAATGGTTTTGTTTAAATAAAAAACAACTTAGATTAAAGAGTTTAATCACATGATGCCTAATAATGTATTTATTTCCATGTCTTATCTCTGTCTTTATAATCCCCACTCCTTTGCACTAATTAAAATACTTTAATAGAGTAGGCTCTCACTAAATAAAAAATAATTATTAAATATTCTGATAGTAAATTCTTGATGGATCAAAGGGTTGACCTTTAATGTTAGAAAACTCATACTTAAACAGGCTAGTAAAGGATACTTTTAGGCAGGTAACTTCCCAATGACACTAAACATGAAATTGTGCAGACAGTTATATCTTCCTGCCTTAGATCTCCTTTGCAAGTATATACTAGGGATTCAAATTCTCATGACTTAATGGAAATTACATAATTACAATTATTATTATTACAAAATAACAATAATTATATTTAAAGTCATGGAATTATACATATTACAATAGGACTAGTAAAACTGTTTTTACCATTGGCCTACATGATCAATTCTATTGATTTGTATGGGACAACTTTTTAATATAAACCAAAATGTATGCAATCAGACATTAGGAATCAGCATTGACTCAGCACTGATCATGCAAAGGGATATACAAAAGAGATCCCAGTTTATCATGTAAATAAAAAGAATTTCCCAAACTGACTAAAAAACTCTTCTTTTTTTTTTTTTTTTGCAAGACCACATATGTATGAGGAAATAGAATATTCATTCTGACAAATAACAAAAGTATACTCCCAGGGTACTCCTGAATAACAGTGGGTGGTCTTTTCTGGGTGGTCTTTGCTGCAAGGTATCTATGCATTTATTTTTACCAAAGCTAGAAGCTGACTTTTTTCATTGCCTACAAAACATCCTCAGAGAAAATCTAGCTGAAGAGTGCCAGTGAAAGGAGTTATATGGCATATAGGTCATCGCTTTATCAGTGTTAGCCACCTCCTTCCCTCTCCCCTAAATTCCACTTGTGCAGTTCTACCAAATAAAACAAATGCAAATCAAATTTTCTATAGCTTAGTTTTGTAGAAGGAAAATTGACTTTGTTAATAATGAACCCTGGGTCAATTCTTTGGACTCAGACACTTAAAGTCTATGACTCAGGCAAATTACTCAACCTCTCTACTTTTCTTATTTGCATAGTGTGGATGATAATATGTATTTTGCTTGTATTATGAGACTTATAATAATAAGATCCCTAAAATTGGTGATTATAAATTATAATAGTAGTGTACGTTTTTGTGTTTATGGGGACTAATGGAATGTTTCAAAATATTGCCTGGAAAATCAGTATTTCATTTTGATTGCTATTTTGCCCTCCTTCTCTAGGCCTGAAATACAATATCATTTGCTTTTGTTGGCCTTTGAATACATGTGCAATATATGGTGTTGACCTATTGCAATGTTTGTGAGTTTTCAGTTATAGAGTAAATTCACTCCTTTATAATGTAGGTGCCGATGCACAAGGTCGATGGCCATATTACAAACTCCCCATCTGAAAGCCATTGAACTGTAATATCCATCCCTAAGTACAGTGGGAAATGATTTGACCTTTCCTTGAATAGTATTTACTGGACCAAATTATTTTCAGCTCAAAAATAATTGCAGGTCTCAGGTTCCCAGTTAAGCCACTGCCTTCTGAATTCATACCAATGCTTCATGATCCACCATTGGTAATCACAAGGAGCCGTGCACGAAATATGCAAAAGCAGCCCATGGTAATGAGATGACAGAAGACTTTGGATTCCGATGGCCTCAATTTAAACCCTGTCTACTTTTCTGTGTAACTAATTGGACGGTGTCTGTCAAAGTCCTTCCCAATATTTTAGTACTAATGTAAAGCTTAAGTGAAAAAGTATATTTAAAAAATGCTGTTGCCCTGACCGGTTTGGCTCAGTGGATAGAGCGTCGGCCTGCGGACTCAAGGGTCCCAGGTTCGATTCTGGTCAAGGGCATGTACCTTAGTTGTGGGTACATCCCCAGTGGGGAGTGTGCAGGAGGTAGCTGATCAATGTTCCTCTCTCATTGATGTTTCTAGCTCTCTATCCCTCTCCCTTCCTCTCTGTAAAAAATCAATAAAAATATATTTAAAAAAATAAAAAATTCTATTGTTCAGTTTTAGTTCTGATGTAAAGAACTTGCAAGTTCTTTTTCTTGCAACAAGAAAAAGTTGGGCCCTAACTGGTTTGGCTCAGTGGATAGAGCATCAGCCTGCAAACTAAAGGGTCCCAGGTTTGATTCCGGTCAAGGGCATATACCTTGGTTGTGGGCACATCCCCAGTAGGGGGTGCGCAGGAGGCAGCTGATTAAGGTTTCTCTCTCTTTAATGTTTCTAATTCTCTATCCCTCTTCCTTCCACTCTGTAAAAAAATCAATAAAATATATTTTTTTAAAAAAAGAAAGAAAAAGTTGGGCAAACTGAAAATCAATTACTTTTCTTGGACCCATTGGATAATTGAGGTTGCTAACAAACCTTCATCCCAAAATCTAGAGACACGGGTCTTCCTGGGGGACACAGATGAGATTGGCTTATCTGGAGCAGAATCCAGTGGGGCCATAAATACATAGAAATACTGAAATGGTACTTTTGATGAATTGCTGGAGGTTTAGTATGGACTGGTCTGAGAGTGAGAATCTTCTGGTGGCTGCAGCCTTACAATGGTCCCCATACTTTCATGGGCTGTGCCTCCATGAACCCCATTAGGTTCCCAAAGGGAAGATCAAATATTTGAAGTAGTAATGGATGAGAACTTTAGAAAATGAATGATAGACACCAAACTACAGATTCAGAAGTTCAGAGGACACCAAGCAAGACAAATAGCAACACACACACACACACAACCCTAGGTGTATATTATTCAAACTGCAGGAAACTAAAGAAAATAGAAAAATTAGAAATGAATCAGATGGGACAAAAATCTTGCCTATAAAGGAATAAAGATAAAAATCACAGTAGACTTCTTATCAGAAACCATATGAGCAAATAGAGTTCAGTGAGATAGTTACAGTATTGAAAGAAAAAGAAACCATACCCAAAAGAGAATTCTATAACCAGTGAAATTATCTTTCAAAAGTTAGAATTTCTCAAACAAAAATTGAGGGAATTTATTACCAGCAGACCTGCCATGCAAGACATTTTTTTAAAAAAAATTGTGACTAGTACTTCTCATGAGCATAGATGCAAAAATCCTCAACAAAATATTAGCAATTCAAATCCAACCAAATATAAAATTAATTCTGGTGCAATATTGGAAAGCCAATTAACATAGTTCATTAAATCAATAGGCTATAGAAGAAAAATCATCTGATCATATTAACATGTGACAAAAAAGCATGTGATAAACTTTAATACCCATTTGTGACTTAAAACTCAGCAAACCAGACAGGGGAGCTTCCTCAACTTAATAAAGAACCTCTATAAATGTCCTCTAGCTAATATCAAAGTTTGTTATAAGAAACTTGGAGCTTGCCCTTCCACCAGGGACCAGGAAAAAGGCAAAGGTATACTATCTCACCACTTCTATTCAACTTCATACTTGAAGTTCTAGTGCAATAAGTCGAGAAAAGGAGTACTAATTGGGAAGTAAAACCTGTAACTGTCTTTTATTTTTCAGTTGACATGATTGATTATGTAGAAAATTCTAAAGAATCAACAAAAACTTCTGAAACTAATAAGTGATTCTAATAAGATTGCAAGATACAAGGTTAATATATAATGTTCATTACTTTCCTATAAAACAGCAACCAATAATTGGAATTTAAAATTATAAAATGCATTATCATTTACTTTATCCTCCCCCAAAAGAAATATTTAAGCATAAATCTAACAAAATATAATCAAGATATGTGAGGAAACGTAAAAAACTCTGATGAAAAAATCAACAATCTAAATAAATAGAAAGATACTTTGTGTGCATGGATAGAAAGACTCACACCTTATTTTATAGATTCAATACAGTCCCAATCAAAATCCATCCAGTTATTTTGTGGACATTGAAAAAATATCTAAATCAGCTTTATTCATAATTGCACAGACTTGTAAGCACCCAAGTTGTTTTTCAGTAAATGAATGGGTAAATTGTAGTGTTTACATACAGTGGAATATTATTCAGTGTTAAAAAAGAAATGACCTATCAACCCACAAAGAGACATGGAGATAACTTAGGTGCATATTTCTGAGTGAAAGAAGCCATTCTCAAAAGGCTACATACTGCACAATTTCCCCCATGTGGTACTCTGGAAAAGTCAAAAATATCTCTCTATATAAAAGCCTAAGCAACTGAATGACCAAATGACTGGTCAACAGGTCACTATAACGTGCACTGACCACCAGGAGGCAGACAATCAATGCAGGAGCTGTCCCCTGGTGGTCAGTGTGCTCCCACTGTGGGAGTGCTACTCAGTATACCTACCCAGCCTGGCAGCCCACTAGATGGGTGGCAGCCACTCACTCCCTCAGTAGTCTTGCAGGTCCAATCTCTGGGGAACAGGCCAGGTACCAACAGACCTGTGCTGCTAGCAAGATCCCGACAGTGCTGCTGGCCTCCTGGAAGTCGGCTTTGGGGACCGTGGCTGCTTCCCCTCCCCTAGATGTTCTGCAAGGAAGAAATGATATAAAGCAGCCTCCAGGTGGCTCCTGAGCTTGGGTGACAAACATAAGCCACTCTGGCTCTACTTCACAGCAGGACAGATCCGGATACTGGGCCTGGAAAGGCATCTCACCACCTGCCCGGAGTGCTGATTGCATCTTGGCCCCATCCCCACCTCCCTCGGGATGAGCACCCGATGCAGGGCTCACGGCTGGCAAGCACTTCTGTGGCAGTATGAGCCTCTCCCAATCAGCCCACAGCAGGCACAACTGGGTCATGATGAGTGGGAGCGGCAGGTGGCATTGGACTGACGATTTCAGCCCAATCCCCACAAGCCATGCTGAGGGACCCCACCTGTGCACAAATTCATGCACCGGGCCTCTAGTAAAGACAATAAAATGATCAGTGGCGACCAAGGGTTCATAGGGAGTTAGGCAAAGAGGAAGGGGTGGAGCACAAGGAATCTTTAGGGCAGTGAAAGTATTTGTATGATACTGTAAGAATGGGTGATGACATTATACATTTATCAGAACCCATAGAACTGTACAGCAGGTAAACCCTAATGTAAGCCATGGATTCTAATTATTAATAATGTAGGTGGGATCTCAATACCAGATATCAAGCTATATTAGAAAGCCACTGTTCTCAAAACTGCCTGGTACTGGCACAAGAACAGACATATAGATTAATGGAATAGAATAGAGAACCCAGAAATTGACCCAAACCACTGTGCTCAATTAATATTTGACAAAGGAGAGGTGAACATACAATGGAGTCAAGACAGTCTCTTCA
>NW_006283770.1:6487755-6503458 GCF_000327345.1 Myotis davidii
TACTTAAAAAGTGATCCTACTTCTATCCCAAGAAACTAGAAACACCAATCAGAGAGGATATATGCACCCCTATGTTCATAGCAGCACAATTCACCATAGCTAAGATTTGGAAACAGCTTAAGTGTTCATCAGCACATGAGTGAATTAAAAATGGTGGTACATCTACACAAAGGAATACTACGCTGTGGTAAAAAAGGAGTTCTTACCATTTGCAACTTCATGGGTGGAACTGGAGAGCATTATGCTAAGTAAAATAAGCCAGTCAGAGAAAGATAAATATCACTTGATCTCACTTATTTATGGAATATAATGAACAACATAAACTGATGAACAAAAACAGATCCAGAAACAGAGAAGCATTGATCAGACTGTCAAACCTCAGAGGGAAGGTAGGGAAGGGTGGGGGTTAGGGGGAGAGATCAACCAAAGGACTTGTATGCATGCATATAAGCCTAACCAATGGACACAGGCACCAGGGGGGTGAGGGCATGAGTGGAGGGGGGAGTAAAGGGTTGATAAGGATACATATGTAATACTTTAATCAATAAAGAAATTAAAAAAAATAATGTCTAGCTATTGGTTCATTAACTGTGACAAATGTCCCATACTAATGTAAGAAGTTAATAATAAGAAAAACTGGATTTGAAATATATGGGAACTTTCTGTACTATAGTCACAACATTTCTGTAAATCTAAAACTGTTATAAATTACAATGTTTATTTAAGAAAATACCTGGGTTTCAAATATAACAGGTTTTCAAGAAGCATTAGTTCCCCTTTACCATATAGACTATATCATACATAGCCTAAATTCAATTCAGTACTCTTGCCATTATATGGGATGATGTAGAAGTGAACATCATAGTGAATTAAATATAAAATTTAATAAAGTATAATCATATAGTATAAAGAGATAGATTAAACATTAAATAATAGACAGGTGAATCTCTTTTGAACTTAATTTAATTTTTCTGAAGGTTCAGATGGCACTTGGGGATTTTTAGAAGCCTTTAAGTCAGCATAATGAACATCAATTATTCTTGTGATAAGAAACATTTTACTAATAGAGACCTCTTATTGTGGGAATGCCAATTTTAATTGGTTTGGGAATATGAGTTCATCAAGAGCATTCCAGATTTTAAAAATCATACACAGGAAATATCCATCAACATAAAAAAGTAAAGGTTACCACTAGACCTTTGGGGGAAGCTCACTGTATTACCATTTTCCTACATTAGTTGCCTGAACTAAAAGAGTTGAGCAAAAGATTTAAGAAATAGAGACAGATCCTAGCCAGTTTAGCTCAGTGGTTGGAGTGTCAGCGCTAGGACTGAAGGGTCCCAGGTTTGATTCCAGTCAAGGGCATGTACCTCAGTTACAGGCTTGATTCTCAGCCCTGGTGCATATGGGAGACAACCAATCAATGTCTCTCTTCAATGGATGTTTATCTCTCTCTGTCTCTCCCCCTCTCTTCCACTCTGTCTAAAAATCAATAGAAAAATATCCTTGGGTGAGGATTAATAACAACAAAAAAAACTAGAGACAGTCAGAAATAAACAGGAGAGCCATTCCTATCATCTCGGATATACAATGGAACATGGCTAGCAAATTTTGCCAGAGTCTATGTTGAAACATACTAAGCCATGAGCATATTCTTTGCATTGCAAATAACATGCAGGGCTTGTTTGAAGAGCTCAGTGGGTGGGAATGAGAAAACTCCTTGAACTCTAGTTCCCTAGGATGTCTTGCTACTGTGTGTGATAACCTGATGAGTGTCTATTCCTGCCATAATATAGGAACTGATATATTTTTCCAAAGAGAATTTATTTTTTCATGTCTGAATGCTGCAAGAGCACAGAAAAGAATCTGAAAGTGAGACAGGAAATAAACTGGATAAGCAAGAGGAATTAGATTCATGTGAGAATTAAGGGGATTACATGTGATACCGTCTTTGAGATCTCCAAAATCCAAAGGTGTGTGTGTGTGTGTGTGTGTGTGTGTGTGTGTGTGTGTGTGTGTGTGTGTTTGTGTATTGTAAATAAGATTTTAATTGAGAGAAAAACTTTCATGTAATCCTGGAAGTCTGGTGGTGGGTAGATATTAATTCAAGAAAGGAAACTAGTGATATCTTCTATTATGCTGATTTAATAAGACCCTTGTCAGTGATAAAGAACCTTAATCCAGTTTACCAAATTTAGTGCATTTGACCAAATACACTGATCCTATTGTCTGTGTAAAATGATGCTAGGCTTCTCTTGTCTGTACCAAAACAAAACATCCCCAGGGATTCAATTAAATTCAACTAGATTATTTCATGTCCCCAAGTCAAATATGTTTAGTCTTTTAAAATGTCCATTTCAGTGTGAAGGAATCAGAGAAGGTAGCCAGGGACGAAGTTTCTTCTGAAAACTCCAGTTATGAAGGACAGTTGCATTTCTTTTAGTGAAAAAAACAAAAACTAAAGATCGTATCTTCAGCTAAGCAGAAGATCTATAATAGTTAATATTCCGCTTTGCTCTAGATAATGCTCATCCTTATCCTTAGCCATCAGGAACAAGAAAATAACTTGCAGACATTTTTTTAAAAAATTACCTTTATTGTTGATAGTATTACAGATGTTCCCTTTGGTGTTTTGTGCGTGTGTGTGTGTGTGTGTGTGTGTGTGTGTGTGTGTGTTTTCCCATTGAAACTTCCAGACATTTTGATGGGAGATCATTTCACCATACAATATTATTTGGACACACAATTAAAATTATAAAGTCTATTTAGCCCAAAGGCAAATAAACTGCTAACCATAAAACCAATACTATATGAATCCACAGACACAAAAAATATTTATATCCTTGTCGCCAAGCCTATATTTAAAACTAGTAATAGATCTTTTTTAGACTCCCTTACCATTTTAGATAACGTCTGTATCTTCATCCCACTTAATGTTGCAAAAGCTAGTTAAATCCACAAGACCCTTTTCTTATTGCTCTTGTTAAGGATTTGACACTGTGTATCTTAAGCCTAATTGAATTAATACAAAAAAAAATCTGATCATGCTTGTACAATCAGTTTTTGCTTATCTTTTTCCAACTTTCTTGAATACCAACTTTAAAAGCTTTTGAAATCCAGCATTAGTAGATGCATTTAGCAGTCACTTTTCCTGATTACTATATAATAGGCCATCTTATTTCAATTTGTTTCAGGCTTCTTCATTATGGCATATCTATGCTGAGAGAGATAATATGGTTTAGTGAAAAGATCAAATAATTTTGAATAAGAGAGATGTGGGTTTAAATTTTAGCACTGTCACTCCTTAGCTGTAAGACTTCGGGGAATGCCCTAACTGGTTTGGCTCAGTGGATAGAGCACCGGACTGCGAACTGAAGGGTCCCAGGTTCAAATCCGGTCAAGGGCATGTACCTTGGTTGCAGGCACATCCCCAGTAGGAGGTGTGCAGGAGGCAGCTGATCGATGTTTCTCTCTCATCGATGTTTCTAACTCTCTATCCCTCTCCCTTCCTCTCTGTAAAAAATCAATAAAATATATTTTTAAAAAAAGACTTCGGGGAAGGATCTAATCAGTGGTTCTCAACCTTCTGGCCCTTTAAATACAGTTCCTCATGTTGTGACCCCCAACGATAAAATTATTTTTGTTTCTACTTCATAACTGTAATTTTGCTACTGTTATGAATCGTAATGTAAATATCTGATATGCAGGATGGTCTTAGGCGACCCCTGTGAAAGGGTGGTTCGACCCCAAAGGGGTCGCGACCCACAGGTTGAGAACCGCTTTTAGAATTTCCACATCTATAAAATGATGCTAATACCTGTATTTCCTTTAGAAGGTAAATGCAAGGACAATTTGAGTTCATGAGTATGTCATATTAGCACATGCCTGACATAGCATCTGTACTCAGCATTTGATATTCATTAATCCCCCATTGGCTGGAATGATGCCCAAAATATTCAAATCAATATGACACAGGTACATTCGATCAGTATGAGTGCCAACCTGAAACAATTGAGCAGTTCTGCCAAACCGTACCCACTAAATATCAGTCCCAACTATTAAGAAGCAGAAAGAAATAACATTGGAAAAAGCAGTTGGGAGAAATTTGATGAAGGCCTCATTTTATATTTAGGAAAGCACTTAAAGGTACTTCTCTGGACCCTCTACCACGAGCAAAAGTGCAGAAACCTGCAGCCCAGAGAGCAGCCTCTACACCAAAGGCACAACTCTCATCTTAAGAACTGTATTTAAAACTATGTCTATTAAACTCCAAACCCCTGCTCTCTGCCACACTAAGGGCGTTGACTTTAGTTCTATGCATCTTCCAGATTCTGAGATGGTACCTCAGTGTCCTGGGCCAGTACATTTCAAAGCTGTGTTCCTTGAAGTACTAGGTTTCTGTGGGAATGGTTGAAATTCATCTACAAAAAGTACAGTGGAAGCTGAGAGGACAGAGCTCATGTGTCTCCTGAAACATGGCCTTCATTTCAATCAGAACCTTCATCTCTTCCTTACACTGAGATTTCATTTAAATAAAAAAGTTTTATTGTTTTAAAAAAAGAATGTTTAAAAGTCACTTTTGCCCTAGCTAGTTTGGCTCAATGGATAGAGTGTTGACCTGCGGACTGAAGGGTCCTGGGTTTGATTCTGGTCAAGGGCACATGCCTGGGTTGCAGGCTCAATCTCCCAATAGGGGATGTGCAGGAGGCAGCCAATCAATGAGTCTCTCTCATCATTGTAGTTTCTATCTCTCCCTCTCCCTTCCTCTCTGAAATCAATAAAAATATATTTATTTTTTTTAAAAGTCACTGTTGTATCCCAAACTCTACTCCTTGTTCCTACTCATATCCAAAGAGAGCCTCAAACTAGATCTTTGTCCATACACTTAGATTTTTCAGCTCTTTATGGCCTAGATCTCTGGCTCGACTTGTTTAACACTTGTGCTGAAATTTGTCCTTGAGTTAGAATTCAGAAAGCTCACCTCAACTTTCCTACCTACTAGTAAACTCTGAATGTCATTTGCCACTGTGTTGTGTGTAATTCTAAGAAAATACACTCTAACTCTGGATTTCTTCTCAGGACTTTATGTGACATAGAGTCTGTTTTCTCAATTTTCACTCCCTCTGGCTTGATCTTTAGCCACGTCATTCCTTGGCCATGACCCTGGCTTTGCATTTAGCTCTTCTGTGCTTATTATACCAATTACCAGTACATATTTTATAATTTGAAGCCATATCTGGAGATCAACATGTAAAGTACTTTAAAAGTAATCTTCCCACCCTGGCTGGTGTGGCTCCATTGGTTGAGTGTAATCCAGTGCACTGAAAAGTCGCTAGTTCAATTCCTGGTCAGGGCACATGCCCAGGTTGTGGGCTTCACCCCCTGTCAGTCTGCATGCGGGAGGCAGCTGATCAATGTTCCTCTCTCACATTGAAGTTTCGCTCTCTGTCTCTCCCTCTCCCTTCCTTTCGCTCTAAAATCAATACAAACATGTTAAAAAAAAATCTCCTCCTTACGCCAAGATGCCACCTGATGGAATTAAGGTTTTTAATATCTATTTTTTTCCTACATTTGTACTTATTATCAATTCTTTTTCCCCCTGCCTATGACTCAGGCTCTAATGACCACTGCCCTGAAATCTTGATTGTTCATGCTGAGTGCAGTCTGATGAGAGGAGATGTGCAGGGAGTGCCCGTGATGGCAGCTAGGACTGTGAGGGTATCAAGAGGCCACAGACATACCTATTGTCATACAGCAAGCATCTGACATAGAGACCACCCAGCTCATGGCCAACTTCCACCACAGCTACCACTCTGATGGGTTCAATTAAGTTTAGGAGAAGCTGTCATTATAGAATATATGAGTACCTGGTCACTTCAGCCCCAGAATCATGAGCTACTGAAATAGAGATAGGGAGGGAACCACTCTGGCCACAGTGGAAAGACAGCTGCTCACTGCTCACCTACAGCCAAGGGTTGGGTTCCCTCCCACTTCTAGGCCTGCTCACCTTCAATCCTTGATAGATGTTCATAGCATGCAGTTTTTACAGCTCCTTTTTATTTTTCTGTGCTATGATTTGGATGGTTTTCATTGACATATATTCACATTCATTGATCTCTTTTGCAACATCCAATCTCCTAAAATGCTCACTCAGTGGATTTTTCATTTAAGTCTCAGTTCTGAAGTTTCCATTTGTTTCTTTTTTATTTCTCCACTGAGATTTTTCCATTTCTTTGTTATGAATGCATTTAAGTAATAATATATGTTCCTGTGTGTAAGTGTAAGTATTATATAAGTACATAATATATAAGTACTCTATAAGTAATATATATATGTGGAATATATATATTATATATATATTACAAATAAGTAATGTAAGAAATTTTAGCACCCTTATCTGCTCATTCTAATAGCTGTGTTTTAACCGCACTCCTTCTGTTGACTGTTTATTCTCCTGGTTATTGCTCACATTTTTCTGTTTTCAGCATATGTGGTAATTTTTTAATTTTATAATGGACATGAGTACCAAATTGTTGAAAGAGGGGATTTTAGTTTCTTCATTTAGAGAAGGTTGAGTTTTACTCTGGCAACCTGTTAATTTAGTGGAAGATTAGCTTTATACTGTTGAGGCTTGGTTTGAATATTTGTTAGGATTGACCTAGAATACCCTTTATTCTAATGCTAGTATAGCACTATTACTAAGGTGTGACTTTGCTAGAATGCCAACTGAATAATGCCGTGGAAGTAAATTAGGTCTCTCCACTCTGGCTGATAGCAATAGTATTCCACAGTCTGTTCAGTTCATTCCCTCCCAGTAACCATTCTCTGCCATGCCATGCAGTGTTTCACTCTGTGAATATACAGTTTAATATTTGGCCAAAACTTTGAAAGCATTGCCATGCAGATTTAGGCACACAATTATCTCCTATGTTATCCAATCTTGCACGTTCTGGCTGCCTGACTATGTGGACACCTAAAGTATAATCTTTGCACAGGTAAATGAAAATACCATGCTCTCTGTTTGAGCTAACTTTCTCTCAAGCATTCCTGAGCTATTGTCCAATGTCCTCAGTTGTTACTTCATATATTTTTCCCACGTTCTTTAGTTGTTTTTAATGGGAGGATATCTGCTTAGAGACTTTCCTTTTGAATCTTCCATTAGTCCAGCTGATGGTTTTAGGGAATATTTGCTAACTTTCTTGGTTTTCTTATAGGCTGGATAGGAATCTATATAAAATTTTTAAATAACCCATTTCATTTTTAAGTTTTCAGTAGTTCCACAAATTCAGATTGGTGTAGTTGTCAGAAATCCAAGATGATGATAAATGTCTGAGGGTACTTTTCTCCACAAATATAATAAAGAATATGATTCTGGAAAGTGCACACATTAAAACCTCTCCATTTGCTGGAATTTGATGGGACAGGATTTCTATGAACTATATTAAACTTGATCAAGAAGAACAATTTTGAATAAAGCTTGATAAATGCTCCTGTAGTTTTGTTTGACTTTAGATGTATAAAAAGAATACAATGAATAAACATTAACCTGGATTTGTTGTTGATGCTGTTGTTGTTACCCCAGAAATCCCAGGAATTCACTTCTAAGTCTCATATTTTTGAACCCATTATCTTTATTTGCAATTCATTGTTTAAAAGTTACCTCTCTGAAACATCAGTGATGAAAGAGAATCACTGATTGGCTGCCTCCTGCATGCCCCACACTGGGGATGGAGCCCATAACCCAGGCATGTGCCCTGACCAGCAGGCAATCAAACCATGACCTCCTGGTTCACAGGTCAATGCTCAACCATTGATCCACACCAGCCTGGCTAGGCTCAGCTTTTAAATTTGAGCCCAGTTAGCCACCAGTAGCCTGCCTTAGTAGGTATTTTCTTTCTTAAAGCCAACACAATTCATCAAAATCCCTGAATGTTACCCAGGCATCAAATAGTTCCAAGTGCTGCCATGTGATTCTGACCCTGACCTGGCCAGAATAGCTCAAACCCGGGCAGACTGCCCTACCATGACAGCATCAAGCAGGGTCCATCCTTATTGTTAAAATAAGCTCTCCATAATTGAATTGGAGCCTCACAGTAACTCATCAAGTGCTGTACTTTACTATGAAGATAGTACACTGAGTACACTGAGGTGTAATGGGTGTGATATTGCAAGGACACTATGTACAGAACAGCAACTATCTTCATTTGTCTAGAACTCAACTGAATCCTATCTTGAGGCTAAATTCTGAGTCAATAGCCAATTCAAATTTAAAGTCAATCCCCTCAGGATTTTCCTCTCTCTTTCTCCCTTGCAGCAGGGTGGAAGGAAACAGTGAAAAAAGAAACAAATAAAAACAAATAAATAAAAGTTACCTCTCTGGAGAGTAAGATGATCAATAAACATTACTTGAATGGAACCAAATTTTCATGGCCTGAAGGATTTTACCTCATTATAAGAGCTGCCATGTAGCCCTAAAATTATTGCCAAAGTACGGACCAGAAAATCTAACTTGTCAAGTCTTCAACAAAAGTGTTCTAGGAATATAGAGGCATCAAGAAAATGCTATGCTTTTAAACAAGGTGTTCCTCTCCTATGTACTCTTATAAAGTACTTGCTGAGAACTAATGTAATCGTTAAGAACACACAGTACTTCCTCTGAATAACACTATTTTTGAGATGCAGATTCTGCAAAAGTCAACCCCAGCTTTTGAAAGTAATGTGTGTAGTAATTTAAGCAATCAGAAAACCAGATACTTCTTGAAAATGGAGAATGGTATTGCTTATTGCAATTCTAATAGCGATTCTGCTAAGCTTTGGCTTACAAAATGATCATTCCAATCATTGTGAATCTTGCTCTTCTATGTTTAAACTAGGAGTAGAGTTTTATATGACGACTAGAGGCCCGGTGCACTAAATTCATGCACTCAGTGGGGGAGGGGGGGTCCTGCAGCCTGACCTGTGCCCTCTCATAGTGTGATTGCCCCAAAGGGGTAGGCTCCATCCACTCATCCAGGGTTCCTCGATGGATTGCCCCAAAGGGGTAGGCTGGAGCGGGTGGCCCTGCCCCCACGGCACATGCAGGGCCACAGGAACCCCAGCAGAAGCCAAGTTGTGCAGACCAGCCACTGGTCCCTGCTTCCACTGTGTGCACAGCCGTCTTGTGACTGCATGAGGCCATCACTGTGTGACGGTGTGAGGACCACCTAGCCTTTTATTAGTAAGATGACTCACAAGCTGGAATATATACTTGGTGCAATCTTTCAAGTGTTGATAAGATCAATTTAGAAGATGGAAGAATCAGGCAGTGGGATAATAACTTTCTTCTTTCTTTCCTCCTTTATCCTTCCTCTTTCTTGTCCCTATAATGTAAAATCTTGGGTATCCATATAAATTTTTTTACCCAGTTTATCTGTTTGCTTGTTAGGCAAAGTTGAAGATATTGGATGGTTTTGTTTGTTTGATTTTTATTCTGATGCTTACGGATGCATTAAATGATAAGAATAAAACACAGGCAGTGCTATGAAATCATTGAAGGCTGAGGCTAACCCCATCTCAATGTCAATTCATGAAGAAATGAATAAAATAATTGTAGGAGGTCATGCTAACTTTATATTTATTACAGTTTTATTATTTTCTATTTCTGTGTCAGGATTTGACCAGATAAGCATAGTCAGTAGGAGGTATGTATTAAAAGATTTATTGCAAATATTGGTTTGCAGATTTATGGGGGCTGTCAAGGAAAGTCTGAGATCTATAGGGTAGGCTGTCAGGAAGGGTAGGCTGGAGTGTTCTGGAGGAGCTGAAGTTGCTATCCATAGGTGAAAATTTCTTAAATTACTCAGGGAAACTCAACTCTGCTCTTCAGGCCTTTCC
Organism: Myotis davidii; assembly: GCF_000327345.1. Classification (NCBI taxonomy): domain Eukaryota; kingdom Metazoa; phylum Chordata; class Mammalia; order Chiroptera; family Vespertilionidae; genus Myotis; species Myotis davidii. The sequence goes on from NW_006283770.1 coordinate 6,497,629, forward strand.
ACTGATTGATTCAGTACCACCTAAATTATCTAGGATAATTTTCCTTACTTAAAATTAAGTGATTACGGATCTTAATCACATTGATAAGGTACTTTTACAGCAACACCTTAAACAAGTATCTTGGTACTATTGCCTAGCCTAGTTGACACATAAAATTGACCATCACCTTAGGTTACAACATTCTTTATTTTCCTTACTAAGTTTAATAATAGAGAGTTATGTACTTTCTTATTAAAATAGTTGAATAGTATAAATTGGCCTCAAAAATAATTTTTTGAAATTTTTATTGGTTCATAAAAGTCAAAAGTCTAAAAGCTACTGCTAAAGATTAATATTCTTCCTCATATTTTCATTTCATAGGTGGGAAGATATTGAAGCCCACATAGATACTTTTTTAATAAAACATGGGTAATATATAGTCATTATTTTTATGGTATTTAATTTACTAGTTTATTGGCTTACTTTGTTATCTTTTAGGTTAAACCAGATTGTATCAGTTTTCTATTGCCTCAAAGTGAATAATTATAAAACTTTATTATCTCACAGTTTCTGTGGGTTAGGAGTTTCAGGACAGAACTTCTGCTTAGGGTCTTACCAGGCCAAATTCGAGTTGTTGTCTGGGGTTGTGATAGTGCCTGGATTTGGGAATTCTCTTATGAATTCAATGGTTGTTGCCAGAATTTATTTCCTGGTGGTTGTAGGACTGAGGTCTTTGGCTTCTAGACCAGATAACTATTCTCTAAAATGTGGCTTTTGCCCTAACCTGTTTGGCTCAGTGGATAGGGCGCTGGCCTGCGGACTGAAAGGTCCCAGGTTTGATTCCGGTCAAGGGCGTACCTTGGTTGCGGGCATATCTCCAGTAGGAGGTGTGCAGGAGGCAGCTGATTGATATTCCTCTCTCATCGATGTTTCTAACTCTCTATCCCTTTCCGTTCCTTTCTGTAAAAAATCAATAAAATATATTTAAAAAATAAAATAAAATGTGGCTTTCTTTATAACATAGAAGTTCGCTTTTCCAAGGCTGGCAGGAGTCTTTGATGGTTGCAATCATTTTGATTTCCTCTATATCTGACCTCTAAGTCATCCTTTAAAGGACTTATTTGATTAGTTCAGGACAACCAAGTATAATCTCTCTGATTAATATTAAAAGTTTAGAGGCCTTCAATGCATCTACAAGATCACTTCACCTTTGCCATATAGCCTAGCCTAGTTAGGTACTGATATCCCATCATATTCACAAGTCCTGCCTACATCCAAGTAGAGGGGATTACCTATTGCATGTACATAGAGGGCAGGAATGTTGCAGGTCATTTTAGAATTTTACCTACCCCAGAGTCCATTACTTTTTCAACACCATCTTCCTTTTATTTTAACTTGAGGCAAGATGAAAGTAAGAGGAGAAAACTTAATTCATTTCATTCAGTACATTTGGGAAGTCACTGAACTGAATAAAATAGGTTAAAATTGGGTTTATAAAAGCAATAATCACCAAGCCTTTTTATGTAATGGATTTTGTTCAACTAAATCAATGTGTAATGGAATCTAGATAAAATTAAACTGGAAAAAGTACAAAGAATTTTACAAACTCTAGAGATAATCACACAAAAATGGGAAATAGATCATGAACTGACGTTTTTGCATCATTACAGGCTATGAATGTGGGTAGATGTATTTGCTAAAGGTAATGGTCTCCTCTCATTTGGCTGCCATTCAAATACACAATTGCTCATCATGAAGTGAAAAAAAATACAATGAAGCTGAATTGTGATGAGTATAGAACAGCACTTAGTTAGCATCTGAGGGAGCTGCACTGGTCTCAAGGTTCAAAGGTCAGCCGCCCATGAGTATTTCATATCTGCCCTGGCTTTCCTTCTTCTCCCCAGGAGTGGGTTTACTATTAAGCTCCTGAAACTTAATATCAGGGCCTCTCACTTGACTCTCTCAAGGCCCTGGGGAGCCTCTGAGAGATATGTTCACAGAGGTCATCAATTTTCATATAATTGTTAAAATAAAATAAACTACTGACTCTTTCCACTCTAACTTCCCTTCAGTTATACTTCCTCTTAAGTTTGGAGGCATGGAGGATCTATGAGCAATTTTTGAATACAGTGAAGTGCAAGTTGAATTGGGGACCTATTGACTTGGGATTCAGTATGATGTATTTATATGGCTCCCACTAATGTCTGAGCATTGTTATTACAAATCATCCCAATGTAACAGTAGCTTCTGGGTATATTCTTACCACCCACTTTGCTAACTCATCTAGGAGTATGACATAAAGAGTGTGACAACAAACTTATTAATAAAAGAAAACAACTAGTCCTAGCCAGTTTTGCTCAGTGGGTAGAGTGTCGGCCTGTGGACCGAAGGGTCCTGGGTTGGATTCCGGTCAAGGGCACGTACCTTGTTTGTAGGCGCCGCCCCAGCCCAGACCCTGGTCAGGGCACGTTCAGGAGGCAACCAACTGATGTGTTTCTCTCACATCCATGTTTCTCTCTGTCTTTCCCTCTCTTTTTCACTCTCCCTAAAAATCAATGGGAAAATATCGTCAGATGAGGATTAAAAAAAAAAAAGAAAAAACTTGATATGCTTTGAAATATGCCTGATCACATGTATGAAAAATACTTGACTGATAATTCCCAAACTTGGCAAAATTTCCAAATATTTACACAATACTATCCAAACAAGCCCTAAAACTGAAAGCATTTGTAAACTATTATTGTAAGACTAGAGGCCCAGTGAATGAATTCATGAACTCGGGGGCAGGGAGGCCCCCTCAGCCTGGCCTGCGCCCTCTCACAGTCTGGAAGCCCTCAGAGGATGTCGACTGACAGTAGTCAGACATTCTTAGTGCTGCCACTGAGGCGGGAGAGGCTCCTGCCACTGTCACTGCACTTGCCAGCCTTGAGCCCAACTTCTGGCTAAGCTGCAACCCCTCTATGGGAGTGCACTGACAGCCAGGGGGCAGCTCCTGCGTTGAGCGGGAACAGGCCGAAACCAGCTCTCTGACATCCCCTGAGGGGTCCCAGATTGTGAGAGTGCACAGGTCAGGCTAAAAGACCCCACCAGTGCAGGATCAAAGCCAGGGAGGGATGCAGGAGGTTGGCCAGCCAGGGAGACTGTGGGATGGCTCCAGGGCATGTCCAACCCATCTTGCTCAGACCCAATTGGCAGGACCCCAGCAGCAAGCTCACCTACCAGTTGGAGCGTCTGGCCCCTGGTGGTCAGTGCACATCGTAGCGAGCAGTTGAGTGGTCTTTGCATATCATTAGCATATTATGCTTTGATTGGTTGAACAGCTAACTGGACGACTGGACACTTAGCATATTAGACTTTTATTATATAGGATTTTTTATAATCAGCCTTGCTTAAGGAAAGCCTAACCTATCTTTAGCAATTCTCTGTTTAGTTTCTCTGTAGAAAATATTACAAAGCCACTGTTACATCAAGAAGTAATCATTGGATATAGAGTCAAAATGGAATAAAAGCATTATAGATGGTATGTTAGATAATAAAATATTAAGTAATGCAAAATATTATTACTTTTATGTTTCTACAATCTTTGTGTTGTCACATTTAAAAAATAATTTATTTCTTTATTCATTGAAAATAAATAGTTACTTTCATACTTATTATATATTAATGGTTTTACATTATGTTTCTTCAACAGGGCCTCAAATCATTTGAGTTTAAAGCCTTCTGAAATCTGGATTTAACCCAAGCTGTTTCACTTTGTTATCCCAAAGAACACCTTTAATAGCAAGTTATAATCACTCTCTAAGACTTGTGCTATTTTATTTATTTTATAATGACATGGCATGTTTGCTTTCATTTATTTTTCCATTCAGTTAGCACTAACCAGCTCTAAACTTTGCTGTGGCTTAAATTCTTTAAGTCTCAGTTTCCTCATTTGTAAAATTGGCATCCAATTATCTATATCACATAGTAGGCCCCTAATGGTGTCCCTTTCATGGTTTTGTCACTACTATTATTCATTATTATTGTAAATGGTAGTATTGTAAATAAAGGTTTTCATTTAGAGTTGAGGTAGGTTAGTCAAGTTCATTCAAAAAATGAACTAGGAAACATAGACAAAATTAATTTCCTTAATGAATCAGACTTCTAGATAAAAAAGATAAAGATAACTTGACTCTAATAATGAATTATAGTTTAGTCTCTCCAATAATTTTCCTAAAATGTCTTTTCTTTTATGCAGTGCTACATATGCACAGTGGGTATAAACATGTTGATTGATTTACTTCATTAATACTGTTAAAATACTTGACCAGTTCATACAAATGCAGAAATCAGCCAATTTGTGGACCTTCTACCTGATTCTGCAATGGGTGGGTAAAGGTGGTGATTGAAGAAAGGGATAATTACTCAGAGAGATTGATCCAAACTTCAAAAGAAAGATGAACTTAGAAATTTGATCTGTGTTTTAGGGGGCAGGAGGGTGGGCACGAGCCGAAAACAGCTATAAAATACCTACAGAGGGGAAGCATTTGAAATGTAAGTCTATACATAATTTGCTTGGCCAGTGTGGCTCAGTGGTTGAGCATCCACTCATGAACTAAGAGGTCACTGGATGGATTCCCATCAGGGCATATGCCCTGTCGCAGACTTGATCCCCAATAGGCAGTGTGCAGGAGGCAACCTATCAGTTTTTCTTTTTCATTAATGTTTCTACTTTTCTTTCCCTTCCTCTCTCTCTAAAAATAAATTAAAAAGAAACATAAAAAATTTAAAACCACAATCATAATTAGCATTTATGTAGCGCTCGTGGTTGCATAATAAAAAGATGAATAAAGTAAAAAAGAGTAAGGAAAGGACCAATCAGAGAGTAGATTTTACTGAGTGTCAAGTAGAAAACCAGTATTCCAGAACATTCCACCTGCTGCAGAGTGACTGTCCATCGTCAGTGAAGGCTTGGGCTGCGCCTGGTGGCAGCACTATCTCTGTGAGTTATGCCAGGGTTAGGAAGGTTGCATCACTAAATTGAAACAAGATTCAGAAATAAGAGTTTTGAGGTGAATATGTGCTGGCATTGGCCTTTTATAGTGTGCCCAGGAGAAGTATGTGGTAGATGTTAAAGTGCCTTGAAGAGACGTGTGGTTCAGACAGTAACTAAATATTCTTTTGGTCAATAGTTTTCTAACTTTTTAAAACTTTTGAGTAACTAACTTTGAAAAAAAAAAAAAAAAAACAAGCAGAGGAAGAGTTTCAAGAGGGTGAAGTAACTATGAGATTCTGACTTTGGGGACCAAAGCTAAAAACATGGGCTTTATTCTGTAACTACTGAGGAATTTTGAAGGACTTTAAGTGAAAAAAGTAACATGATTACATCCTTGTAATTTTTTTTTTGTGGTTGTGTGACATTTTTGCTTGTGTAACAAAAGAATGAGTCTCTCAACCTCTTCTAAGGAAAAGAGTCCAGAATTTCAATCCAAAGGGAAAATGTCCCCTTGAAGTAGAGTTGGGAGTCATGTTTTAAATGAATATGCATACACTGAGCTTAAAAAAATGCAAATCCAGATGACATAATTGCTGGGGTCCAGCTCCAGCAGGTCCAGGGGTTCCCCATAGGTGCGGACGGAGTCGGCGAAGAAGGAATGACACGGAGGCAGCGTTCGGGTGATCATCATAGCCAGGTTCCTCTAGCCAAGTTCTGGTCAGGATCTCCAGCAAAGTTCTGGTTAGGATCTCCAGCCAGCCAGGTTCTGTGGCCATGTTCTCTCGCTAGGTTCTCCAGCCAGGTTCGGTCGCCAGTTTCTGTAGCCGGGTTCTTCAGCCAGGTTCTGTCTAGGTTCTCCAACCAGGATGGACCGGC
>NW_006283770.1:6503481-6515700 GCF_000327345.1 Myotis davidii
ATCCAAAGGTTAGGGCGTTTCTTATCTCGATTCCAGGGAGTAAAGATTATGTACATAAGCATGATTGTTCGTAGTTAAAGTGGTTAATTACCCGCCTGGCACTTAGTTAAGAGGTTTTATTCCCTCCCTAACTTCAGGGGAAAATCCCTACCTGGGGAAACAACCTTTCTCGGAGAGGTGACCTTGGTTAAAACACATCGCCAAGAAGGTGAGCAAACATCTTAAGAACAGTATGCCATATATGCCAGGTCCCTTGAAACAGCAAGGATGGACCGGCTCCCGGCACATAATAATTACCAGGAAAAGGGCAAGTGAAATGATATCCCTAATGAAAAAGGATTTTCTGACTTAAAAGAGAAAAGAGAGTAGGAGACTTTTTTTTTTTTGTAAGGTTTACCTATCTCAGTGTCCATGCCAAGTCAGTCCAACCTTTTCTTCCAGGTTCACTGCATGTCAAGTTCCAACTGAGAGCTTAGGCTTTCTGATGGAAACATAGATAAGACCTGATATGTATGCCCCCTGACAAATTCTACTCAATCTTCATCGCCTTGAGTGGCAATTATACTATTTATACAGGACAGAATGATTCCTTTTCCTGCCTGCCACTACTACTCAAGAGAATCTCTAACTTTCCAGTCACTCCCCAGTATTTAATCACCATTAGATTAACTTTCAGTCATGCAATGTGTAATTAAAATGCAAATCAATGAAATGTAATAGTGGCTGGCTGCATTACACTTTTAAAAACAATTTAATAACAACTGAATGAAAAGAGCCATTTTTGTTAACACAATCCTGAGGGTTCTATCCTAGAAAAGCTAGAATAATTTATACATTGAATTGAGTTGTCTAATGAAAGACTTATGCCATATTTAGTTTTATATAAAAGAAACTGTGTATTATATTTTTTCTCTGAATCCTTGGATATACTGTAGTTTTTGCTTTATAAAGACAATTGCTGTCATTTTTGTGCAGATGTTTATGTTATATAATCATCCTGAATTATAACTTTTAACATTTCTAAAGTGACCTTAATTGAATTTGATTCTTTTTAATGTAAATTCTACTGGAAAGTCATCAGAGCAATGCCTATTTTGTCTCTATTTGCCTAGTATGTATGTGTCCATCCTTTTGTTTCTTAGCCTTTCTGAATTAATTTTAGGTGTTTGTCTTATATATAGATTAGAGTTGGGTCTTCCATTCCTAGCCACATTGAAGATAACTTACAAGATGGCCTATGCTTACTCACTTTATTGACATGACTGATATACTAAGTCACATTACTTTATAATCTTCAGGTTAGGAAGGACCTTAATGACCATATAGCTAACATATGCACTATGAGTTTAAATCTGTCAAATCAATTCGGAGATTGAATCAGACTTTCTTCCGGACTGCCCAAACCCTAAATCCTAATGGTACTACACCTTATACCTTGGCCAGTAAGTAGTGGTGTGTGTGTATATTTTCATGAGCATCTTCTGAGCTGCTCTCCACTTCCCTTCGATTATAGGAGCTACTTGAAAACAAGCATCTTTATGTGCATTCTCTTCCCCACTAGTCCTCATTCTACTGCCACATTCACACACACATCTCTACCAGGCACATGGTAGGTGCTCAGTAAATATTTCCTGAATTAATTAGTTGATGAATAACTCAGAGAAAGGAGCCTCTAGAAAGTTAATTGTTTGTTATGTGAATTCATGGTACTATTTGCCTGTGGAGTAAAGTTATAGATATATACAAGGCATTTATCTTTCTGGTATGGGCAAATAGTCTAATTGGTTTAATGGATCTTATTTTCTTGTAATGGTTTCTGTCTATAAGTCGCCAAGGTCATACAACTATTAAGCATCCGGATATGAGCCCATCTTTGTTAAACTGCACTGCTTGAGCTTTTAACCTTATCACAAAATCACATCTCATTTGAAAAAAAATTTATACTGTTGCCCTGGATCCTCAATATATACTTACATTCTCATCACATTTGGCATGTGATTCAGATCCCAGCCTCAACCTTATTATTTTGACTAACGTAATTGCTCTTTTCAATGAACCCTGGGAATTTGAAATTATGTTGATTTATTGGCTACTTAGAAAAGCACTGGTAACCCTGACTTGATAGTGAGACCTCCTGGCATGCTTTCTCCCAGCTTTTCTTGCTCTGATTTTGTTTCCTGAAAGAACTATGGAGGTTTTAACTTTTATTTTGGATCATTAATTTCACTAAGTCATTTGGCCAGCAAGGTACTTAAAGCTTCCTCAGCAATTTGAATGAAGGAAGACTTTGAAAGTGCCTCAGTTGAATGCTTCTTATTCTAAGCTGAAGCGTTTCATTAGAAATAGACTACACTGTCCATGGAAGATTTATGAGTATATGTTTGAACCAGGAATGACAGATATGATACTATGTGAAGCTTTCACAAATCCATAGATAAAAGACAATCATTTTCAAAGAACATGTATGCATATAGACACAGTCCCTCACCAACAATAATATGGTGAAGGCCAGGGATGGAGGTGGGAGCTGGGTAGAGGGGGAACAAAGGGAGGGAAAATGGGGGACATCTGTAACAGTATCAATAATTAAAAATAATTATTTTCAGTGTTATGAATGATATTAGGAATTTAATTAAAATGAAAACAAACTATTGGAGGAATGTGTGTAGTTTCAAATAGGGTATTCCTACCAACCAGGTGGAACAATTAAAAGTTATAAGAAAACAAAGCAATGATTGAAGATTACTTTAGTAATCAGTTCTTTAAAACACAATTAAAGTGGTTTTACTATTAAAATATAATTTTGTTGCTTAAATTATTTACAGAATACTGATTAGTAGAAGAAGAAAAAAAACCAATGTCCCAACAAATAAGATTTTGGTATTATAACCATTTTTAATGAACATATATGTAGTGGTTTTCACAGCTTCTTTTACATGTGAGTAGCCACATCCATATCATACCAGGGTGGATATTCTTCATTTTCTGAGTGTCCAGTATACGTTCATTTTTTCTACATTTGAAAACTTGCCTTTCCAGCCTTGGTGAAAAGCTGAACTTGTCTCTGATTATTAGGCTGGAGGCACTTTGTCTCTTTTCTAGATTCTGTGGCAGCAAGTTTGTAGGGAAGTAACCTAACCTTAATCGGATGCACTCACTCAGTCAGCATGGCTCCTCTGCAGATACTGACAAGAGAGCATTCCTTCTGGCAACAACCAGGCAGGGAGCAGTCCCAGTTTCCACTGATTATCATGGCAGCAATGCAAGCTAGTTTCCAATGTTGATACCCTGTTTCAGCAAGGGCTGTGAGCATCCAAGTGGGTGTGCAGTGTTCTCTCCTGGTGGTACTGACTTGCATTTCTGTAGAGAGCAGCTCTAGGGTCAAGCCTTGGGCTGACCTGTGGCAGGGCCACAAACAAGTCCCAGCCTGGAGGGCAGAGCTCCTAGCATAATTAAGCCTGACCTTGTAGCCCTCCCTAATTCCTTCCTAAGTAGCTAATGGGCTGTGGGAGGTGCAGCAAGTGTTGCCAAAACAAGAACACTTGTACACATGTTAATCTACCCTTGTTTTAATCAAACTATAAAATAAAGCATCAGCTTGCAGGCTGGGTCTTTTGTGTCCTCATCCAGGCACAAGAGATCCACCGAGCCCCAGCTGTATTCTCTTGTCTGTCTTTTCTTCAATCCTTCACCACCCCTCCTCAGGTTCACCCTTCGGCCATGCTGGCGTGGCACACATTTCCCAGTGACTCATGAAGTTGGTTCTGATTTTTACTCTTATGATTAATGTCATGAACAACAAATTTTTAGGTCAGTCTTTGAACTCATCCTTTTTAAAATTAATTCCTAGGATTAAAATTGCCTGGAGAAAGCATATGGACATTTTAAGCCTTTCATATGTGTTTCTAAATTATTCTCTAGAATGGTACATCAGCTTTGTTGCCTATAACGTAGATAACTTGATAGATGAAAAATGGATTCTAGTGCTTGTAGTTACATGCTCGTAAAAACTGCCATCCTGGTGTGACAACCTGATATGCATTATGGCTATGATGCATAAACCCCTTCATGTGTACGTCTTCACCTGCAGTACAATTAAAAAAGCTCAGATTCAATTATAATGGATCTCTGACTAATGGCAGCCAGCCGTATTCATTCCAGGACTTACGTGCTGTGGACCCATGCAGAACAGAGTCTGGCCTCATCAACTTTAGAATTTCCCATGACATACTCCTTGAGGCAGCTATCGCTCAGCTACACAACAGAATACATGTGTTTACAGCTTTGCCAGACAACCCCTGCTTCTGCCTACTGCTGGGATACAAACACTTCTGCACCATCTCAGATCCTCCGCTGTGACAAAAATCGTGTCAGATAAATGGAAAGCCAGGTTAGGGTATGGCTACCTGCCTGTGTGATATGTTGGTATCCATGGGAAACATTTGTTGGCCTCCAAAACTGCATTTTGGTCCACGATGCAAACTCTTTTTCCCCATAATACTCATTTTGAAGAATAATTTTAAAGAACCAAATTTAAGATCCATAATTACTTCTCTTTTGAAGTGACTGGTAGGTTTGTTTTCCTATGTGTAACTGCATGAACGTTAATATCTTTTGATGACATCACAACTGGCAGTTTCTGGACTTGAGTATTTTTAGACTACAGGTTTTCCATTTCAACATCTAAGTGCATCAGTATTTTTGATGAAAGCGTTTTGAACAGAGAGACCCTCTTTCTGTTTCCCATTTACTTATTTTTATTTCTTTTCATTTCACTTTCACACTTTCAACAACTCTCTGGTATTTTCAGGCATTCCATCCCATATAAACTTGGAATAGCATCAGTGATATTTTTTTTGTCTAAAGTTTTACATATATCTCCTTTTTCCCAATTGACCCCTACACCCCGCAGCCATTCCCACCCTGGGCAAGCCCCTACCACCCCAGTGTCTGTGTCGATTGAGTGATATATATATATATATATATTACATCAAAAAATACCAGATAAAGATTCTCTGCCCTAAAGCACGAAGAAGATATTCTGAACAGCTGATGTCTGTTTTTGGACATGATGCAGAATGTTTAAATTCCTATTGTTCAGGGTTTAATGTAAAAACTGCCCATAAACTTTCTGGATGAGAATTTTCAATTGTCTGTTTATCCCATTTTCATTTCCAAACCGGTTCATAAGTTGCTGGATGAAGCTAGTTCATTTTAAAAACTGAAGTGAAGTACATTTCATCCTGCGTTTATGTTAGAGAACTTTGTGGAATTTAATTAAATCAACTGAAGAGGAGTAAAGACTTCCACACTTAACCGAGTGTCAGTAGAGTACTGTGTTTGCAGGCACAGCCTCTCACTTCTGTCAAAAGCCACCTATTGTCTATGTTAAGTCAATTACTTCATCTCACAGAGCCTATTTCCTGATATATCAAGAAGGGTATATCAAGGCCAACCTTACACATTGTTATTTAATTATTTAAATATGTTAAACACATTTGGGCATTATATGACCCCTGGCATATAAATGGGTCTCCATAAAGGACAGCTTAGCATCCTGGCACACAGGAGGTGCTCAATAAACACTTGTTTAATGATAAAATATCTTCCTTAAGAAACCCAAATTGAGAGTAAATTTTCAAATTTGCCTTTCTCATTGTGCAGAATATGTGAGAAGAATGTCTAGAGGGCTTCTGTGTGTGTTCGCGCGCATGTGTGTTTTGGTTTGTTTGGTTGGTTGGTTGGTTTTGAAGACTTTTTTCTTTCTCCATGTTTTCCCATTGCTGCCAGCTCATGCACTGAGCACTTACAAACTTCCAGGAAGCTTTTCCGTGACACCATTGCTAATCTTCAGTTGCAGACTGACATGGTAGAAAGGACTCCACAATAACCGCTGAGATCAGTCCCTAGCCTGACTGCTGCTGCCTCGTATTTTACTTGCTTTTATTTTACATCTCTTCGAGGGAAGTAGTATGAAAAATTAATGAAATTTACAGTCATGTATCATTATACAATTCTTAAAGTAATTGTCAGCCTTGTCTCATGTAATCCTCATGATAGACTTGGAAAGTCTCCCATTGACAGATAAAGAAATTGAGATGTCAGGAAGTTGTGACACATGGTTAAATGTCTACAGAGAGTGACAGGGCCTGTGTCTCCTAACTCCTAGCTCACTGCCTGTCCCCTCCATTTTAGTCCCCAAACTCCTCACACTTGCTCATAGTGCAGGAATTATATCCATGGAGTGATTTCCTAGAGGTCTGCTTCTACCCAACGCTCAAAAGTGTAATCAAAATGATTCCTTTTTTGTATAAAAGAGCTGATTAAAGGGCAGATCTCCCTGAGAGAAGTCAACATGAATTTGAACTTTCCTTGTGATGTTAAGAAGAGTCTGAGAGCAGGCTTTTAAGTGACACAAACACATGAGCATGGGAGGCTTAGAAGTCAGCCGTTGTTTCCATTGCAAACTGGCCTACGTTTACTTTCCCATTGCCGTGCATATTTTCATAGAAGCCCACTTCAGGGAAAAAGCAAAAAACGAAACCAAAAACCAGTCTTTAAGGTTTCCCAATTTTGGGTCAAACTCTCTTAATCTCTAATTTTCCTTTCATTTGATGTTCACATCATACTGGTGAGGTAGTATTATCTCTTTCCAAACTTTGCATAAGGTAACTGAGGGACAAGGGTGCTAAATAACTTGCCCGAAGTCATCTTTCTAGCAAGTGTCTGAGTCAGGATATGAATCTAGATTTGTCTAAATGTGAAGCTCCTGGTTCGTCTAATATTAGATTGCTATTGTGTTCTTGCTGAGCTTCCTCAGAATCAGGAAAATATATATTGGTGACTAAAATGCTCTTTGTCATAAATCTTAGCAGTGTTGTTTGACAAATGTTAAGTCAAGCTTTGGCCTATTCCTTCCTCAGTTCCATAATGAAGAAATAAAATAATGCCCTTTCTCTGGTCCCTGTAATATATGCAGAGACAGAAGCCAATACACTCACAGTCTCACTCTCCTGCTATCATTCATTGCAGATAATATTTTAACTCATATTTTCCAATCAATATTTAAAGCATAGAGCTAGATATTAAAATACAAGACAGATTTATTGGAAGCAACGGAATTCCTCAGTTGATGGTATATTATATTGTGTGACCACTAAAAAACTAAGATTTCCCAGAAAAAAAAAAAGCCAAATAAACATTTCTCAAGAGTGAGGTATTTTAGGATCTTTAAAATCACCTCAGCACTGAGAGGACAAAGTTCTTGTTCTTGGTTCTCCATCCATCACCAAAATTCCCCTCCCTAGCTAATTTTTATTCAGTCTACTCCAGCATTGTTCATAATATTTGTCCATTCTTTATTTTCATCTTTATGTTATTGTTCTTTCTCTATTCCCAGAATTCCTTCCATGTCATAGACCTGGACTCTGTCCCCATAAAAAATAAATTCTACTCATAAGCATTAGGGCCACCTCTATCACACAGCTTAAGTATCAGGATTAAGAATAAAGAACACCTGTGTCAATAAGATTCAACTATTTATTCCAGGAAGATTTTAAACCAATAAATAACTCTACTGTTTGCTTCAGGATATTCCTGTATATTGTCTTATCTGAACAAACAGTTTGTTCATCTAGGTAAATAGCTCTGAGGGCAATGGATTGATCAACTGGGCAAATAGCTTGATTGTCAAACAAAGAGTTTACTTTTCAAGAATTTCTTCAAGGTGGTCACCATGCTGTGTCTACCAGTCTTAAGCAATTATGTTGTGATTTTATCTCAATCTCAATTAGTTACAAACCTTGAAAGACATTATTTAAACCACTGGAGCTTAGTTCCTAAGCCTTATAAGGACCTTTATTCTCTCCTTGTCAGAGATGACTAAGGATTTGTCAGGGTGCTAACAATTGGTTTCATTAACAGCTTTGCTTATTTAAGACAATTGCGTGCGTGCGTGTGTGTGTGTGTGTGTGTGTGTGTGTGTGTAAGTCCACACTATTATATTATACTAGAGGCCCAGTGCATGAAATTAGTGCACTGGGGGGAGGAGGGGTGGCATCCCTCAGCCTGCCCTGCACACTCTCGCAGTCCAGAAGCTCTCAGGAGATATCTGATTGCCATGGAGGTGGAGGTGGGAGAGGCTCCTGCCACCACCACTGCACTTGCCAGCAGTTAGCCGGCTTCTGGCTGAGCGGCACTCCCCTTATGGGAGCACACTGACCACCAGGGGGCAGCTCCTGCATTGAGCATATGCCCCCTGGTGGTCAATGTGCATCATAGTGACCAGTCAATCCTCTGTTTGGTCGATTTGCATATTACCCTTTATTATATAGGACTAGAGGCCCGATGCATGGATTCATACACTGGTGGGATCTCTCTGCCTGGCCTGCACCCTCTTGCAATCGGGACCCTTCGGGGGATGACGGAGAGCCGGTTTCAGCCTGATCCCCACAGGCCAGGCCAAGGGACCCCGCTGGTGCACGAATCCATTCACTGGGCCTCTAGTATGCATATAAGATCTTTGGTTAAACTCTTTACCCCTTCTCCTTCCCCGCTTCCCTCTGAGATTCATCAGTCTGTTCCACATTTCCATGCTTGTGGTTTTCACTCCTGTGTTGAGCGTCTGCCCCCTAGTGGTTGTTAAGGTTTTTTTTTAATATATATAGATATATTATATTATACTAGAGGCCCGGTGCACAAAATTTGTGCACTCGGAGGGGAGGAGGAGTCCCGCAGCTCGGCCTGTGCCCTCTCGCAGTCTGGGACCCCTCGGGAGATAACGACCTGCTGGCTTAGGCCTGCTCCCGGGTGGCAGAGGGCAGGCCCAATCCCTAGGTGCAGCCTCTGGTCGGGCTCAGAGCAGGGCTGATTGGGGAATTGGGGCGCCGTCCCCTGTCATGCACAGAGCAGGGCAGATTGGGAGGTTGCAATGCCACCCTCAGTCATGCTCAGGGTAGGGCCGATTGGGGGGTGGGGGCACCGCCCCGTCACACTCAAGGCAGGGTTGATGGGGAGGTTGTGGCACCACCCCCTGTCACGCACAGAGCAGGGCCAATCAGGGAGGTTGGGGTGCTGCCCCCTGTCACACACACAGCAGGGCCCATCAGGGGGGTTGGGGCTCCGTACCGTCATGCACAGAGCAGGGCCCATCAGGGGGTTGAGGAGCTCCCCCCGTCACTCACAGAGTAGGGCCGATAGGGGAGTTGGGGCACCGTCCCCTGTCACACACAGAGCAGGGCAGATCAGCAGGTTGGGGCGCTGCCCTCTATCACCCACAGAGCAGGGTCAATCAGGGGGTTGGGGCGCCGCCACTGTCACACTCAGGACAGGGCTGATCGGGAGGTTATGGCTCTACCCCATCACACACAGAGCAGGGCCCGTGGGGGGGAAGAGGGGGTTGGGGCACCGCCCTCTATCACCCACAAAGCAGGGTCGATCAGTGGGTTGGGGGACCGCCACTCTCACACTCAGGGCAGGGCCGATGGGGAGGTTATGGCTCTACCCAGTCACACACAGAGCAGGGCCCTTGGTGCAGGGGGTTGGGGTGCCGCGCCCTGTCACACACAGAGCCGCAGGGTGATCAGGGGGTTTGGGCACTGCCCCCTGTCACGCTGATCCCGGTGCCGGGAGGCATATTACCCTTTTACTATATAGGGTAGAGGCCTGGTGCATGGGTGGGGGCTAGCTGGTTTGCCCTGAAGGGTGTCCTGGATCAGGGTGGGGGTCCCCACTGGGGTGCCTGGCCAGCCTGGGTGAGTGGATGATGGCTGTTTGCAGCTGGTCACACACCCTTCAGGGTGGGCTTCCCCACTGGGGTGCCTGGTCAGTCTGGGTGAGGGGCTGAGGGCTGTTTTCAGGCTGGGGGTGACTGAAGCTCCCAACCGCTCCTTTTTTCCTTTTTTTATTCTGGGCCAGCTTTAGCTTGAGGCTTGGCTCCAGCTCTTAGGCCTCTGCTGCTGAAAGTAGGTTTCTGGCCTTTGCATACAATGTTGCGATCCTGCTGGCTGAAGTCCGGCGGTATTTGTTACAATGTTTGAAACTGCAGGCTCAGAGGCCTGCAGCCGCAGGCGGGGAACATTGGTTTCCTCCGTCACTGAGGCAAGCAAGCCTCGTGTTAGTTTCAAGCTGCCTGGCTGCCAGTCGCCATCTTGGTTGACAGTTAATTTGTATATCTCGCTGATTAGCCAATGAAAAGGATAGCGGTCATACGCCAATTACCATGTTTCTCTTTTATTAGTGTAGATTATATTATATTATATTATATTACGTTATGTTACGTTACGTTACGTTACGTTACATTATATTATATTATATTATAATATATTATTCAGAATTCTTTCAGAGGCAAAATAAAAAACCTAACTCAAATTCATTTAAAACCTAAAAGGGGATATTTTGGCTCACATGACTGAAGGTCCAACAGAAAATGTCAGTACCTAAGAGAGAGGTTTAAACATTGTAACCAGGACTCAGCTCACTGCACTCAGATTTAACCCACAGATGGATTCTTTTCAGGTTAGCTTTCTCACTGTAGAAGGCATATATTGTTTTCAGTTAGCTTCAGGTTTACATTCTTTCTCTGAGAAACAGACCTTGAGAAAAAGATTCAAGTCCAAAGGATTTATCTGATATGTGCAGGTTATGTCAGTAGGAAAATGAGGAAAGCATAACAGGCCAGATAAAGAGATCAATAAGGAATTTACTATAAAATCAATTGCCATTTTGGACAACTGGAGCTTAAACCTGATGGGAGACATTGGGCAACACAGAGCTCAAAGTTGTACCACCTAAATGGCCGGGAAGATTAGACCCTTGTACACCAAATACTACTGGTTATTGTTTATAGGAAGAATATCCAGACTGATGTACCTGAGGTTGGAGTCAACTTAAATGGCTTTAGAGAGTCTTTAGGTTGCAACCATATGTAAATATCTGCAACTGGAGGTTAGCAGGCATGTAGTGAAGTCAGAGCCCCGGGGATATGGGCAGTGCACCTAAAATAACTACTACACTCAGACCCCAAACCCTCTGCATGTACAAAAGTAAAGTTATTTGTCTTAGGACAAGATTAAGTCACATAATTTGACAGAATCAGCCATTGCAAAAACTAAGGGTATAGTAATATCTGTTACAAAAGGCCAAGTAAGGACTTCCAAAAATCCTTTCATTCATAGAAGCAATGAGAATCCTGGCAGATATTGTCACAATCAACTTTTTTCGAACTCTGGATCTTAACTACAACTTTTAAGCCATCTAGGGAGTGTTTATTTAAGAAAAAAATCTCAATATTGGTAAGAGCAGTGAGAAATATAGTATGTTACCAACTACTCCCATTCTTCTTTTCTCAGCACCACAGCAACCTCGAAAAACAACATCCACACTAATGTGGAAAACCATCAGCATGGAAACACTAGGGAGAAAAGAATGAGACTGCAGCTTCTTCAATGCCTGTTTCCCTAATACACGCAAACCTAGAGTTATTGTATGACACAATGATTTCACTCATGGTATATACCCCAGGTAACGGATATCATATAGTCCCACAAATAGTACACTAATGTTCATAGCAACATCAGTCATAATAGCTAAAAAGTGGAGTGTCCATCAACTGATAAATAGATTAACAAAATGTGGTATAGCCATATAATGGAATATTACTCAGCCATAAAAGGAATGAAGCACTGATATATACTACATCATGAATAAACATTGAAACATTATGCTAAGTGTAAAAAGACAGGCATAACGTGCCATATATTGTATCTTGTAGGATTCCATTTATGTGAAATGTCCACATGGGAAAAATCCATAGAGACAGAAAGCAGATTAGTGTTTGCCAAGGGCTAATGATGGATAGGAATGAGGAACAATTACTAAAAGGTGCTAGGCTTTTTTGGGGATGACTAAAATATTCTGAAATTAAGTATTAGTAATAATTGCACAATTCAGTAAATATACTAAAGATCAATGAACTGTACACTTTAAAAGAGTGAATTTTATGATACATGCATTATCTTTCAATCAAGAAGAGATGTACAGGAGAAACTAAGATGGCGGCAGAGATAAACACCGGGAAATTGATGCCGCTCACAACAATTGATTAATACCTCAGAAAAACAATACGGACATCATCCAGAACCACAGGAAGCCTGGCGGACTGTAAATTCTACAACTAGAAGGAAAGAAAAGCACACTGAGAGCAAGAGAAGCTGCAGAAGA
>NW_006283770.1:6517593-6519477 GCF_000327345.1 Myotis davidii
CATATAGGCCTAACCAATGGACACGGACAATGGGGGGGAAGGCAAGAAAAGGGGGGGGGGGGAGAGGGTAACATGGGGACAAGGACACATATGTAATATCTTAATCAATAAAAAATATATTAAAGTGAAAACAAAAAGAGATGTACAGTGCTCTGTTTTGTGAGACCTGGGTTAAACCCCACTCCTACAGGATAAGGGAAGTCTAACAGGGGCTGTCTGTGGGATGGTTACAGAGGAAATTCAAAGTGCTCTTAGCAGAAGAAGGCAGAATGGGTGCTGAAGAAGCAAAACAAGAAATACTTTTCTACTCTGGCTATCCCATCAGAATCTCACAAACCCTTTGATCAGAGCCATTTGTCAGTTCTGCCAATTCATGCTTTTATGAAAACGAATGCTTTCCTGCTAAAAGCTGCCACATGCTCTAATGGTTCTCTTCAGTCTGGCATGTGTCAGGACCAGGCTGATTTCTTCTCTCCCCCAGCTAGCTGCACACTGATTCATCCCTTTCTTTGTCTACAGCCAAAATAATGCAACAACACTACAGAGGCCTTCTAAACAATACAGGCTTCTCCCCAGATTCTTATGCAATCGATTAGTATAAATATGTCCTGGGTAGTGGGGAGAGTTACAGCAGACTCCCATGCTGATTTCCTCCCAAATGCTCAGCTGAGTTCACTCAGACTACATGAGCACTGGTGGGAAAGTAGTCACAGCTTCCATTACATATCTTTCAATAGGAAGTCCTGTAACTAAGCATGTGACCATCGATGTTAAAAGAGTAAAAATTAGCCCTAACCAGTTTGGCTCAGTAGATAGAACATCAGCCTGCAGACTCAAGGGTCCCAGGTTCGATTCCGGTCAAGGGCATGTACCTTGGTTGCGGGCACATCCCCAGTAGGGAGTGTGCAGGAGGCAGCTGATTGATGTTTCTAACTCTCTTCCTCTCTGTAAAAAATCAATAAAATATATATATTTTTTAAAAAAGAGTAAAAATTAGCTAGCCAAAATCTTAAACTTATTTCTTCAAAATGTGAGCATAAAATGGATGGTCAATGTAATGAGTTCATGAATTTAAGGTACCCCTACATGTGCTTGCTCTCTTTCTCAAAATATTTTATTGCAAAACTATCAGATAGAATTAAATTTCTCCCTGCTTTTTTTCATTATGTTGTTCATGCAACATATTAAATATTCCAACACCTCGCTTGAAAATCACTTCCGAAGAGGTATTGACTTTTATTTTTGTGTTAGCTTGGAAAGATGGCTTATCATAGGGTTATATGAACCCAGCATCTTCTTACTGGTGATAAGGACCAAGCAATCCTCAAACGTTAGTAAAATATGTGAATTGTCTTGCTTACTCCTGCCTCCTCTGAAGCAGTAAGTTCTCAGGTTTTGGTTCTTGTCTGACTGACTCAGTTGAGCAAAGCTCAGGGACAATCCACGGATAACTAAGGATTCTTTCTAAAAGTTCTTCCCCATCATCCTGGGTTATAAGAACTTAAGTTTACCTCAATCCACTTTTTTATTTTTATTTTTTTGCCAGAGATTCACAGATTATAGGAAAATGTCATGATCTTGTTCTGTCAGCTACTCTCTTCCAAAGTTTTAGAGTCTTCTAAATCAGCAGGGAAGGGGTAGAGTTTCCGTTCAAAGATATTTTTCTTTAGGTTTTTTTATCTCTTCCTAGACGGAATCATAAAAAGTATCTATTAAACTTTGCTTTTCAGGCCTCCTCTTTTGCAATACCAATCCTCTCTCTTATAATTATTTACCAAAGATATAAAGTTAGGAGTTACTTAACTTCTGAAAAAAAGCAACAAGGATCAACATTCTCTTAACACTGGAAAGATGGCTTCATGAAAAATGAGTAAAATTAATTAG
>NW_006283770.1:6519499-6523929 GCF_000327345.1 Myotis davidii
TAAGGATAAAAATTTCTTTTTAAAAGCAATTAGAGGTTAAGTGTATGAAAATGGCTTTTATCACTAAAAAGAGCAGATAATATGCAGGATTGTTTTCAAATATAATGCAATATACTAAAGTAATCAATTATCTTCAAGTGTTCATTTTGTAGTTTCTTGGTACAGTTAACAATGAGCACAGTCATGATTGGTAATAAGAGTTTGGAAATTAAAAGTTAAGTAATTAACGTTTTCTCCAGTTGGATAGAATTTTCTAAAGTTTCTCTGATAATTGATATTGTCTTTGTCTAGAGAGAGAAGTTTTTTATCAGAAAAGAATAAATAAGAACTATTATCTCCCAAATTTGAACTTCTGCCTTCATGCTTAAAAAAAACAAAGTGAACAACAAAATCTACATTTTCTAAATAGATCTGAAGTGAAGTTATTCTTTCTTTTCTTTAAACAAAAATGTAATAAAAAGCTTAAAATGTTATAATTTAGCAAAGGGCCAAGTTTTCTTTCTGAAACTAATTTTCATTGTGCTGTTGAGAACCTCAGATAGTGAGATTTTATCTTTTGAGTAGATATTGAGATATCAGTATATGCATAGAAAAAAGATGAAGGCCAGGGTACTGGTATCTGAGCATAAATAAAACTAAGTGCTTAAATAATCTACTTTCTCCTTCATTTACACTTCCTTGCAATATCTTGGAAACACAAAAGATGCTTCGTCCTGCCCGGCTGGTGTTGCTCAGTGGTTGAGTGTTGACCCAGGAACCAGGAGGTCATGGTTAGATTCTGGTCAGGGTACATGCCCGGGTTGCAATTCCATTGCCAGTAGGAGTATGCAGGAGGCAGCCAATTGATGATGTTTCTCTCTCATCAATGCTTCTATCTCTCTATCCTTCTCCCTTCCTCTCTCTCTAAAACTCAATAAAAATATTTAAAAATATATTAACATATTGGGGCATGTCCCAAGATTAATGACCATGACAATGAAGCCAAGTCCTGTGGGAAACAGAAGGATCAATTCCCAGTCAGGGCACATGCCGTGATTGCAGGCTCGATCTCCAGTGCCGGGAGGGGGAGTGGAGGGGGTGTTTTGTGGTTCTTATTTAATGATTCTATTTTTTAAAGAGAACTTTATCAGGACCAGAAAATACAAGGCTTTGGGTGGAGAGTTAAGGAGAGTTCTGCCCCTATTCAAGCCTTAGCTTGAAGATATCAACCCTGGATGGCCGGTGTGGCTCAGTGGTTGAACATTGACCCAGGAACCAGGAGGTCATGGTTAGATTCTGGTCAGGGTACATGCCCGGGTTGCAATTCCATTGCCAGTAGGAGTATGCAGGAGGCAGCCAATTGATGATGTTTCTCTCTCATCAATGCTTCTATCTCTCTATCCTTCTCCCTTCCTCTCTCTCTAAAACTCAATAAAAATACTAAATAAATACATAAGTACATAAATGAATAGATAGATAGTGCCTTGTAACAGCCAAAGATTGATTATGGAAACAGGGCTTGACAAAGAGCAAAAAGAACACACACCCACACACAAACTGATGGATGGAGAAGAAGGGCGCTGGTACTGAGTCATTGACAATGTTTCTGAGTATGAATGCTTGTTTATTTTTTTAGTCTGGGGCAATGAGTTGGAAAACACATATTTGAGAGCATGAGGGAAGAGACTGAGACTTTGTACATCTCTCTCTGAAAGCTCTTTACCCTACAATGCTGCTGCCCAGAAGTTGAATGGTAATAAGATATAATTTGATTTTTGCTTAAAAATCAAATCAGATTCTTTATAGGAAAAGTACTACCTGAATTCTTGCCTGATTTTGAAACCAAGCAACATGACTGTGAATACTATTCCACCTAAAAAGGAGAAAAAAAATGACTATTGAAACTCAATGTTTACATATTTTGAAAATAAATATATTCTTCTCTAAAAAATACAATTAGGGCAAGAGGCTGTAAATACACACAAATTGTCACAGTGTTATCATGGAATCTGTGTGAATTTGAATTTACAGAACCGTCAGAATGTAGAAGGATTAGCTCATTAAATTTACAGGAGCCACGTGTAAACATCTCATGCACTTTACCTTTTAATGTAAGCTTATTTTTTTAGACAATTTAATCCTTCCTGATTCCCAGCTCTTAATTGTTGCTTCTCGCCCTGTTCAAGAATTCTACCTCCTCTGCCTCTTCCTACGGCTATTTTCATTTATCCAGATGCTACTCACTCTTCAGGGTACAGCTAAAGAGCCATCTTCCCCATAAAACCTTTTATGACCGCATATTCATTTATCCTTTTTCATTAATTTCTACAGCCCTCATTCTCTGTACCACTCATCAGACACTTATGTATATTTACTGTATGCAATCAAATTCTTTGTGTACCTTTGACCAAAAGTTCAGCCTAGGAATTCTAATTGGTATTGAAATCTAGTGAAAGATAAAAATGTTCTTTGAAGGAAATTGGACATTTTAGATCATTGGGACCACTGTGTCAAGCCGTAGATGATGCCTCAGTTTCCCAGGGTTGATCAGACTCCGAAAGAACAAGGGCTGACTTGTTTGAAGCTATGTCGAGAGTTTTATTGTCACCCTAGCTGGCTTGTCTCAGTGGATAGAGCGTCAGCCTGCGGACTGAAGGGTCCCAGGTTCGATTCCGGCCAAGGGCACATGCCTGGGTTGTGGGCTTGTTCCCCAGTAAGGGGTATGCAGGAGGCAGCCAATCAATGATTCTCTCTCGTCATTGATGTTTCTATCTCTCTCTCCTTCTCCCTTCCTCTCTGAAATCAATAAAGAAATATATTAAAGAGAGTTTTATTGTCAAAGAAAACAAAAGAAATATGGGGCTAAGCTGGAGGGAAAAGTGGAATTAAGGGAAGAAAAATGTTTGTTGGAGTCTTCTGAAACAAGTTTGGATGTTGTTGGAAATGATACAATAGAGAGAAAAAAAAGAGCGTGATTCAAAATCTGAAGCAACATCCTTGAGGAGAGAAAAGGGGAGATATATTGAGAATAGAAGAATTGGCTTTACCATGGAAAGTACCTTTTTCAGAGGCAAGGTAGGGTACAGATGTTGGGTAGAGCATATGGGTGGGAATGTATGGAAATTGTCTTTTGATTACTTCTATTTTCCAAGGAAATATGTTGCAATTATGTCAATTGTGCGCAAAGAGAGGAAAGTAGGTGTTGAAGGTTTGAGTAAAAAAGAACTCAGTGAAAAAATAATTTATGGAATTGAGTGATCAAATGACTGTATTAGAGAAACATTTTTAAAATTGTGGTTTGGTGGCTCCCTTATTCCTTTAAGTGTATCTGTGAGATCAAAATTATTTCATCATAACATTAATATATCTTTTTTCACTCTTATTCTCTTATGAGTATACACTGGTATTTTTCAAAGGCTGCATGACATATAGTATTGCAACAGATTCAATGCCAAAAGCAGACATGGGAATCAAGCTGTCTCCTATAAGCCAGACTTTGCAGAAATTTGCAAAATTTAAAATGATACCCTTTGCATCTTTTTTGTGTATTTTTCAAAGTGAAGTTATTATACATGAAATATTTATGTTAAAAATAATGGATTCATTTTGTTTAAAAAGTATTAATAAATATTCTAAACTTTGTTTTAATTTTTAATGTAACAAATGTTCATAGATATAACCCACATATATAGAAGTTCTTAACTCTACAATTTTTAGGAGTAGAAAGAGTCTTGAGAGATCAAATTTTGTAAACCATTGATTGAAGGAAATCTAGTTTTATTCCTTGTCACACTAAGGGTACTCTTAAAATGAGTAATTATGCATTTCAAATAAAGCCCAAAAATATCTTAAAATTTGTATGGAACCACAAAAGACATGAATATTCCAATATATTTGGAGAAATAAGAGAAAGGCTGAAAAGAAAGCATCACATATTTTCCAACTATATTACAAAGATATAGTAATTAAGCCTGTATGGTATTGCCATAAAAATAGACACATAGACCAATGGAACAGAAGAGAAAGGCCAGAAATAATCCCATGAGTATATCGTCGATTAATTTATGACAAAAGAGCTAAGGACATACAATGGGGAAAGGGTAGTCTCTTCAATAAGTGGTGTTGTGGAAACTGTTCAGACATATGCAAAAAAAAAAAATGAAATTGGACTATCATATACCATACACAAAAACAACTAAAATGAATTAAAGGCTTAAACATAAAGAACTGAAACCATAAAACTCTTGGAAAAAAATATAGGCATTAAACTCCTTGATATTGGTCTTGGCAATATATTTTTATTTATTACTAGAGGCCCGGTGCACAAAAATTTGTGCACTCGGGGGTCGTGGGGGTCCCTCAGACCGGCCTGTGCCCTCTTGCAGTCTGGGACCCCTTGGGAGATAACGACCTGCTGGCTTAGGCCTGCTCCCAGGTGGCAGAAGGTAGGC
>NW_006283770.1:6524979-6546541 GCF_000327345.1 Myotis davidii
ATATCTCGGCCGTACTCTGTGAGTGACAGGGGGATTAGCCAATGGGAAGGGTAGCGGAGTGACACTAATTACCATGTTTCTCTTTTATTAGTGTAGATTATTATTTGACACCAAATGCAAAGAAACCAAAAGCAAAATAAACAAGTGTGACTTTGAGAAACTAAACAATTTCTGCACAGCAAAGGAAACCATCAACACAATAAAGAAACAACCTACAGAGAGAAAATGTTTGCAAATCATATACCTGGTAAGGGGTTAATATTCAGAATATATAAAGAACTCATACAAATACATTCAATAGCAAAAGAAATAAAGTAATCCAATTAAAAATGGGCAGAGAAATTGAATAGTCATTTTTTCAAAGAAGATGGCCAACAGGGACATGAAAAAATAGTCAGTGCTACTGATCATCGGGAAATACAAAGCAAAACCACAATGAGATATCGCCTCACACCTGTGAGAATTGCTGTCATCAGACAAATGATAACAAGTGTTGCAGAGGATGTGGAGGAAAGGAAACCCTCGTGCACTATTGGTGGGAATATAAATTGGTGCAGGCATTATGGGAAACAGTATGGAGTTTCCTCAATATATGAAAAATGAAATTATCATATGATCCAGCAATTCTTCTTCTGGATATATATCCGAAGGAAATTAAAAGAGAATCTTGAACAGATATCTGCACCCCCATATTCATGGCAACTTTATTGACAATACTCATGACATAGAAACAAAGTGTCCTTATATGGTAAAGAAAATGTTTGTATACATACATACACACACACATGCACACACACACATGGAGATACACATATATACACAATGAAATATTATTCTGCCAAAAAAATAAGTAAATTAAGCCATTAACAGTAGCATGAATGAATCTTGAGGGCAT
The DNA here is from genome assembly GCF_000327345.1 of Myotis davidii. Taxonomy (NCBI): domain Eukaryota; kingdom Metazoa; phylum Chordata; class Mammalia; order Chiroptera; family Vespertilionidae; genus Myotis; species Myotis davidii. The sequence continues at coordinate 6,525,875 of NW_006283770.1, forward strand.
GTAATGCTAAGTGAAATAAGTCAGATGGAAAATAAATACTATATGATTTCACTTATATGTAGAATCTGAAAATACTGGACTCAGAGAAACAGACAACAAATTGCTGGTTGTCAGAGGCAGCGGGGAGGATAGGGTGGAGGAGTGCAGAAAGTGGATGGAAGTTGTCCAAAGGTACACACATCCAGCTATATGATAAATAAGTTCTAGGGATGCAGCATGCAGCATGATGACTATACTGTAGTTAACAATACTGAATTGTATGTTTGAAAATTGCTAGGGAAGTATATCTTAAAAATTCTCATCATCATAAAGAATATAACTTTATGAGGTGATGGATGTTAACTAAACTTATTATGGTAATATATATATATTATATACATATGTCAAGTCATTATGCTGTACACCTTACACTTACAGTGTTGTTTGTCCATTATAAATAAAACTGGAAGAAAAAAAAAGGAGCAATAATCTCCACCTTAAACTATTACAAAGTTATATGCCAATTATATTTCAATAAAACTGGGGAAAATAAAATAAAGCCAGTTAGTATTTTGTTGTTTTTTTCATAAACTCTGATGGCTGGGCACTGGCAAAATGTAGATGGCGCACTGAACCTATCCAGGGCTTCCTTTTGCCAAGTAATTACATCAGAGGGAGAGGGAGTGAGGTCCTTAGATTGGGCAGTGGAATTGAAGCTGGATAAGGAGAGAAGTGAGAACGTAAATGGTCCTGAAGGGAGAAAGGGCAGAGGTTGTACATACTGCACTGTGAGTCTGGAATAGAGGCAGTAGGCAAGAAAGATAGGAGGTGGATGATGAGGAGTGTGATCCTTGGAATTACCCTTATGAGAGCAAGCCGTCAGTGAATCAAGTTCAGGGGATGAATTGCTGCATAGAGTGGAGGATGAGCTCCTTGGATGAGAGTAGGTTATTGAAACTGTCAAGAAGTGAGATACTGATCTGGATGCTGTAATCTTTGAGGAAGGAGAGAAAGAGAGGAGGAGATGAGGTTTTAAAATGTTAAGCTCTTGTTGAAGGAATTTTGTGTCTAGTCACCCAAGAGTCACAGCTTTTCTGTCAGGGTTTTCTGAGCCTCACCAACAGGAAGAACCAAGAAAGCCCACCTTTGGTAAGAGATGTGGGTTATCAGCCTCGCCTACCTCCATCGTGTAACCTTGGGAAAGCCTCTCAACCTCTCTAAACTCAGTTTTCTTTCTATGAATTGGATAGATTAGTACCTACCTATAGGGTGGTAATAAAAATAAATTGAGACAACATCTATAAAGAACTTACTATGATGCTTGACACCTGGTAAGCACTCAAAATACATTAGCCATTATCATTATGATTATCTCTGCAGCAAAATTATACTCTCTCTGAAGAAAGTCATCTTATTCCAATCACATTGCCATCCCCCTATGCAGCTAGCATAGTGCTAGGTATTATAAATGTTTGCTAAATTGAATTTGTATGTCTTACCCATTTTACACCTCAATCAGCAGTTTTGTTTTTGAAAATGGCAGTAAATGATACATTTAAGATATAACTTAGCTTCTATGGCAGCCTTCAGTACCCAGCAGCAGAGCAAAACCTGCTCCGTTAGTTGCCTGAAAATACTAATCTCTGCCTGTGCTTTGGAGTTTCTGTAAAACGAGGATAATGATACAGTAAGCGTTTACAAATGTTTTTTGAGAATGTAGATGAATGCAGCACTAGAATTAAATTGTCACCAAATTTAAACTAGATTCTGTTTAATACAAGTTGCCTCATAAACTGTTGTTTTCTATTTAAGACCAAATCATACCAATAGTTTTAGCCCTGGAATTGATATTTTAAACAAGGAATTTTATATTTGGATTCAAATAATGTCTTTTGCCATCATATTTTTAACTTGTCAATGATTCACCATAATATATAATTTAAGGTACAAATGCGATTTGAGAAAAACAACTTTGCTTTCAATTGAATCAAGTGCTTTGCTATATTTCACCAGTTTACTTGCAATTTCTAATTTTCTCTTTGAAATATGAAAATTAATTTTGGCCAAGGTCTCAGTCTCCTCTCTTAGCTATGAAAGACTAGAGGCCGGATGCACAAAGATTCATGCAAGAATAGGCCTTCCTTCCCCCTCGCTGCTGGCACCAACTTCCCTTCGGCACCCAAGACCCAGTCCTTCACTCTGGCTGCCACCTCCCACCTTCGCTCCAGGCCAGAGCCACCTCCAGCCTTTGCTCTGGATCAGAGCTGCCTCCCACCAGCTCCAGCTGGCTCTGTGACCACCATCCAGAGACCAGCCCTCGGCAGCCAGTCAGGGCTTGCAGGAGGTTGACTTCCTTCGTCGCTAGGGTGACAAAGGAAGCCAAGTGTCCTGCCCAAAGGAAGCCAAGGATCCCGCCTGAAGGAAACCAAGCATCCCACCCACTCTGGCTGGCTCCATGGCTCCGGCTGGTGCTGCCATCTTTATGGCTATGGGTGCCCCAATCTTTGTCATGGAGTGATGGTTCATTTGCATATTACCCTTTTATTAGTGTAGATGGAACAGGATGGTACAGAGAAGAATGTGTGATATTTACATAATTTTTACCAAAGCCCCAACAGTGAGAGGTGCCATTATAGGTTTATTATACAGACAAAAAATTTCTACAAATTGAAATAGAGACTATATCACCTGTGCAGAGTCACACAGTAAGTGGGCAGCCAAGATTCAAGATTCAAGTAGTATGATTAGTGTGGCCACTTTTCAAGCAAGATCTGAATGCTTTGTCACTGTCCACTACTGCCTCTTTGATGTAGGAATAGCCTTCACCTTGTTTCTAGGTGGAAGTGGACCTAGTATATAGCATCTCTTGTATCTTTGTTTTTAAAAGGCATTGGGCATATGATAAAGTTTATGTTTATGACTGCTTTATTTTATTTCCAAGGAGACTTCTACATGGATAAGTATATATAAGGCTGTCTCTTGTTTCAGATATTATGGACACCCCTTTGAAGGAGTGTTTAATTATTCCCTTCTAGTAGAGTTGTTGCATGGTTAAAGCTAAAACTTGTTGGGGGTAATTCCTTAAGTGTGGTTGTGATGGAATGTTATTGAACATGGGCAACAAACGTGTCTTATGGAGATGTGTTATGACGTCTGTTATGATGATGTAAATAATCTGAGAGGTAAAATCTATACACTCAACATGAACAATTGTTGCAAAGTGGCCTAAAGCTTGAGATCACCTATTCCAGCTTACCTGGGTCTCTATTTCAACAATTTAGCTGTATATCAAAGATGTTTAAGGTAAAATGAAAGTACTTATTAGAGGGCCAGAAAAATATATGGTTTCTGGATCCAGTGAAAGTAACATTGAATTAGAAGCCGCCTTCTAATTTGTGCTTTGCTTTTGAGTAGCTGATATCTTGAGATGAAATACGTATTCTCTTTTATGAAGTAAAAGCATTGAGCTGGATGCTCCACTGTCTTTTCCAACACCTATTCTAGCATTTCCTTTTCACTGAAGCTCAGTGTATAATAAATATATCTGTTGCTCTCTTTTTTATTTGACCTCATATGTCTGTAGGTGTTTCAAGAGTAAATGAGAATTTCACTTTCCAGATGGTTTCCTCTAATGGTTTTGAGGAACCTACATCTGGAAATTAGGACTTAGTATTGGGAAGGAAGTGAACCATACAATAGTCAGACTGCCATATGGAGTCCATCATTTGTCACAACCCTTCAATAGATAATCCATGATCTACCATAACTTTTATATTCATAACTTTATTGAATTAAATATTAAATTATTTCCCTATATCTAAATACACACCTTTTTCAGAAAAAAAAGACTTATGATCTTTTTGAAATAATCCTTGCTTTTGAAACCTATTTTATTATGGTATCTTAATCCCATAAACCATTATCAAAGCTATTTAAACAAAAGTCTTCAAGGCTTCAAAAGATATTGTCAGAGTTTATGTCCTTGAACATTATTCTTCCAAATTAATTTTTTCATAACCTTTTCTCATGATCAGTCCAGGTTGGTTAACATAACAGGACAACCATAGCCAAATTCATGAGGCTTACCATTCTCCCGGCGATTTTTTTTCCCAAGGTGCTTTCTGAAATGACTCACCTTCCCCACCCACAGTTTACTCCCACTAAAGTGTCAGTGAAACTAAAATATATCTGAGGCTTATTTCTGACTACTGTGGCTGGCCGAACAATGTAAGTGGACAGTTATTGATTAACTGTCTAAAGTGATGGACACTAATTTCATTAAGCTGGCACCTTCATTTCTTATTTCAGCCTGCTCTTCAAGAGTTCAGGACTTTATTCTTCCATTAAGTCTAATGGAACGACTTGGTGACTTTTTTTTGAAGGTTTTTCCTGATCAGATAAACAAATTATTATGAAAGCCCAGAAACTGAATTATGATTTTATAAAGAAGCTTTTGGTGTTTTAATGTGTGACTTGCTGTTTGATTGCTTTCCAGATAATTAAAATGTTCTACTTCCAAGCCCCTGATGTGAACTTAAGAACCTCAGAGTATTTCACCTTAAAGCATATGGATTTTTAGTTATGAGTTGTATTTTACTGGTGCTGTGTAACAGTAGCTAGCAAGTGAGCAAGCTACCTCAAAACAAATGTGAAAGCTGTACTGGAAGAATGTAGCTTGCATGTGTGATACCAACTTGATAAGAAAAAAATATATCTGTAACAAATGCATGTATTTTAAAGCCATACCTCTTACTTATGCACAATAATTTTTGAAAAGTTCTTTGTTGGCTAAAAATGGGATGATAATTGGGAAGTCCAAATAACAGGCAGTACGTAAAATAACAGATAGCCCATTTAATGACTCCTTCTCTTCCCACCACCACCTCTCGCCTCCTTAATCTAATCACTGGATCATGGACTAAAAATTGTATTGAGTGCTCCTATTCCATATTGTAGCATCAAACATTAATATGAATCAGCTTGACCTTGAGGGGATAAATCTCTATAATCAAAGAATAAATAATTAGAAACATGTTGTGTGGGTTTCCTCTTTCTCCCTTCTGGGAGCCCAGCATTTAAACTGTGATGATTGCAGTCCAGTTTGTTCTCCTCCAAATGCAACTAATCTGATTGCATCTTTTGCTTACTCCTGTAAGGAAACCATGACTAGAAGATGATTGCAGTCCAGTTTGTTCTCCAAATGCAACTAATCTGATTGCATTTTTTGCTTACTCCTGTAAGGAAACCATGACTAGTAATGAGAATGTCCATTTCTGTTTCATCTTTGCAAAAATGTATGCCTTGCCACGTGCTCATATCTGCAACTGTGTGTTCCAACTATTCTTTTCTCTCTCTCTCTCTCTCTCTCTCTCTCTCTCTCTCTCTCTCTCTCTCTCTCTAATTACTCCTTGACTATGAATAAATTCTCCAAGCTGTAGTGGAAAGGAAATCATTGTCTTTTTATCACCTCCCTAGGGAATTCATTCCATTTGTTTACTGATGTGTATGGCTGACTGAATAAAGTATTCCTAATTAGAATATATGAAATAATCAGTGGTCTATCTGGAGTCATAATTAATGCATTAGGAAAAATTTACTGTTAAGAAGATAGGTATTAGCATAAAAGAGCTTCTCTGCTTTGAAATACAGAGGATACCTTTTAAATACTGTGTTTACTAAAGAACAGCAATAACAACATAACAATTTACTAAAATCTTTAGAGCACGTCATTGGAAATACAGATTATTGCATCTTAACTCCCTTCTACATAATGTACCACAAGGGGAAGGTTGGAGGAAAGGCTAGCCTGATACCTTAGTAAATGTAACGGAGGGCTTAAAGAAAGGAAAATTTCACTTGTTTTCTGTAGTGTTCCTTTCATAATTGATAAGATTTTCATTTAGCATTTTCCTGGGTGTAGGGGGGAAAAGAACCCTACCAAGGGAATTTATCTTCACGTGGATCGGTGAACAAAACCTTTTGATTGCTTTAAGTTTATGTTTCTGAGATAGGAGATAGTAAACTTTTGAAGCTCAGGACACAAAAGAGTCAAGATTCTCAAGGAAAAATCTGGTGGCTGCCAAGGGCTCACAGGATGACCTTGGCTTAGAGAATTCTGCTGCCTAACATATTTTTTTTTTTTCTATTCAGTCCACAGTTTGGCCATCAGCCTTGCCAGCTCAGAGAAACAATTCTAGTAGCATATTAAGAACATATCTGTCTTTTTGGAATGAATTCCCACACATCAAACTCAGGATGAGTGCGGTAAAAAGCAAAGACTATCTTGCTGATTTGCAATGAAAAATATAGCTGCTACAAAGCTGAGCACATTTGTGTCAATATGACCGCTTCAGTTTCCCACTCAGGGCATCTCCATGGGAGGCCAGATTAGAATTTGAGTTTGCTTGCTGAGCATGAGAAAGGATCAGGTCAACAAGTGAATTGTGTGGTTTGCGCACAGCAGCACCAGGCACGAACTCTGATGTCTCAGTGAATCACCTACCTCCACAATGGAGATCATTTCCCCTCACGGACTAGGATATTGGTGGTTTATGTCAGGAAACACACTAGGGTCCAAACTAAGTGGATTAACTCCAGAGCCTATGCTTTAAACCACAATACTGTCTCCAACTTACCATTTAGACTCCTCTAAATTTCCTTTCCAATGCGTTCTATTCTTCCCCTTCTCTGATTGATCTCCCATTCCTCCTCTCCTCCCCATCCATTTCTACTAGGCCCTCTGGAACCCTCTGCAATACAAACAACACCAATTTTTATTTTTTTAAATATATTTTATTGCTTTTTTGCAGGGAGGAAGGGAGAGGGATGCAGAATTAGAAACATCGATGAGAGAGAAACATCGATCAGCTGCCTCCTGCACACTCCCTAGTGGGGATGTGCCCACAACCAAGGTACATGCCCTTGACTGGAATCTAACCTAGAACCTTTGAGTCCACAGGCCAACACTCTATCCACTGAGCCAAACCGGTTAGGGCAATTTTTAATTTTTTGGAAAGTCTGCTTTACACTTTGCTCTAACCAAAATATGATTTCATCTCTGCATTCCCTGGTCCCCTTTGAACTCATTTCAGGAGAAGCTGTTCATCCTCTCTCCGTCCACACACCTTCAGCTCCAGTCTGGCTTCCAGAGCAATACTCCTACTCTCTTTTGTAAAAATGCCCTCTTCCTTTGAGCTGTCCACTGCCATGCTCTACTACCCTTTACCCCTTCTTATGTTGTCTTCTGCTGATATATTCTGCTGCCTAACATATTTTTTTTCTACTCAAGTATTCTCATCTTCTAGGGGGCCTTTAAAACTCTATGGATATCTCATTTAACACGCCCACTCACAGTTTCTTCTCTCACTCACTCCATTGACCATTGACTCCATTCCATTTCAATCAGATAAATCTTAAAATTGGGTCATCTTCCACCTAAAAATATTAAAATTTTATACTTGAAATTTTATATAACCCCCTCGGTTTCTCCAACTGAGTTATTCTTCCACTTTATATAGTCCTTTATTTCCTTGGTTTCTCTAATGGTTAATCATTCCCTTTTGGCTCAGTTTGCTCCCACCTGGTCAGACTTTCCTCTCTACCTAGCCTGGACTTCATGGCTGAATATCTGAATCACTTCCTCACCAAAGCCATCAATTTCCACACTCTTTTATGTTTATGCTGCATCTCTTTAGTAAATGGCAACATTAAATCATCACTACATCTGTGCTTTCTGCTTCTGGGAGCATCAGGAGAATATTACACTGAAATTATTATAAATGCTCATACCAGGGTCCTTTTTACTAAAATGCTGTACATGTACTATCAACATCTCTAAGGGATGTGCACCTGTCTCATGAAAGCCAACCCTCCCATATCCACATGTATATTTATTATCAAAAGCATTTAGAATTATATATAAAGAGGCAAGACAGAGTGGATCGCAGGGAAAAATTCTAACTTTCTGCCATTAAATTTTATGTAGCTTCGAGAAAAATCTCTGCCCTTTTCTGTGCCTCATACTAAAAGGTGAGATTAATAGGTGATTTCAAAATACATATTTCATGAGTTTCCTTTTTGTAAGTCTATGGAAATTTTTTCCCATGAAGCATTCCACTTGAAGCAGAATATTATTCCATTAAGTTAATCTTATTGTTGGCCCGATAATCTACTCAGGTGTGTACTTGTGAATTGTATGTGTGCATGTGTGTTAGTACTAGGTAGAGTTGTATGTTGGTCTATCTATATATGTAGATATTACAGTAGGAGGGACTTTTAAGGTTGACCCTTTGTATGCCATAAGCATCTATAGATGCTTTAAAATCACTTTTTTTGTGAGAATTTTCAACTGAAAATATTCAAGAACACCCAAATTGTGAGTAACATATTTATTTTTACAATATTTATTGCAAATTGATTTTTTAATTAAATTCAAAATATCGTGTCATGTGGGGATGGTTTTCGTTTTCGACATGTGGCAGTTAACTGGTTAATAAGCTTTGGAAATCTTTAACTATAGGACAACCCAAAGCTGGAAGTAAGCTGGAGCTCTTGCGGAAGGTGTATAGCTGTAGGATTTATAAACTTTATTTAATAATGGAAACTTCTTTGTGAAAAGTCAGTTCATAGGAACTTGTTTTCTATAGAAAATATATCATAAATTTTGTTGTAAGGAGTTTATTGCCTGGAGCACATTAACCACCACTTTTGATCCAGTTCACAGAGAGACAAGTTGACCTAGTTCTCAATCAATCAGTAGAATGTTAGTTAATAAAAATGAAGTGAATAAGGAATGTTATTCAAAGTAAACAAGAGACTAAGTAAACACCTTATGGAACATTCATACAATGGGATACCACTAAGTATTAAAAATACATAGACTCCTAAAATACAAAGCAGTATTTGTGAATCTTCAAAATATTATTCTGAGAAAAAGAAACCAGAGAAAATATTTTTAAAGATTTTTTTCTTAGTGATTGCTTAAATGCCTATCATAGACACATTAAATCAAAAGAATGTACTTCAAGTGAGCTATAAGAATGTTACTACTATATAGTTCTAATCTCCCTTCTCCCTTGTATGACCATTATATACACATCATATCTACTAGTATTTATGATACAAAGCCAAATATAAGTATTATAATTATGATTATAAGCGTCATTAAATGTATGTGTTTAAAGAAGCAGAAAAAGGAAAGGAGAACATGTATATATTTACAGATTGTCATACTGATCTTCTCATTTACCGTCTCACTCTCTTCATTGTTGCTGTGGATTCGTGTTACCATCTGGTGCCATTTCCGCACTCCAGTACAGCTTGTTCTCATTTCTCCCTTCCTGCTTTATTGTCAAATATATTGCATATAAATGTTATAGGCCCAACAGTACAATCACATGTACATAGTTTTTGGCAATTGCTTTTTAAATAATTTAAGAGAAGAAGGAGGAAAAATTGCAATTATATTGTCTTGTAGAATTACTACAGAATTTCCTTTACCAATGCTATTTGGATGCAAATGAATGTTTGAGGTCACTTGCTTTCTTAAGACCTTCCTTCTTGTTTCTCTAAGGTTGGCTTGGCAAAAAAGAATTCTCAGTTTTTGTTCATCTGGGAATGTCTTCATAGTGTCATTATTTTTGAAGGGTAGTTTTAGTAGGATTAAGATTATTAGTCACAGAGTGGTTTTACCCTCTCAGAAATTTAAATATGTCATCCCACTGTATTCTGGCCTACATTACTTCTCATAAAAAGTCAGAAATTTTTCTGATTGGGGTTTCCTTAAATGTGATAAATCATTTTTTATTGCTGCTTTCAAGATTTTTTGGGGGGGCTTTGATTTTTAACATATTTTACTGTAATGTCTCTGGGTGGTAATCTCTTCGGATTTATACTACATGAAGTTCATTGAGCTACTGGAGTTGGTTAATATATTTTTTATTTTTTCCATTAAACTTAGGAAGTATTCAACCATTATTTCATAAAATATTCTTTCTGCTCCTTTTCCCTCCTTTTCTCTTTCTTTTTACATTTTTTAAAATTGATTTCAGAGAGGAAGGGTTAGGTAGAGATATATAGAAATATCAATGATGAGAGAGAATCATTGATCAGCTGCCTCCTACATGCCCCACACTGGGGATTGAGCCCACAACCCGGGCATGTGCCCTTGACTGGAATCCAACCCGGGACCCTTCAGTCCACAGGCCGACGCTCTATTCACTGAGCCAAATCATCTATGGCTCCCTCCTTTCCTCTCTTGATGCTACTTCCATTATGTATATGTTGTTCAATGCTTAATGGTATCCTATATTTCTGAATATTGTGATCATTTTTCTTTATTATTTTTCTGTTCTTCAGATTTCATGATCTCTATCAAACTGTCAAGTATAGATGTATATTTTGGGCTTGTTTGAAGGCTTAACATATGGCTTACCCCTGAAAGCATTCCTTGTTCACTTGTGAAGAATGTGCATCTTGCTGTTGTTGGATGGATATGTGATTCTTCCTTGTGCCACGTCAAATCTACTATGGAGCTCCTCTCATAATTAAAAAAATTATTATAATATCAACTCCAAAATTTTCATTTGGTCCTTTTTTATAAATCTATCTCTTTATTGATATTATCTACTTATTGAGCTCTTGTCCTTGTACCTTTCTTTTCTTTCTTAAGCATGGCTGCCTGATGTACTTTGAACATCATAAGAGAGAGGCCAGCGCAGGCCTGTTCCTGTGCTGTTGTGCCTGGGGCGGAGTCTCCCCTGCACCAGAGGCTGGGGAAGGAAAGGAGTCTTTGACCTCTTGGCTCTTGGTGCCTGGAATTTATTGAACCTCCTAACTAGGGAGTTGAGATACTAGTATACTCTGGCCTCCCTTTCCTTAGGAGAAACCACATCCATTGGCTGTGACCTGAGGTGAGAGAGAGCCTAGTGTTCTTGGCTCAACCAGCTCAGAGGCGAGTTTCCCTCCTACTAAACCAGGCTAGTGGCTCAAATGACATGGCCTCTTACTGTTTTTACCCTGGTTTGATAGATGTACTTGAATAAATGTTTTGGTTTTTTTTTTTTTTTCATGTTCTGTATGCCTTGACCACTATTTCCAGAGATTTTGTTTTATTTTCAAAAAACATTTTTCACCAGTTACTGTCACTTCTCCTGGAAGCTCCTCATACCACCATTTTGGAAGTCAACTTTAAGTACTATTTGTTGAGAATTATGCTTCCAACCACTGAGATAAGTTTTTATGCATGTATTATATCTTTTTACTAAGACATACATGATAATATTTCCTCATTTTATAGAGGATGAGGCTAAGCCCACAGATGTTAAATCATTTGCCTGAGTTCTTTTAAGTGCCAGATCTCTGACTTGAACCCAGATTGATTGATTCCTATGTCCAAGGTTTTGGCTACATCATCACTGCTGCCTCCCACGCCCTTCTCTGATTGTTAAGTAATTAACATTAATTATTAATAAATTAAGTATAATCATACTCTGCAATTAATTAATTCTGAAAGTAAGAAAAAAGGACAAAGCAAATGAACATATCGGGCCAGGGTTTTCCCATGAAAGGGTTGCTCCCAGTTAAGTCTGTGGAACTTGTCTGCGCAGAAAGACCTTAACTGCCAGAGCAGCCTAGCCAGCTGCTGGGAAATTGTGCCCTTGTTTAGAGAATCAAGTCTCTTTTTTATTCCTGCCAGCAGGCTTTGGGATTTCTATATTCTGATTTGATTCTTCACTCAATGTATAATTGCAATACAAGATGGAAAATGCTGTTTGCAATGTAATTCTGAAGTAGTGTATACACTTGCATAATTGAAATGGCTTGCTCGAAACAGCTTACCGCACCCACATATGCCACGTAGCTAAGCAGGAGGACTTCCAGATCCATTCAATACAAAACATTACAGCAGCTAGGTGAACTATATTCTGCTGCTGGCTGAGTTTTTCTAAACTGGTATATTTATGTTAAAGATTTTCAGTTTAAGGTGATCATTCCTTCCTGCTCATTAGCTTAATATTGTAGGGGGTCTATTTACTAGTATAAGTTTATTAATGAAAACCTTCATTGATTTAAAGAAATTGTGACAATTTCAAAAAATTTAAAAAGTTTTCAAAATGCATTTTTTTTATCATTCCTTAGAGACAACACCAATAGTTGTTATTGCCAATATAATATTTATTATCACTGCTGAGTTGAGTTCTGCAATTTATTTCAAGACACACATTATGGAAATACATGATATAAATTTTCTGTTGTATTTTCTAGTTTTCTTTCTTTTCAAGATTCATTTCTATGAAATGTTAGCTCTAAGCTTTTTAACAAATATTTTGTGGTGATTTAAGATTTACAGATCACCATGTTAAACACTGGAAAAATACTGAAGAAGTAAGCCATGGTCCCTGCCTTCCAAATCACTAATGTATGCTACTTAGGAAGATTATATAACATGAAAGAAGTAGAAAAAGTTTAAACTACAGCCCTAATATATAGTGATAGGACTTTCAGCAAGCTCTTTATTCTTTCTGAGTCTGAGTTTCTTCATCAGTAAAATGAGCATCATTAATATGTATTTTAAAAAACTTGTATGATGCTTAAATGAGACAATTTATCTAAATATAGCACTATATCAGACACAGAGTAGAACTTATACATGCTAGTGATGATGATGATAGTGAGTGTATGTATGACATATGTATGTCATAATCATCTTCATTAAGTTATACATACAAAAAGGAAAAGTGGATACTATACTATACATTTCCAGTGGCCATATCATATTAAAAGCTAATTTCAAGTTCTGAGTACTTAAATATAATTATGTATAAATAGATTAATTAGAAGCTTTACGATTTTTAACTTGACAAATAACACAGTTTATGAGTGAAAAATTTGGTGGATATAAATCAAAGCACCCAACTTTATTAACTAGCTATTTATCTAGTGAATATATTATTAACCAAGATTATATTACCAAGATTCTTGTAAAAGGATGGAATAGGTATCTGGATATTCACAAAGATGGAAAATCATTAAAAAATAAGAATGGCACTAGAGTAAATGTTTGATTTAAGAAAGCCTTGGACTTGAATTCAGATTCTAATTTCTAGCTATGTGCATTACACAGATAATTAAACCTCCTTCTTGCTTGGTTTACTCAACTTAAAAAAAGATATAATTTATACAAAATGCTCAACATAGAACCCGGTAGAAAGTCATTGCTGAAAATGGTAATTATTGTTATTTTAGCCATTTTTAATTTTTTAAATTGAATTGAAATTTGTCTTGCATTTCTAACCATGAAACATCAGTCTAAAGAAATTCCTGGGTCAGATGTTTTCAGGAACTCAGGTCAGTGATAGGTGGGTACAGAAAACTGGGTTAATAGCTAAGAGGATGCCATCATGGAATAAATATGCAGGGAAAGTGACACCATGCCCGATTGCTGATTCATGGAAACTGTGAAATAATAATTTTGTGGAGTTTATTTTAGCCACTCAGTTGGTGGCAATTTGTTATGTAATAATAGGGAATTAATAGGACGCTGAAAACAAAGAACTGCATACTTGCTATCTTGAACTTCATGTTTCAAGATCCAAATAGGGGCAAATGTGCCATAACCTAGCACTTGTGTGCACCTTGTACACTTTTAATTTGAATATGATGACTCTTATGCAGCTAATAAATCAAGTTTTCAAAAAATGTGCGTACATGTGGAATAGGCTTGGCTTCCGCCCTCCAAGGAGCTAACAAATTACTGGGTGGGATAGACATGTTAATAAATTTTAAGACACAGGAAGTAAATAATAAAGGTGGGACAAAAAAAATGGTGCCGAGTGTGTGCTAAGCATGGAGGGTTCCATTTCCCCAGGTCCCAGGTGAGTCACTGGCTCCACAGAATAGAAGAGAGACTTTAAAATCTGCTCTAGAGACATTGCAGCTATGAGAGGCTTATCTTCTGGGCTTCCCCTGATTTCAGCACAAACCGCATGCGCACTTCAAATTGTGAGCAACACATCGCGTCTTTGTCCCAATGTTGGGATTTTATGCAGTAATTTGATTGTTGGTCTGACATGTCAAGAGTAATAGACTGTCTCACCAGTCCATCGACTTAAATCAAAAGCCCCAATGCAACGAATCTGCTGTTATGGAAAAAAATTGTAAATGATACTGAAAAAAGACTGCCCATAGAAAAAGAATAGAAACAGTCACATGCAAAGGATGCTGCTCTGATTTCTGCAACCCCCTTTTATTCTCCTCATTTTCAGTGGAATCTAATTATGATGCCCCTGAATGCTAGGCATTGTTGGGAGAAGGGTAGAAAATGGAGATTAAAAGCCTACACTGCACTAATGGATGCAATCCGTGTTTAACACCCCCACCACTACCACCATTAATTTCCAAATCCCAGAGTCTCAGTAATGAATGGTTATTACTTTACAATTTAGTGCTGCCTACCATACTTTAACATAGTGCTTGCCCCTCCTAACCTCACTTGCCAGCATGAACACAATGAGAAGACGAACAATCCTGCACCAGTGTGTGCATTTAACGAGAGTAAGTTGCCAATCTATGGGGGTTTCTATTTTACAGAAAGAGCTGAGATTTTCATGGTAGGAAAAAAGTAACAACAACTCATTTGGAAGTTCTCATTATTAATAAGTTATGATTTAGAAGAGGCAACCAATCAATTATGTTTTCAACTTCCTGAAAAAAAAAGGTCAAGTTGATTCTTTTATTCATTCATATGTCCTTTCATTTGTACACTCAACATCTGCCAAGAACCAATTCTGCTGAATGTAGAGAATATAAAGATGGCTAAGATATGTTTCCTGTCATAAGAAGCTCTCAATTAAGAGGAGGAAATTATACGCTCGAATCACATAGGCCCCAAAGGACATTACCAATAAAGGATTTGAGGGCATAGGAGACATACTAGCTTCAGGCTGGAGGAAAGGAAGGGCTTCTTGTGTGAGAGAGTGCTTTCAGGTGAAAACTTTAAGGAAGTCATAGTGAGAGAAGAAAATGAGTGAAATGGTAGTCAAATTGAAATTCAGTTCAGTCAACCCCCATCAGGAAGACTGGGAGCATGAACAATACTGTAGACGTATTCCATGTTGAGGTAAGGGATTGAGCTTTTTAACCATCATTTCAAACATTCATGGACTCAATGCCATTCCCATGGGGCAGCTTACTCTCTGGGAGCATAAGGGGGGATTTCTATGTCAGGCAGTTCCCTATTTGTCTTAGATGCAGCTATGAGTTGTTAGCAGCTGGATTTTGAGTGAACTTTTTCTATTTTTTTAACATGATTCTTTTTTGTCTCTCTTTTAAAATTAATTTTACTTAAATATCCTGTTTGTTATGGTACCTGACTAATACGATATTGATTTCTTGGTATTTCTTCAGACTTCTCTATAGACTAACCATTAGGCTCTAATGTGTGATAAATTGTGCAAATGTTTCATGTGTACTTGGAAAAATATTTGTGTAGATGATAATGTCTATGAAAGTAGGGAATTTTGTTTGGCTTCTCCCCAGCAACAATAACATTGCCACACATACAGAAGGCCCTTACAATGTACATCCTATATAATAAAGAGGTAATATGAAAATTGACCCTCATGCCCTCACATCACAAGATGGCCACCCCCCACATCATTATAAGATGGCTGCCCCGACATTGTCACCAGATGGCTGGCAGGGGAGGGCAGTTGGGGGCAACGAGGCCTGCAGGGGAGGGATGTTGTGGGGGACAAGGCTTGCAGGGGTGGGCTGTTGGGGGTGATTGGGCTGGCAGGGGAGTGGTTAGGTGTCAATCAGGCTGGCAGGGGAGTGGTTAGGTGGCAATCAGGCTGGCAGGGGAGCAGTTAGGAGCAATCAGGCAGCCAGGGAGTGAGTGGTTAGGAGCCAGCAGTCCCAGATTGTGAGAGAGATGTCCAACTGCCAGTTTAGGCCTGATCCTACAGGGTAATGGGAAAAGCTATATCTATAATGCTTGTGTATTATTTAACTTTTTAAACCATCTGCATGTATTACTTTAAGAATAAAAGTTGATCTAAAATATATAAAAATAAAAGTCACAATTAGAAAAATAAATAAGAGGCAGTTCAAATAAATAATTGGAAGGAGCATTTCTAAGGATCAGGCCTAAACTGGCAGTCAGACATCCCCTAAGGGGTCCCAGATTGGAGAGGGTGCAGACTCAGCTGAGGGACAGGTCCCCCCCGCCCCCGCCCCGGTATACAAATCTCTTGCACCAGGCTTCTAGTGTCTTAATAAATGCTCACCTTGGTTTTTTAACTGAGGGACAGCTCTCCCCCGCCCCCCCGGTTTACAAATTTCTTGCATCAGGCTTCCAGTGTCTTAATAAATGCTCACCTTGGTTTTTTAAGAATATAAAGTTCATCACTGTCTTTTCCCTCCCATTCAGAAAATACCATATAAGCATCCATGACTTTATTTCCAACCTTCCATCTTCCACTTAATAGTTGCCTGGTATTTTAGTTTAATATTGTTTTTTCTTATATTTTCATTACATGTAGCCCAAGGCTCCAATTTTTATTTCATGCCTATTTGTTTCTCATCACCAAATTGTACACAAATGAATGCCAATGTATAATTTCAGGGTGAGATTTATTTTGTTTTCACTATATAATCAGTGGATTTATTTCATGAATATTTAATAAATCAAGTTTGTAAGGTGAATTTTATGGACTTTTATTTTTATATATTTTAGATCAACTTTTATTATTCTTAAAGTAATACATGCAGATGGTTTAAAAAGTTAAATAATACACAAGCATTATAGATATAGCTTTTCCCATTACTCCCCTTCTCCTGCCTTAGAAATGCTCCTTCCAATTATTTATTTGAACTGCCTCTTATTTACTTTTCTAATTGTGACTACATGCATGCACACACTCACACACACACACACACACACACACTCACACACACACACACACACTCACACACACACACACACACTCATCTCTTGAATTATTATATATATTGATTAGCACAGTATAATGGTGTAAAAAGTTAAAAAATATTTTACCATTTTTATACCTTTCACTTCTCTTTATCCACTCAATAGAATTGCATCATAATTAAGCCAATATTCAGTGGTTTAATTATAACTATGTTTTTATTGATAAACCAATTTTCTCAATTATTTCCTGGAACTGATCATTTTTAATTTTCTTATAACTCTTGCCAAATATCTTCACACCTTGCAATAATTCTATTAAAATCCTCCAGTGCAACAGGTCCACATGCAGATCTATAAGTCTCAGCTTCTACATACATGGAAGCAGATTTATCAAAACATCTTAACAAAGATGGGTCTCTCTCTGCAAGGAGTCCTCATACCTGTTTACCAAGGAAATAGAATTTTATCCCAATAGAGCTTTAAGAAGTGTAGTCCTACCAATACCTTGATTTAAAGCTTCTGGTCTCCAGCTCTGGCCAGATAGCTCAGTTGGTTAGTGTGTTGTCCTGATACACTAAGGTTATGAGGTCAATCCCTGGTCAGGCACATATAAGAATTAACCAAGGAATACATAAATGAGTAGAACAACAAATTGATGTTTCTATCTCTCTTTCTCTCTCTCTTTCTCAAAAAAAAAAAAAAAGACTTCTGGTTTCCAGAACTATGAGAGAATATATTTCTGTTGTTTTAAGCCAGCAAGTTTGTGATCATTTGTTGCAGCAGCCCTGAAAAACTAATTCATATGTGGAAGAACCTTTAATATAATATTTTGGCTTTTCTCAACTGCCTCCTCATTTTCTCATCTCTGTGGGGAGAGAATGAAGTGTGAATGTATATTTTGGAGTAGTGTCTGGCCATGTATAGCATCCCCTCTTCCTCTTCCCTTTTTCTTTGGGAGCCAGCTGCCACCAGAAACCCTATCTTTTGGTCTCTTCTTCCATGGTCTATAAAGCAGAGATGTGTGTGGGCACATTATTTTTCCAGCCCAGCCTATGAATGGGCATATAAATATGTTTAATTACTAGCTCTAGCAGTAGGAAGCTAATTTTTGCTACACACACACCTACACCACAATCTATTTCAGCATTGTCAGTAATAAAGGTGATATATATTTGCTGCATTGGTTGTTCACCTTAGACTTTATATTTTAGTCAATTCTACAATCTTTCAGAATTTACTCTGCGTGACTAGCCCAATCTTTTCTACAGGCCATTCATTAGATCCACCCACCTGATATGATTGAGAAGGTACAAATTTGTGCTATCAGGAGAATATTTTATAGACTCATATCCAATAGCAGTAAAGGAAACATAAAGACAATAAAGCCATATATTAAAAATTTGGACAGAATAATTGTTTTTCAACCTAGAATCCAAAAACCCAGCCTAAATATCCATCAAGTGTGAGGGTGGAAGTCATCTTTCTAGCAGAGGGATGGAGTAGGTGAGGAGTTTATTCCTGGGTGAGTGACTATCTTATCAGATAGAGTTGACTCCATGAAATGACCAACAAGATTTCAAAGTTGTTTCCTGCGAGGTCTGTGTAGTGAACCTCCTACCTCATATCTCTAAAGGAATCTCAGTAAAGTCTATATTGACATCAATCTATGAGAGGATAAATCTACTGCAACACAGAAGGGGCGGGTAAGCTCTGGTTTCAGATTGGCACAGGGCAAAATCAGAGACTATTCACTAGAAGCAGGAGCCAGGGGGCAGAGAAATGTCAATTCTGGGAGACCAATAACAACAAGGTTGAAACTAAAATAACTGGAATTTATAAGATCATGGCAATATCCTTGTAAAGGTCAAAGTAGAAATTTTGCTTTAGTCATTGAATCATCTATCTAATCATCTATCAATTGATCAAAAAAGGTGAAGGGATTAAGCAAAGAAAAAGAAATCTCATAGACACAGTCAATAGTGTGGTGATTTCAAGAGAGAAAGGGGATGGGTGAGGTAGAACAAGGTAAAGGCGAAATAAATGATGATGGAATGAGACTTGACTTTGGGGTGGGGAACATACAATACAGTATACAGATAATGTATTATAGAATTGTACATTGAAACCTATATAATTTGATTAACCAATTTCACTCCAATAAAACTTTAAAAATAAAACTTATGCCTAACAAAAACAACAAAGATTTTTCTATCACAATTTTGGAGAGCATAAAAGGAATTTGTTATTGATCTTCTTACAGTTTCATGCAGGGATAAAATAGTAGTTGTTTAAATCATGTTAGAGTCTAAAGCTCGGCTTTTTAGTAAGTTCTTGCTAGTAACTTAAAAACTCTCTTGTCCTGGCTGATTTAGCTCAGTGGCTAGAGTATCGCCCCGCTGACTGAAGGGAACTGGGTTCGATTTCAGTGAAGGGCATGTAACCCGATCCCTGCTCCTGGTCCGGAAGCATGTAGAGGCAACCAATTGATGTGTCTCTCTCATACCGATGTTTCTCTCTGTGTGTCTCTCCCCTTCCCTTCCACTTTCTCCAAAGATCAATGGAAAAGTATCCTTGGGTGAAGATTAATAGCAACAAAAAACATGCAATACCTATTTAGTCAGGGGCACTGACCTCTTTATCCTTAGATTGGCAAATAAAAAAAATGAAAATAGCCATCCAGTGTGAATGCCCTGTCTTGAACCATAAATACGTAGGTCATATAATAGAGTTGCAACTTATTGGTCACGTTGCATAATAAGGTTGCATCCGATTGGTTAATTCTTCGCACCAGAAGTCCTTATATACAAGTAAGTATAGATACCTGATTTTTGAAAAATTAGGTAATTGCTATTAATTTTTTTAAAAAATATATTTTATTGATTTTTTACAGAGAGGAAGGGAGAGAGATAGAGAGTCAGAAACATCGATGAGAGAGAAACATCGATCAGCTGGCTACTGCACACCCCCTACTGTGGATGTGCCCGCAGCCAATGTCCATGCCCTTGACCTGTGTTTGTTTGATTTTCCTGTCAATTTTTCTGTCTCCCCAAATAAACCTAGGCTTTATGTGGATAGGAACTGTGGCTGTATTTGCTCACCATTGTATCATCAATGCCTTGAATAGTGCGCAACAAATGGAAGTGTGTTTAAATTTGTTTCTGTTGAAAAGTTATGGCTAATTGTAAGATCAACATTAACTTCATTTTATGCCACAGTTAAGATCCGTGAGGTATTTGGTTTATCTCTTGTCTATTGACAATATTGTTTGAATGCCCAGTGTGTACTGAAAAGAACTGGTCCACAGGTATATAATATCGGTTTCAAGGGAAACCTTCATGGGAAGGATCAAAACCTTGCCTTCAACCCATTCAAATAGTTTAGTTGTGTTGCTATCTTGCTTTCATTCAGTACAATTCATTCATTCATTCACTTACACGTTCATTCATTCATTTGTATGAATATTATTTAGCACTTAATAACTATGAAACACTTGGTCAGCCCCTGGAAGTAAACTTGCCTGTGCTTTCCAGACAGAGTGTCTCTGATTCTTTGCTTTTACAAAGAGATTCCACCATCATCCTTGTTACACTTTTCAATGGGTCTGTCTTAAAACATTACATTAAATATTCGCTCCGGCTTGTTTCACAGAGACCCAGATAAATGTTTGGAATGGCAATGGTATAATTATCTTTGATTTGTGACTGAGCTTATGAACCCCCCTTCCTTTATTTTATACAACAACGACAAAACAAAAAGAG
>NW_006283770.1:6547788-6548728 GCF_000327345.1 Myotis davidii
GTTGCTTTTTTTGTTTTTTTTTTTTTTTTTAGTTTTATTCATTTCAAATGGGCCGGATCCGGCCCGTGGGCCGTAGTTTGCCCACGGCTGGTCTAGTCAGTCCATGCTGGGGACTGGGACTGTTAGGCCATGTAGACCCACCTTTGTACAGTTGGAAAGAGAGAAAGTTGGCATACAGAAACAAAAGGAAGAGTGAGCCATGCTTCTGAGCTGCCCAGGAAAGAGACCACAGAGGGGTGGGAAGAAGTGCCCCAGTTTGAAACTTGCTGATTCTCTGATGCTCTTCGTTCTGAATCCAGGCTATGTCCCCTTTCTGTTATTGCAGTCCAAGAAATGCCCCTGCATCCAATGCGTTCCCCTTTTTGCTTAAGCTAGTTTGAGTGAGGTTTTGGCTCTGACAAGCAATATTCCGAAATTTGAATTTCAGATAAACAGTGTGTAATTCCTTAGTGTATCTCCCAAATGTTGCATGGCACATACCTATTTTCTAAATCTGACAAGCCTACCATGACACCAATTGGGCCAGATTTTCTTCCCTAAGAATTGCGGAAGAGTCTAATCCAGTGATGGTGAACCTTTTGAGCTCGGCATGTCAGCATTTTGAAAAACCCTAACTTAACTCTAGTGCCGTGTCACATATAGAAAATTTTTGATATTTGCAACCATGGTAAAACAAAGACTTATATTTTTGATATTTATTTATATATTTAAATGCCATTTAACAAAGAAAAATCAACCAAAAACATGAGTTCACGTGTCACCTCTGACAAGTGTGTCATAGGTTCGCCATCACTGGTCTAGTCAGTCCATGGTGGGGATTGGGACTGTTAGACCATGTAGACCCACCTTTGTGAGAAAGAAAGAGAGAGAGAGAGAGAGAGAGAGAGAGAGAGAGAGAGAGGAAGGAAGGAAGGAAGGAAGGAAAGAAAGAAAGAAAGAA
>NW_006283770.1:6548780-6550439 GCF_000327345.1 Myotis davidii
ACAAAAACAAACAAAGGAAAGAAAGGAAGAAAGAAAGAAAGAAAGAAAGAAAGAAAGAAAGAAAGAAAGAAAGAAAGAAAGAAAGAAAGAAAGAAAGAAAAGAAAGAAAGAAAGAAAGAAAGAAAGAAAGAAAGAAAAGAAAGAAAGAAAGAAAGAAAGAAAGAAAGAAAGAGAAAGAAAGAAAGAAAAGAAAGAAAAGAAAGAAAGAAAGAAAGAAAGAAAGAAAGAAAGAAAGAAAGAAAGAAAGAAAGAAAGAAAGAAAGAGAGAAAGCTGACATACAGAGGCAAAAGGAAGAGTGACCCATGCTTCTGAGCTGCCCAGGAGAGAGACCACAGAGGGGTGGGAAGAAGTGCCCCAGTTTGAAACTTGCTGATTCTCTGATGCTTCATTCTGAATCCAGGCTATGTCCCTTTCTGTTATTGCAGTCCACGAAATGCCCCTGCATCCAATGCCTTCCCTTTTTTGCTTAAGCTAGTTGGAGTGAGGTTTTGGCTCTGACAAGCAATATTCCTGCCATGCAGGGATCAGTTTTCATTCACCAGGGACACCCTCCCCCACCGCTCTCAGGGTTCAGAAGATCCAGAATGAGAAACTGCTGATGACCTGTCACGAAAGATGGCCAAACGGCAGGCTGCAGACAGCAGACTGAGAGAATACTTGACATAGGATAGACTTTAAGACACTCAATGAAATTTGAATTTCAGATAAACAGTGTGTAATTCCTTAGTGTATGTCCCAAATGTTGCATGACACACACCTATTTTCTAAATCTGGCAAGCCCAAGATAACACCAAATGGGCCGGATTTTCTCCCTAAGAATTGCGGAAGAGTCTAGAGCAGGGGTGGGCAAACTTTTTGACTCAAGGGCCACAATGGATACTTTATAACTGTAATGTTGCTACTGTTATGAATCATAATGTAAATATCTGATATGCAGGATGGTCTTAGGCGACCCCTGTGAAAGGGTCGTTCGACCTCCAAAGGAGTCGAGACCCACAGGTTGAGAACCGCTGTTCTAGAGAATGATGGTTGCATCTGAAGACTTTAGCTGTTAATATTTTAAGAGACAGTTAATGCACCATGCCCTTCTGTTTCTTTTTCCTACCTGCCTCGTGTTGCATTTATGGTAGCTCTGGTTGTTTTCCTATTCCAGGAAGGTAACTGAAATTACTCGTGGACATACAATATCAAAAATATTCATAGGATAGAAAGCATGCTGGGGACTGGGACTGTTAGGCCATGTAGACCCACCTTTGTACAGTTGGAAAGAGAGAAAGTTGGCATACAGAAACAAAAGGAAGAGTGAGCCATGCTTCTGAGCTGCCCAGGAAAGAGACCACAGAGGGGTGGGAAGAAGTGCCCCAGTTTGAAACTTGCTGATTCTCTGATGCTCTTCGTTCTGAATCCAGGCTATGTCCCCTTTCTGTTATTGCAGTCCAAGAAATGCCCCTGCATCCAATGCGTTCCCCTTTTTGCTTAAGCTAGTTTGAGTGAGGTTTTGGCTCTGACAAGCAATATTCCTGCCATGAAGGGATCAGTTTTCATTCACCAGGGACACCCTCCCCCACCGCTCTCAGGGTTCAGAAGATCCAGAATGAGAAACTGCTGATGACCTGTCACGAAAGATGGCCAAACGGCAGGCTGCAGACAGCAGACTG
>NW_006283770.1:6551849-6556963 GCF_000327345.1 Myotis davidii
ATCTCTGTTGTTTTTCCTATTCCAGGAAGGTAACTGAAATTACTCGTGGACATACAATATCAAAAATATTCATAGGAAAGAAAGTTCTATTGGTACTTAATGTATTTTTATTCTGAATATAAATAAAACCATTAAATGCAGATAGACTGAGTAACAATGAAGGAGGCTATAGAAAATAAATTGAAATATCAATGATAATATTATGTTTATATTTTGTTCATTTGTTCACTTTATATACATCTTCGATTTTCATTGTTTGCCAGCTATCTACTTTTTTATCAAAAAGTAAGCAAAGAAAATATCATTTTAAACCTCTCAGAGGCATCAGAGAACATAGAAGAGTTCAGAAACTAGTAATAGTTTAATGTATCAGAAATATTCATTGCTTTATTCATTCAACAATATAGCTTGTGGAAAAGTGAAAGAAGCTAGAGTGGTGAGCAGAAGGCCACATACACTTCCTTTCTTTTTAACATTTTCCTTCTATAGATACCATTCATTATAGGACACTTCAAGATACCCCTATTTAAAACAAAAGCTGAAATTAAGAATTTGGGAGAAAGAATAACATGAGTTTGTAAAACCCCAAAGGCTTATGGGGACCTCATGTAAAACTCTTGGATGTGTCAAAAGCCAACATATGCTTCGGTGTAGGGCTCAGGAAAGAAGAAGGAGTGTCAACATAAAAAAATGTCCAAACCTCTAGAGAATTTTTGTAAAAGTTTATTTGAGTCAAATTGATGACACAGGCCAGGGAGCAAGATCTCAAATGCTCCCAAGAATAACAGTTTTGCAGCTAGTTTTATGCATTTGAAATTAAGGCAGGAAGTTAAGGAAGATTACATGGAAGTGCTTTCTTGAGTGTGATTATGGCTTATTGCAGAAGTGTGCTAAAAGAGACACAGAAACAATGGACAGGGCTTACTTAATGCAAAGATAAGTGGCTTGCTAAGGAAGTGACTACCCACCAAGACCTGCCTAGTTAGGGATTTGTTATCAGATCACCCCGTGAGCTTACTTTCTATACAACCTCCCCACCCTCCCCCACCCCATCCATAGGAGAGAGGCATCAGCATTCTGGGTTTTATAACAATAAGGCTTCTCTTTTATCAGTATCTCTTGGGATAGGCCCTACCCTGCTCATTTAAACTCTGAGGCTAGATCACAATAGCAGTCAAAGAAATCACCATGCCTGGTTGGCATGTAACTTTTTTAACGTAAATGTTCAAAATTTTAAGAGCTTGTAATTCTGGATGAGTAGATCATAGAAACTTGAAGTTAATTTTGCTTCCTTTCTCCCTATCCAAGACCTCAAGCTATTGTAGAAAGACCATACCACATTCAAAAGTCTCTTTCAACTATAAAAAGCATATCCCCAAGTTTCTGTTCTTCTCAAAATGTTTCTTCAGTCTATCTCTGAGGCTTTGTGAAATCAAAGATAACTTTTAGTTTGTACATGTGGAAACAGGACTTTGAAATTCATATTCTCTTTTTCAGTGAGTTGGTTTCAGGGAATTCATGCTTTTCCTCCCCTTGGGATAGTCATAGCCCTTAAAGGTTTCTATATTTTAATGAAGAAGATAAGTAAAGAAAAGAATAGGGAAAAGGATCAACATTTCACTAACACCTTTATAGACTAAGTTCTCCTTACCATTTTACTCTTACATACATCTTTTCCTGAAACTTTATGTTCACACTGCCAATGTACTAGCTCTAGTTAAAAATGGAGGAAATTGAGTGTTAGAGAGCCAAAGTGACTCATTTGAGGTCACTGAGCTTATTAATGACAGAACCAAAGTTCAAAACCAGTTGTGAGCTGGGCCTGTGTGGCTCAGTGGTTGAGCATCAACCTATGAACCAGGAGGTCAGGGTTCGATTCCCAGTCAGAGCACATGCCTGGATTGGGGGCTCGATCCTCAGTAGGGGGCATGCAGGAGGCAGCTGATCAATGAAACTCATCATTGATGTTTCTATCTCTTTCTCCCTCTCCCTTCTTCTCTGAAATCAGTAAAAATACAGTATTTTTTTAAAAAACAACACCAACAAAAAACAGCTGTGTCTATAAACATTCTGCCTCCCTTTATTCTTTTTTTTTTTTAAATATATTTTATTGATTTTAAAATCAGTAAAAATACAGTATTTTAAAAAAACACCAACAACAAACAGCTGTGTCTGTAAACATTCTGCCTCCCTTCATTCTTTACTGAGTGGTGGATGAAATATTCTACCTGGAAAATACGTAATCTCAAATAGGTGTATCTGAGATCCATTTGAAAAAATTACTAAATTTTGAGGACAGTATGCAAAAAAAAAATTCTTCAGGTGTTTCTACTTAGTTGGTAAGACAATATTTTTGTGGAAGACAAGTTGTTAAGAGTGTAGCAAGGATTTGGTGGAAAGCAAAAAGTACTAATGTTTTGTTATTTATCACCTGCAGATAATTTGATGGTAGGGGCATTAGAATGTCTTGGCATTAACTGCTTCAGGTTTGTGTCCACCAACTAAACATTTTTACTCCTGTGGGGGAGCTAATAAATTTCATGAATCTTTATAGTCACGGTGTGCTGGTAAAAGGTTGACTATGGACTCTTGGGGCAAAGAACAAAAGAGCTCCTAAATATATAGCGTTTTCCTATTTCCACTCCATAAACAGTCCTGTCATGGCTAATTTCAAGCTTTCACCATGATATCACTAAATATGGACTTGGGAAGAGATGCTCCTTAGATCATCAGTATATAGTACTAGAGGCCCAATGCATGAAATTCATGCAAGGGTAGGGTCCCTAGTGGCTGCCAGCTGCTGGCCGGGGCCTCTCTTCATTCCCTGAAGCCCCCCTGTGGTCAGTGCACATCATAGCAAGTGATCGAAATCCTGGTCAAACTTCCAAGGGACACTTTGCATATTAGGCAAATATATATATGTATTTCTTTTTAAATATTCAAAAGAGCATAGACAAGAGTAAAACGCAGTAAAATTATCAGGAGGTGTTAAGTTTTGAGTACTTATTAACCCTTTTTAATGTGATTTATTTACAATATATAAATTAATTTTTAATAATGGCTGCACTGAAAATCTGGTTTATAAAACTCCCGAAAATTGAAATGTGCTCTCATGAGCAGTGCTACATTCTATTGGCCTGTGTGTCTGCTTTATCTCCCATCAAAACTGACCTGTGCAGTGTCTTGCTCTTTCATTCCCTGGAGTGATAGCTATGTTTGAAAACTAATAGGTTAACTACCCCAAAAGCACTTACAACAGTAATACATGCATAAGAATAGTAATTTCTTAATTGAAATAAGTGGATGATGAATAGTAGAATTTCAGGGACAGTAGCAGAGCAGTGGGTAAGTATTCTAGGCTGGTGGGATTCTCAGTAAAATTACAAGCACCACTTACTTATCAATAAACAGTGAAGGCCTGACTCCAGATAGCCTAATGATATTGACATGTGATAGCCAAGTTATCTAATTTTTCTCTTAACAAAAAACCAAATTTGGATGTATATGCAACCAACCTAATAGTTCTGATGATCTTCCTTCGATTTCTTGAGTAAAATAGCCTTTAAATAGGTGGATTATTGTTTTGTTTAATAGTAAACTGATTTACTGCACATGTCATCAAGGAAGTAAGCAAATAAAAGCTCTAGAGCTGTATAATCTTAAACCTAGGAAGGATGGTGTCAGGTTATTGAAGTCAAGTGAGTTGAGACCTTTTTTTGAATTGGACAGTGCTTTGTTCATCCCAGACATATGAGGGCATCTTTCTTTAAGGTTATCCAGCTATTCATGTTCAAGTTCAGGGAGGAAACCTTTTCAATAGTAATAATTCCTTCTATCATTCTTCAGCCTTTCCTATTGCACTTTAGCTTTCATATTCTCTCACTGACAAGTTAAAAAACATTGGACAATGCTTTCTGTTGTCATAAAGCAAAGCCATTCCTTGAAGATTGTTAATTAGGTGGCTCACCACTCTTCCTTTTCCATGTTTGAACAAGCTCAATCCCTTACTTTTCAATGGCTGTGTTATTTGCATGTTTGGTGTCCCTCTGTGCAAACATTTCAATCTCTTTGTAACTAATTGCATTTACCACCATCACCACCCACTAGTTCACTTATTTTTCTAGCTGTCATTGCATTTAACTTTTGGCATTCTATGAATGGCAGCAAGCTGAAGCCAACAAGGAAACTTCATCATCTCCAAACTTATAATTTATACTGATGTCTCCTCTTTTCTGCCTTGGAATCGAGAGATGAAACCTGGAACATTGGTACTGGGCTGCATCTGGCAGGAAGTCAATGATGAAAAGAGTTTACTGGCAATAAAGTTCAAAAGGGATTTGCAGATCTCTACCAATGATAATGATATTTGTGGTAATATCACCTGCAAAATGTTCTAATTCTGTTATTATTAATAATGATATTGTTTAATAAGGCAAGCTCTGAACTGAGCTTAGTCACTTTTTAACATAGTTAATGGAATGAGCCCTGTATTAGAATTCAGGAGATTTGGATTAACCTTGGCTCTATCTTAATTGATGACTTAAACAATTTAATTCCATAAATATTATTGCACATCTACATTATGCAGGCATAGAATTGACCAACCACATCCTGAAGTGAACAGCAGGAGGAAAAACTTTTGAAATTTGTATGTCAGAGGCTGTTTCTTTCTGGAATTCTGTGACTCCCACCACTCCAGAATTGCCAGTACCCCTCACAGGAACAATTATGCCCTGCTGTATATGCTCCCATTCCAACAAGCAAACATCAGATATACAGGGGGTGGGACATATGCATTATCTGTGCTTCTCTTATATATACCACTAATCTATATGGGCCATAACTGTCTTTATGCAGGAATGTCTGCAGACCCAATCCTTGAGATAAAGATTCTTCTTCTTTTAAAATTAGAGTGCACAAGATGGTCATCACGATAAAATAGTGCAACTATTAAGTTTTAGGGAAAAAATATCAGACTTATAGGTCCAATACCAAAAAAGAGCAGGTGGAAGCAACGGTATAAATCCTGTACTATTCAAGCTCAAGATCCAGGAGAGTTTATTCTAGTTACGCTTGAATATTCTCCTTTCTAAAAAAGTTAAAAAATGAGTGAA
>NW_006283770.1:6557448-6583378 GCF_000327345.1 Myotis davidii
TGTCCATGAAGCTTCTTATTTCCCCTTCAATTTTGAATGATAGCCTTGTTGGGTAGAGTATCCTTGGATTCAGTCCTTTGCTTTGCATCACTTTATAAATTTCTGTCCATTCTTTTCTAGCCTGATGTGTTTCTGTTGAGAAGTCATTTGATAATCTAATGGGAGATCCCTTGTATGTGACTTTCCGTCTCTCTCTTGCGGCCTGTAAGATTTTCTCTTTGTCCTGAACATTTGCCATGGTAATTATGATGTGTCTTGGTGTGGGTCTTTTCGGGTTCACCCATAACTGTCTTTATGCAGGAATGTCTGCAGACCCAATCCTTGAGATAAAGATTCTTCTTCTTTTAAAATTAGAGTGCACAAGATGGTCATCACGATAAAATAGTGCAACTATTAAGTTTTAGGGAAAAAATATCAGACTTATAGGTCCAATACCAAAAAAGAGCAGGTGGAAGCAACGGTATAAATCCTGTACTATTCAAGCTCAAGATCCAGGAGAGTTTATTCTAGTTACGCTTGAATATTCTCCTTTCTAAATAAGTTAAAAAATGAGTGAACTTTAAGAACATGAATAATAATAATAATAATAATAATGCCGAAACCGGTTTGGCTCAGTGGATAGAGCGTTGGCCTGCAGACTGAAAGGTCCCAGGTTCAATTCCGGTCAAGGGCACGTACCTTGGTTGCGGGCACATCCCTAGTAGGAGGTGTGCAAAAGGCAGCTGATCTAAATAAAATATATTTTAAAAATAATAATAATAATAATAAACAACCCAGGATGCCAGCTTTTCTACTTTCAAGTGAGATATCTTAGTTGCCTAAATGGAAGATGCCACGAGGGCAAGCATAGGGTAACTGCATTTGTAGTGGAACCCGTTCTGTTTGAGATTTGGTTGTCTTTTATTTCTGGAATCAGGGTTTTGGATCCATATCTCTGACCGTCCCAGGTCCTAACTCACATGCAATGCTAAGTCATATCATTTCCTTGGTTTTAAATGCTCATAAATTATATGGCACACTACCCTGATAATAGACTTTTTAAAATAATTTTACTTCCATTTTATTGTGATAAAATATACATCATAAATTATATTATTTTAACCTCACAGAGTGTACAATTCAGTGGCATTAAATACATGCACAATATTAGGCAACCATCACCACTATCTAGTCCCAGAACTTAGTCATTGTCTCAAAAGGAAACCTCATAGTTGTTAAACAGTCATTTCACTCAGCCCTTGGAAACAACTAGTCTACTTTCTGTCTCTATGGATTTGCCTATTCTGGGTATTTCATAGAAATGGAATTATACAATATGTGACCTTTTGTGGCTGGCTTCTTTTATTCAGTATAATGTTTTTAAAGTTCACCCATGCTGTAACATAAGTCAGTATTTCATTACTTATTGTGGCTGAGTAATATTCCATTGTATGCACATACCATTTATGTTTATCCACTCATCAGTTGATGGACATTTAAAAGGGGGCAAAGCAGAAACTATACTATATTTAATGTATATATCCACTGAAAGATTCATCCACATCTTCAAAAGATTTAAATATGGCAAAATGTGCCCCTTAAAATTGAAGCGAGATCATTTACTGAAAAATGTCTATTTGAGCTGTGTTCCTCTGTGTGTTATGTTAGAGGATTGGATTGGAGGCTGGACTGTATTTAGTGGCTGTTCTAATAAATTTTCATTTTATTGGTGAAACATCGGTGTCTTTGTTTGCATTCAAAACAAAATTAGTGAAGTGGAACTAGCAAATCAATGAGCCATATTTCTGCTTATTTATCACCAGTTATAGGGTTTTACAACTTCTAGGATAGCCTTAAATGTTCATTCCAGATGCCAGAAATGTGTTGATTTAGTTTGCGTTCTTGCTGTGAGATACAAAATGTGGAAAATTAAAATGTGCATCTCATTGTACATGAATGTTCCAAGCAGCATTAGGTGTAATGGCCCCAAACTGGAAACAACTCACATGTACACCAACAGGTGATGGTTAAACAAGTTGTGGTAAATCCTATAATATACTACTCAGCACTAAGGAGGATCAAGCTGTTAAAATATGTAATAACATGATGGATCTCAAGATAATTTGTTGAAAGAAAGAAGTCTGATAAAAAGTGCATATTGCAAGATTTCATGTAGATAAAGATTTAGAAAAGGCAAACTAATCTATAGTAACAAAAGGCAGATCAGCAATTGTTTGATATGGGCCAGGGGGTGGGGAGTGGTAGGAGATGGGGGTAACAAAGGGGAACAAGAAAACTTTGGGGAATGATGATTGTTTATTTTCTTGACTGTGGTGTAGTTTCACAGGAGTATCTATATGTCAAAATGTATAAAATTGTATAATTTAAATATGTTCACTTGATCATATCTCAATTACACCTCAATAAAGCTGTTTAAAAATGCGAGTAACTGAAAATAAATACATACATACATACATACATACATACATAAATGCAGGTCCCAAATTCATGGGGTGGGGAGAAAATGACCTTTCATCCATAGAAAAAGTAAAACACATTATTAACAGTATCAAGCAAAGAGGGTCAGACGGCTAGTATTTCATATTTTTTATATTAGGCACCAAGGGCCCCTACTATTGGCTATGCCGAGGGAATTTCGGGTATAATACTCATTTTGCTAATAAAGTTGTCTGGTCATAAGTAGGAGCCTATGCTTAGGCCCTCAATTTTTAACCACAACTTTAACAAAAATATGATGCACTTCATTCCTCCGTGAGGATGTTTAAAAACTAACAAGACAAATATGTCTATCTTAATATAAGCAGAGCAAAGCTAGCAAGGATACCCTAGTTGGAAACAGTCCAATTATTATGCTACTCTTGGTCAGCTAAGTATACCACAATTCAGAGGTGAACAATGACAATTTAGTTAATGCTAATTCTTGGTGGACAGTCTGAGTGGGTTGGAAATGCATAATCCATTCGTGAGCCTAA
This sequence comes from Myotis davidii, assembly GCF_000327345.1. Lineage (NCBI taxonomy): Eukaryota > Metazoa > Chordata > Mammalia > Chiroptera > Vespertilionidae > Myotis > Myotis davidii. The sequence continues at coordinate 6,560,421 of NW_006283770.1, forward strand.
AGAAAGAAGCATGTTCAATAAAACAAATTAACACTGAAAACTGGCTAAAATGTTCTGGTTTGTCCATTCTAATAGAGTCTTAAATATAGCAGTCAATATGCAGATTATATTGGTAACTAGAGGGTTTCCTTAGCATAGAACTTTGTGAAATACACAAAATCATTTGTGGAGGGTGAAGACACTGTATTCTGTATCGAGAATTATGTTGTTGATGGTGGAGTCCTAGAAAACCAGCCGTAAGCCATATTCAATTGTTTCTACCTTAATCTCCAGATTCTCTTCACTGAAAAAGTGAGAGATTCTCAACACACATAGCTAAGAATATAAATCACTTTAAAAATGTTTCATATCTACTTGTGTGGATACCCTGCAACCTAGTTCCTTTTATGATGTCCACTTCTTCCATTAGGAGCTCTAGTATGGCTATTGATCCTTTCCTGTCAATCCCCAGAATGGTTGTGTGCTGCTACTATACTGTTTCTTCAGTCTGAGTATTTTAAGCTCATGCTACCTGTGGCATCTAATTCTCTTTTATGACCATCATTAATTTCACATACCTTGACCTGTCACCTCATTCTCCTTCAATTCTCTCTCTCTCTCTCTCTCTCTCTCTCTCTCTCTCTCTCTCTCTCTCTCTCTCTCTCTCTCTCTCTCTCTCTCTCTCTCTCTCTCTCTCTCTCTCTCTCTCTCTCTCTCTCTCTCTCTCTCACACACACACACACACACACACACACCACCTCAGTGGGGATATTTACTTCTTGCTCTAAGTCTTGCTGAAAATCCTTTGCCTATTGGGCAGACAAGTGGAAACCTCAATGCCACATATCTGCTTGTGCAACTCTATTTACTGTTCTCCAGGCAACAGTAGCTCAGGGAGTTACTGCTTAATTACATCATGCTTAACATCATGTGAGCTTTGCAAGCCTGAGCGGCAATCTCCATTTCATAGTAGAGATCAGGATGCTGAATGTGCCCACGTGCATCGTGCACAGAGTAATTTTCTCTCCCTGCTGGATCCCAATATTCTAATTGTGTCTCAGTAATAGAAAGTGTGCTTCATCCTTCAACATGTTCCAAATGAAAATATTAAAACCCACATCAGGCAAAAGACATAATGAACAGAAAATATTACCTGGGATTTCTGATGCTGTTGCCTTTGATTCCCATTTGCTTTGCTAATTGGAAGGTGGAACAGATGGTGGCCAGCTCACAAAATATGGCATACCTATAAAAATGGCCCACTCTGCCAAGCAATTCTTTACAAGCAGAGGAGGCATTAGAAGGGACTGTGGCTTTCAAAAACCGAAGATGGTCTCTGCAGGATGGACAGTTATGCAGGGGGCAGAGTGGGCGGTTTATGGCCCTTAGATGCAGCTGCTTTGTGAAACTCGTGACACCTGTTACTATCCACAGGGGAAGACACTGGAAACATAAAAGTGGGCAGCTGGATTCAACTAATTATTAACCCCATAACTCCATCAGAAAAGCTTCCAGACTGTTCCCCAGTGAGGCTCATATCTCCCCAAACAGCCCCATTCTGGCCCTCCTTGAAGATGAAAGAAAGCAACTCCAAACTATGTGTATGCCTCACCTTTGGAAAGGCCACAAGAAGCAAATTTAACCTCAGGCAGCATCTGTACAAAATATAAATGGAAGTGGCTTTGTTCTGACTCACTGGATCACTGTCAGGATTGAGCAACAGGTAGGTGTTGAAATAACCCAGCTTTCCACATTTCCTGTCCCATTGAAAAAAAAAAATCCTCTCCAATTATTGTAGCAAATGCAATAACTTCAGATGAAAATGGTATAATTCATAAAATGCCACAGGTGAATGGAAATCAAGGTACTTGTAAATACGATGCCTCTGTACATTTTCCAGTTCGCTGGGAGTCTTATAGGGACTTAATTAAGCATTCTTGGTAATGTGACATTTGCTATCAATTTATAGGTTTGAATTTGCAAGACATGCAATCAAGAGGCTTGCTATTTCCTTCTGGGTGTTTTGCACATAATTAGAATAAGCAGAAAGAGAAGAGAGGTGGCTCCAGGTTCTGCTGCTGTGTGTAAAAGAAACTCTCTCCTACCAAAGGAAACAACATTCCACTCTTTAAAACAACACCAAACCCTTTTCTGCTCCCCATTAAATATCTGCTCAAAACTTATTGGTATTGCTTACATGTTCCCATTAAATGTAAGCTGTGATTCTCAGCAGCATTTTCTGCCAGTGTTTTCTAAATGGAATCACATTTATTAATGTCCATTGTATACCCAAGCTTATCTGAAGTCCCTTCTTAAACAGATTCAAGCAGATATTTGATATTGTTTTATTTTTGATTACAAAAGATGTAATTAAATAATTACACACTTATTAAATAAAATGAGGCCACCAAGACAAAGAAAACACAGAAAAACAAGAATTTACATAAATCCATCCATGTTAACATTTTGATGTATTTTTATACATAGGTTTTTAAAATATTTTTTTTAAATAAAAAATATTTTAAACCATTGCAGAAATACAATTCTGCATATTTTGCTTTGTAATTAATTGATAATTTTTAATGTAACTGTTGAATAACATTCTATAGGTTAGATATTATCAATTATTGTTAAAACAGGAAATGTGGAAAGCTGGGTTATTTCAACAGCTACCTGTTGCTCAACATTATATTTTTGAATATTGAATTTTCTAAGTGTTTTGATACCACAAATAATATTATCAAAGATAATTTTGTGTTTAAGACCTTTTATATTTTAATTTTTTATGTAGAAAAAATTTAGACTCTATATCTTTTTTAAAAATTTTGTCATTTTATACCCCATTAGCAGTTTATGAGAGCTATTATGAATGCTGCAAGGGTTTTTAAATGTTTACTAGTCTGATAAACAAAAATGGTATTGCATTTTAATTTGCATTTCTTTGATTACTAGTGGGTTAAGTATTTTTCCATTTGTTTTCCATCTAATTTTATTTCTTCTTTTATGAATTGCCCATGTCTCTTGCATATTTATCTATGAGAGGCTTTCTATTCTCTCCCTCCACGGGTGTTCTCTCTAGTAGTAATGTGCTGTCACACTTGATATATTTTTGTTTCCTAACTTGTTACCTTCCTCTTAATTTTGGTTGTTTCTTCAGGGAAAAGTTTTAAATTACATGTAGATAAATGTTAGTTTCTTCTTTTTCATTCATTCTGTGCCATTTAAGCTTTAAAACTCCCCACTGACATCAATAGTCAAAAGCTCCATAATTGAAGACAAAGACTATATGGAATCTTTTCATGAATTTAATGCTTAATCCATCCAAAGTTTATATTCTTGATAAAATGTGGAAGCCAAAATGAATTTATTCTCTCCCCAAATCTTAATCAACAGTCCCAATACCAGTTACTTAATAATCTTTCTCTTTGTTACTGACTAGTAATGCTCCATAAAACACTCACACACACACACACACACACACACACACACACACACACACACTACATAAAGTTAATGTACTACTGTTCTTTTAACACAGTAAGGTTTGCTCCAGCAGAAAGGATTACTGCCTTACATGCAGATATTACCAAGGCTGAGATGCCTGTCAGAGCACTCTGTGCTGAGTCAATCCTGCTCAGGGCCACCTGGTGAATTACATCACAGTTCATCACTTCCCCAGGGGTCCTATGCATTGGGACTGTTGACCGCCCAACCCCCTTGGATTAGCTCCCTAATACCAGCCATGCTACCCCCTCTCAATTATCAATAATGTTGGCCTCTAAAGTGACAACATACTTTCCAAATGATCTCCCACCCTCCCTACCTCCCACCAAACCAACAAGGGCTCAGTGTCTTAGAAACTCACAATATAGTCTGCCTCCCAACTCAGGCCAAGAAGAAACTCAAGACTAATTATTTCACTCTCATCCCACTGAAATTTGTCTCTATTTTCCATTCTTATAGGACAAGACCACCCTCTCTAGTTGTTCAGGTAGCATCAATCTATCATACCCAACTCCTTCAAGGCTGACACTAAATATTTTATCAGAAACCACCACTACACCTGGCATATTGCTGCTGTAATATATTTCCACAAACCACAGATTTAGTAACATAAAACAAAAATGTATTCTCTCACAGCTCTGGAAATTAAAAATCTGAACTGGGTTTCAATGGGTTAGGATCAAAGTGCCAAGAAAGCACTGTTTTCCTTCTAGGAGAGGAACCCATTTTCTTTTCTTTCCAAGCTACCAGAGTCACCTGCATTCCTTGGCTCAAAGTCCCATACTCCATTTCAAAAGCCAGCTGCCTGGCATCTTCAAATTCTCTCTCTCTCTCTCTCTCTCTCTCTCTCTCTCTCTCTCTCTCTCATAAACAAACAAAAAAGGGTCATTCTCATTACATTGGTCCTACCTTGATACTCCAGGATGACATTTCCATTCTAGAATCCTCAATCACATCTACAAATTTCCTTCTTGCCATGAAAAGTAACATATTTACAGGTTCCCAGATTAGGATGTGGACATATTTAGAAGTCATTATCCTGCTTCTCACATTAAAATTGAACTACCTGAGTAAACAATGAGTCCATAGATATGGTGATTTTAGGTCCAAAATAGGAGCAATCTCTATATATAAAAGGCTAATATGCAGAGTGTTCCCTCGGGAGTTCGATCTGGAGACTGGGAGTTCGATTGTTTGCTATGATGTGTGCTGACCACTAGGGGGCGGCGTGAAATGAAGGAAGGCCCCTGCAGGCAGCCAGCAGCCAGGGAAGGAAGGCCCTGGCTGGCAGCTGGAAGGCCCTAATTGGCCCTGATTGCCGGCCAGGCCTAGGGACCCTACCTCTGCAAGAATTTCATGCACTGAGCCTCTAGTATGGTAATACTGTAATTACATTTGTGTGTATTAGGTGTGTATTTTGTACATTTTATTCTTTTATGAAATTTTTGTTTGCTCATTCAGAAGAAACAGCATAGAACACTTTAGTTTACCATTCACTGGAATCAGACTGTCCTATTTTAATCCCTGATTCTGAAACTCACTGCCTAGCAACTTATTTAATAAACACTCTCTGCCTCTGTTTTCTCAACTAGAAAATGGTAAATGTATATATATATATATATACATTTATGTATATACATACATATATATATATATACACACACACACACACTAGAGGCCCAGTGCACGAATTCATGCACCATTGGGGTCCCTTGGTCTGGCCTATGGGAATTTGGCTGAAACTGCCATCTCTGTGCACATGTGATGCCACAGAGTGGGCAAGATGGCTCCATCCCAAGCCAGAGCCCTGGCTATGAATCCAGCTCTTCCACTTGACATTTGGGTCAATTATCTTAACTGAGCAATTTATTTGACTCCCTGCACACCAGTTCCTTTATTCACACACATATACATATATAATAGTACCTATCTCATAGAGTTGTTGTGTCCAATAAATAAATAAATTTATACAGAGAGCTTAAATGAATCCCTCATATATAGAAAATACTCCAAAAGGGTTAGCTGCTGTCATCCTCAACAATCCATTCATTTTTAATAAATATTTGAGTCTCAGATACTAGGCTTTGTACTAAGATTTAGTGCATTTTCTTTCAAAGTCCCCAAAACCTAGGAGAAGTGACAGGCTCCTAATTAATAACAGACACAGCAATTGTTCCTTGTTTAAGCCCCAGTTTGGGGCACTCTATCATGGCAGCACTTAACAAGCCCAGAGTCACCTAGTAAGCCCAGAATCATTATGGGAGAGATACCTAAGGGCATAGATAAAGGGAAGCCTGAGCAAATGGGGGGCTAATCCTGTAATAATATAGTATAGACAGTAAAAAGGTAAATCAATAAGAGAGACTTCCTGGTATATTTAGCCAAGTATATGCCTTCAAGTTATTGGGTCTTAAATAAAATCATTTTTTTGTTGTTTCTCTGTGTTGCTATGCCATTAACTTGACCCGCAGTCAAGTTCATTTGCTTCATTTTTCTTTAATTTTAGGGATATACTTTTAATATTGTTTCAAAATTATGTAAATGATTCATATTGCTCCAGATTCAAATCTATAAAACAAGGTACATTCAAGGAATCTTTAACTTTTATGGATCTTCCTACCCTGGGGTAGATTTGATCTATTCATTGAATATAAGAATGAATATTCTTCTTCATACCTACATTTATAGCTACGACCCTTACCACATTGAATTTTAATTCTTGAACATTCCTATTTATTTCCTAATCTTGTAAACTCCTCAATAACAGATATCATGTCTTATTTTTCTCCCTGTCTTCAATATTTAACTCAATTATTTACTCACTTAATTATTTATAGGTTCAAAAAATGTTTATTTAGGGCCTATAATACACAATTGGAGACATGATAATGAAGAAGACAGAGTTCCTATAGTCACAGAGCCTAAATCCTCCCAGTAAAGGTAGTCAGTCCTTAAAAGAATAACCATGACAAAGTGTGGTAAATATTGCAGAAGACGAACTGCTCTGAAAATGCTTATGCAAATTCATGTTGTTTTTCTGCTGAAGCATCGCTTGAATAATTCTTATTATTTTACCTCTGTGAAGCTGAACATGACGTGAAATAGGACTTGAATTTACTTTTCCAGTTGAATTGGTGTGTGCAGAATTTCCTAATTTTTCCCCCTCTTAAACTGACAATGACCAATCACCTAATTGCTGTCCCGAGGAGCAAAGGTGGTTTTGGAACATGATAACTTTTCAATGACATTTTCTGCAGTGTCACTGCATAAGCCCATCACATATAAACAACAGAAAGAATGTCAGATTAGATGGGGGAAAGGGTCAAGAGTAATAAACATGGAAATTAACCGAAAAAAATAGTCAGCACCATTCAACAGATTGTCTGTTTACTTTTTAAAGGGGGTGCCCAGGTCCCTTCCGTCACAGAATTTAATCAAGAGCTGGAGCAAAGTAAAACCCATCAATTATTCATGGACACACATCAGTAACAAGCAATGACTGCATTTGCTTATAGGGATGCAGTTGGCATTGAACATGGACCCACGTAGCTTTATAGGGACCTATACAATGTCCAGAAAAAGATAACATCAATGACTAAGTAGCAGCCATTGTCTCTAGTCTCCATATTTTGACAGTGTAATCCAGTATTCCTTAATTCTGGCTGCATGGTAGAGTCACCAGGGAAACTAAAATAAAATAAATCTGTACCTATATCTATTTATCATCTGTATATGGACACCATCCTTCAAGGATTCTGATTTAATGGGCTTGGAGTGGGGCCTCACATAATGTTCTTATAAGATCTCAGTGAGATTTTCCAATATGCAGCCAAGGTGAGAATAATTCCGATATCCATTTGAGATGATCTTTAGGTAAAAACAATGAGTAGAATCTCGTTAACATTTATTTAACCTCTTTGCCATTTGTATTATGATGAATCAAAATTCCCACTGGGGTCATTGCCAGAGTCCTTGTTGGTATTCACAAGTAAGAGCATGACCTCTATTGCTCACTCATTCTGCAATTTTTGAAGAAGTCATTTTACCTCTGAAATATTCAGTTTCCTCATCTGTAAAAGGAGATATGGGTCTAGATCAGAGTCAGAAACATGAATGCCTGCAGCAGAGCATAAACATTGCAAGTATGGCCTCTGGAGTTAGGCGGCCTAGATTCAAGGACCTGTTATACTAATACTATGTGAACTTGGCCACGTTGCTTAATTTCTTTCTGCCTGTTTCCATTTCTATGAAATATTAATAGTTATATTGCCTCATAGTGTTGTTGTGAAGGTTAAGTGGGTTAATATATGTTAAGTACCCATCAACAGGGCCCAACTAGTGTTGCTGTTATCATTTGCAAGGCAGTATAGTTTATAAGCGTGAGCTGTGGAAATAAACTTTCACTGGATCTGAGTCAAGGTAGTTCATGTGTTCTGTTTGTTCCCTCAGCCTTAACTTACTCTGAGTTAGACACTCCTCATGGAGGAGCGTGAGGGTTAAACGGTTAATGCAGGTACATCTCTCAGAGCACTGACAAATAATTGAGCTTAAAAACACAATAAATGCTACCTATCACATTATTATTACATGGAGGGCAAAGCAGATACTTGCAATGGCAGGAAGGGAAAGCTAATACTAAGTTGCACTCGATTTTTGCTATGCCAGGTGATCTGATCTTTTCCAGAAAAAGATTTTCATCTGAAATCTTCGGATTTCTAATATTGACCACTGAATAAATGATTTAAAATGAATCACTGTAAACAAAGATGTCTGGGGTCAAGAGTTTGCAACTTCTGGTCTAAAATGTGTTGAAACCCTTTTAGCTGAAGGAATCTTTTGCTACATTTCTCTTTTTTTATTTAATATATTTATTGATTTCAAAGAGGAAGGGAGAGAGAGATGGAAATATCAATGATGAGAGAGAATCATTGATCGGCTGCCTCTGCACACCCCCAACTGGGGATTGAGCCCACAATGCCTGGGCATGTGCCCTGACTGGGAATTGAAACTTGAGACCTCCTGGTTCATAGTTTAGCTCTTAAACACTGAGCCACGCCAGCATGGCTGCAGTTCTTAAATCCTCCCCAAAGGGTGTAGTTACACAGTGGTTCTCAAAGGGGGAACCTTGGAAGGCAGCATCAGCTTTGTCTGACAGCTTGTTAGATATGCAAATTCCTGGGTCCCTCTCCAGACTTACTGAACCAGAACCTCAGGGTGGATCCCAGCGATCTGTTATAAGGAGCCCTCCAGAGGATTCCGATGCTTGCTCCACCACTGAGGCCCCAGTATGGTGGGAAGAGCAAGGTCTTTGAAAGAAATTCAGATCCCCGCTCCACAGCACAGTAGCTGTACATCCTTGGTCAAGTTGCATGTGGTCTCTGAATCTGTGGTTAGGAAGGCCAAATACGAATTGCTCCTTTGAATGCGGCCCCTCCTTTCTGTTTTCACTAGAAAGATCACAATCCTGCCTGGTCTTCCTTCCCTTTAGGATAATAATTATGGCAATTAAAATGTTCAAGTTCTGCACTCTTCAAGTCCAATACAGATGTGGCTACACCTGTATGAAACACACACACACACACACACACACACACACACACACACACACTCACAACACGAAACTTCTCTTAAAAAGAAAAACAAAAACAAAAACAAAAAACAAGCACCCTCCTGTCTGATGTCTCCTAGAAAGCTCTCAAGACTCCAGAGCAATTAAATCCTAGTGCCTTGGCTTGTCTCATTCTAGACTCTCGTTTATTATGAGTTTCCTTCTGTGATTATTAAGCTTCCTATCTGTAGACTCACAACGTACTTTTTGCTTTCCCTATTCTTACTTTTGGGACATGTCTGATTTTTTTAAATATATTTTATTGATTTTTTACAGAGAGGAAGGGAGAGGAATAGAGAGTTAGAAACGTTAATGAGAGAGAAACACCGATCAGCTGCCTCCTGCACAACTCCCACTGGGGATGTGCCTGCAACCCAGGTACATGCCCTTGACTGAAATCGAACCTGGGACCTTTCAGTCTGCAGGCCGATGCTCTATCCACTGGCCAAACCGGTTTTGGGGGGACATGTCTGATTTTATGTTTTCCTTATTTTATTGCAAAACACCAAAAATATTAAAACGTGAACTTATTCAGCCAGTAATTTAGACCTTTAGATGAACTCATAAAGAAACACAAAGAACAATTCTGTAATCTTAGGCCACAGGGATGACATAGAAAAATGGAAGGAATTACATTCTTTGCTTTCAGTCCTGACCTTCCTCAGCCTCCTGTTTTTGGGAGAGAAGACAGGTACTCGATACTGCCAAAAACTCAAAAAGCCTCTAGTCCTATCATTCCCAAATATGAATAGATTATGGGAATTACTGGAAAGTGGACTATTTTTAAAAATATAGATTCCTGAGAAGCACTCTAAATTTACTGAATGCTAAACTGTTAAGGAGGAACTTCAGAGTCTGAATTTTGTTTTTAAACTCTGATACAGTGGACTGGTATATGAAAATCCTAATCTAGTATTCCTGTTTATTTAAAGCTACAGCCCCACCCAGAAACTTTTCAATTTGCATTTGAATAGTCTCAGAGGGAAGGACCTGGCTACCAAGAGAGTAATATGATGCTGCGTTTATGAAGATGGGTTCTGAGCCAGGTTCTAATCCTGGTTTTGCCATTGTAGCTACATGACCTTGAACAAGTTACTAACTTCTGCGTTCCTTGGTGCCTTAGTTGCAAAATGGGGCAAACACATGTTTTAGTACCTGCCTTAGTTTCTATGGCTGCATCACAAATTGCCAAAAATGTAGTAGCTTGAAAGAATAGACATACAATCTCTTACAATTCTAGTGTTATTGGTGAGAGGATGAGACCTCCGTTCTTGTCTTTTTGAAGGAAAGATAGTAATCAGAAATAAAATATAGAAAAGCAAGCAAGAGTCTTTTGACTGCGGCAAAAACATACTTAGGAGAGGGAAAAAAGGAAGGGCATAGAAAAGGCAACAGAAGAGCCCAGGCTTTGCTTCACTAGGAAGTGAGAGCAAAAGGGGCCTTGGAGACAGATTCAGGGGGATGAGCTGCCACTTACCAGTGTACCCCTGCTTGCAAGTCTCATGGGGTCCCTTGGAGTTTAGGAGCTACGTACCTGTGGGTGTAAGAGAGAAGGAAGGGAATGGCACACAGAGGTCAACATGTCAACTTGATACTGGCTAAAGCTAAGTGACAGTTCTGGCTTTACCTCTGCATCCAACCCAGCATTAAACTTCCCCCCCCCGCCCCCTGCGGGCAGGGCTGGATAACTGTAGCAGCTGCCCACTCCCGCCGCCTGGGGTAGAGCCTGTCCTGCCAAGTTGCATCTACCAGAATAGTGCAGAGCTGCAGAGAACTCCTGCTCTCTGAAGATAGGAAGTTGAACAGGAGAGTCCCAAAGACTCCATCTTTCCACAGAACCGTCTATCAGATAAGTCACTTGTGTTCTCTGAGTGGAATGTCTGGTACACATGGTGGTGCTCAGATAGGCCAGAAGGGTTGTTTTGATGAAACATAAGAGAATCTCCTCTTAACAATTCTGTATGGAAATTACCTGTTGTTTTATCCATCCCCAGACTTCAGGGATCCTAAATTACTGCGACTATATTTGCTCATTTTTATTTCCAATATCAAGCACTGGTTCCAGCACAGGCGCAACACTCAGTAAATACATTTGGTTAAATGAGTGACTGATTTATACAATAGCGTGAAGTTTTAGTATTTACAGCCACAGTGTGAACTCATTGAAATGCATTCATGGAGACAGGGCTGGAGAGCAAATCCTTGTCCCCCAAAAAAACAAATGGCATCAATGGAAACATCTTTCATACAATCTCTAATTTGTCCCTGGTAGTCTATGAAAACATAGCCAACTTTACTGCATTTCAGCTAATTCCCTTAGGAAATTCAAGGTCATGTTTAAGCTGTGGGAAATATTTATCTTTTTGCCGACAATATGGCACACAATAAGATCTTCACTAGACGCCGCTTAAACTTCTTAGAGAAAGCTTTCCTTTGACATCAGGACCAGGGTGCTGCGTCTCATTAAGAGAGTCAAGAATTGTTCTGACAGTTCAGGGTGTCTCTGAGAGTTGAAGCATCATGAGGATGGACCCTGCTGTGCTGACAGCATGCGGAACCAACACAGCTATTCCAAGAAAGCCCATTGTGAAACGGAAAGTAAAAGAGAAAAGCAGTCTGGCCTTTTAGAGAATTCAAATAGGGTTGGAAGTCAAAGAAAGTCACAGAGAAAGCTCATTATAAAAATCTATACCCCTTGGGTGATGCTTTTGTATACATTCATCAGCTGCATACAGTATTTAATTAAATGTGTTCTTTCACCTCTGGCTATTTTTTATGCTGAATTAAAAGTGCAGTAGGACCATAAAATGGTGGAATTAATTTAGGGCCCTTATTCCGGGAACAATGTATTGTATGAAGTCAAGTGCTAATAAGAAATGCGGGCCCAAAAAGTCCTTCTTGTCACATGGGAGAACCTGTAGGTAGTTCAGGCTTCAGAAAGCTCTAGGGCAGTGGTTCTCAACCTTCCTAATGTCATGACCTTTTAATACAGTTCTTCATGTTGTGGTGACCCCCAATTTCATTGTTACAAATTGAACATAATTAAAGCATAGTGATCAATCACAAAAACAATATGTAATTATATATGTGTTTTCCAATGGTCTTAAGCGACCCTTGTGAAAGGGTCGTTCCACTCCCAAAGGGGTCTTGACCCACAGGTTGAGAACCACTGCTCTAGGGCAAGTAGAGATTGTCGTTTAGAAATTGATCAAGCAAATCTATCCCCAGGATGCAGAGAGGCCTTGAGTGCAGATGCAGCTTCACTTAGTGATGAAAATGGTGTCAATAAGCCTAATTCTTGCTGTACGTGACAAATTAGTGCCCTTACCTTCAGGACAATGTTCCTGCCCATCTTGGGTTAAGTGATGTTCTCTTGCTATTTACCACCTTAGAAAGCTGCTCTTGATGATGGATACAAGTTTTCCAAAATTCTAATTTTTGCTTGAAAGCTCAAATGTTATTATTGGTAAATTATGTGGCCAATTGTGTTCCTTGATATGACAGGTTCATTTTGTTCATTAACTCTAATTTACCTGTCAGGTGTTCTTTCAAAGTAAAAATGGTGTTTCATGAAAAAAGCAATTAGTTGACTTCTCAACTCAAACAATCCCAGATTGTTCTCTTCAAAACCATCATTGCACTTCCATATGGAGCAGGATCTCATATGCATATCTTCCGTTTGTCACACAGCATATTAAACAAGCTCTTTAGAAGGTCAAGGTGAAATAGACTTAATAATTTTTAAGGTTTCTTCAAGGGCATTCTTAGGTGAAACTGACGTGTTTCCTTGCTGGTGATGGCAGTGAAGAATACAACTACTAGTACAATTGTTTCCTTTGCCCTGATTTGTGCTAAAGCACCAGCAGTTTTGCCTGCTATTGCTTTTGCAGCATCAGTGAAAATGTGAAAATAAAAATGTTAATAAACAATCTTTGTTATTATAATTTTGAAAATCTTGTAGATCCCTGAAAGAGACCTCCAGGCTTCAAGGGATCACAATTTAAGAACTGCTGCTTTAAACTGCTTAGAATATTTACAGTATTGTTTGGCAGGAAGACCACATTTTTTTTTCTGAATACTTAACCAATTTCCTTGACTCCCCAAGAGATTTGTATAAATTACAAGTAATTCACTACACACACTCACACACACACACACACACAGTCATTCTCTGTGCTATCAATTGATTTGTTCACTAATTCTTCCACCAGTATTACAGTTTTAATTACTTTAACATTTAATATGTTTTAAAATCCAGTGTGACCAAGAATCCAATTATAACTCTTCTTTTTAAATATGTCAAAAGTTATTTTGCATGCTTAATCACCCAAGAGAAATTAAAATTTTATAGGTCCACAAAACAAAACACGATAATTCTAATTATAGATGAGTGAAATTGATCTTTGTATAAGGAAATAGTTAACCCACATGCTTTATCAGAGGGATAGTTTTATTAAATTTAAACCAGTTTAAAAATTAATTCAAATATAATTTAAAATTTTCTAATATTTTGTTCTTTTCTGGGATGCTTGCTTTCCCTTTATTTGAATCTATATACAATTTTTCAATGTACAATTCTTACATGTTTCATAATTCTGTAATTGTTTGTATTTTTCTATGCTGTAATTAAGATTATTATTTTTACTAATTTTTTAACTATTGCTAGTATAAAGCCTTTTGATTTTGTTTTTAGGTGTAGGTTTTTAGTCATATGAAACAATCTTATAATTTTCCTCCTGTTTGTTTTATTGAGTTCTATAAGACAGTTTAATCTGCTACAAGTAATGATAATTGTCATTTTATAAAAGAGAAAAAAATAATTTTATTGTTTCCTTCTTGTCTTATATCTTATTTCACTTTTTAAAACCTTTAATAATTTTAAGTGAAATGTTATTCTTTCTCATTTTATTGAGAAAATCTCTAGTGTTTTATCATCAACCAAGAGATTTATAGTTTGGGAGAGAAAAACCTTAACTATGGCAGTATTTTCAAAAATAGAGATGTACCTTATACATATATATTTTTTTAAAATAACAAAAAATAGAGTATGTTTCCAGATACATACTGATTGAGTCTTTATACTTTGAAGATAAAGAACCCCCCAAACATCCCAGAAAAACATGAATTAAGCTAATGTTATGTAGACTCCAAAATTTTCCCATACAAAAACAATCTGAAGACAAATGAGCACCACTTACAAAGCTGTAAAGGAAAATGTGTGTGACCCACAATTCTATACCTTGCTAAATGACTGTGAGGCAATTAGGGATGCCTTCTAAAATGCCTCAGCCATTCTCTAAATATCTTTTAAAATTTTTCTTAACTTTTTAATTTCATGAAATAAATCTATTTCAGTTTAATTCAACTTTTTTGAATCTTCAGAAATTGTTTGAAGTGCAGACTCTTTTCATGTTTCTGGAAATTTTCCCTGTTTGTACATCTGTACTGATCTCTATTTGCCTTGTAGTGGCTGATAGTGAAACAGAAGCTGAATTCATTTCTGATTTAAGAGTCTGCTGAATTCTTTCACCTGCTACATTCAGATCAAAAGAAGATATTTAGTCAATTATTAATATAGAAAACCAGTAGCTTCAGATAACATCGTATCAGCAATTCTCAAAGAAAGCCTTAGCACTGAGCTCCACTCGCTGCTTAGTGTGGTTAATTGCACCAGAGGCAAAACTAAGGCATTCTCCCATGTGACTGGCAGCAACTCAGTGCTACAGGTCAACCCAAGCAAGTTGAACTCCAAAGGATGGATGAACTTGTAGCTGCACCGAAGTCTGCTTTCAATATGAGCCCAAGCCTCTCTGTTTAGGGTATGTTGTTGGGGAGCTGCTAATACCCTTCTACTACCTATTCTTAGGCATATCTTTACATGGGAGGAGAAGTTGTGAACAACTCCCCAGTGGGTTTCTTCAGTATTTCTGTTGATGCAACATTTAGCAATTTGTGGTATCTGGAAATAACTTATCTCTGATGCCCAGCGGTCTTAGCGCAATCATTCTTCCAAGTGTATGCATTGCTGTTTAATTCATTGAAAGTAGGGTTAGGAAGGGGGCAGCAGAAAAAAATACCAGAATTTCCAGATCTTCCTTTTTTGGCTTTTGATTTATTCCTTTCCCATGTTAGTAAAATACCTTTTAATTTTATAATTTCTATGTATATTTAAAGTTTCTTTTGGTGTACTCAGCAGTACATAACTAATTTACCAAAATAAATAGAAACAGGAGGTCTCGGTTGAGGGAAAACTTTATAGTGATGATAGTACATATTATAGTAACTTCTACAACTGCGACCACGAGGTTGTTTTTATTTCATCTGTTTGGTGTTTTGTTTTTTGGGGTTTTTTTTTTTGCTTTGATGGTGATGATGATGATGATGATGATGATGATGATGATGATTTCATTCCTCATACTCCTGCTCTGCAAGGTTAAAAGTAAAGACATCCTAAGGGGTCATAGGACATGAGTCCCATCGAATTGTAAACTATAGCCTCTGCTTAGGTTCTTTAGGCTCCTTGTGTCAGGGAGCAGCATGTACAAAGAAAAATTACAATTTTGGCAGAGATGATTGGCTCTATTAAGCAGAAAATATTGGGGATGCTGTTTCACAATGGAGGAAAGGGTTAAGTATGTATGTGAGGAACTCAGGTGATCCACTTGGTTGCCTCTTGTCTTTTTTTTTGTTGCTTAAATTTGATCATAAATGCACTGGCACAGCAGCTTGGCCTGTCCAGATTAAGGACAAATACATGATTAAGGGATATTAATAGTTCATATTGGGAGGGTTGGGGAAACAAACTCAAGACTGACCTTTCAGGAACTACCTTGTAGGATGGACAAGCTGTTGCCTCCTTGGAACCAACCCAGAACAGCACTAGCTCTGCTGCTTCTCACGTTGGCGTGAACACAGCCTGTTTCCTCCTGTAGGTCACCTCTGGATAAAATCCTGGGACTGGGGGACCTGATTGGCAGAAACTAGGTCAGAACTTTGCAACTTAGCTGTGAGGTAAGCTGGAAAATAGAGCTTTGTTTTTCTTTCACTTAATCTTGGAGTGTGAGAATACATGATGTGGTAAAATACTAAAATCTAGAAGGGTATTCAGAAGTTTTGGGGAAGACAAATATCGACTACAAATACATTATCTTAATGCATGCTGGCAAGACCCTATCTGTATCTCCATTTTCTTAAATATAAAGAGACAGTAACTCTGAGATGTTAAATAATAAGTCCAAGAGCATACAGCTAGAAACAAACTGATTAATATTTTAAATCATTTTTTAAAAATATATTTTCATTGATTAGAGGGGGGGAAGGGAGAGGAAGAGAGAAAAAGAGAAAGAAACATCGATCAGCTGTCTTCTGCATGCCACCTATAAGAGATAGAGCACCAAACCCTGGCATGTGCCCTGACCTGGAATCAAACCAGTGACCTCTCAGTGCCTGGGAGGATGCTCAACCAACTGAACTACACCAACCAGGGCTTAACTCATTATTTTAATCAAAGAGTTTAAGTCCTTTTGGGGTTGTCTTCCAGTCCATGGATAAAGGAAACACTCCACCAGTACACAATCCTGTGAGAAGAGCCTGAACATCTTGTTCTAGTCTCAGTAAGCAATGGCATTTCTTTTAGGTTTTCATGCACTAGTTATTTTTTTAAAGCTGATTTCTTAATTATAGGAAGAAACTGGATAAAGAATGTTGGGGCCATTTTTACATTCCAAAAGTAAGAGCCCTAACAACTCAACAGACCCTAGAAAAATACAGACTTTTCTCATTCATATTGGTGCTCAATCGGGGCCATTTAATTTATCTTCACTCTTAAGGGTTGAAAAGATTTTCATTCTGTAGCAAAATAATGTTTCTTTTTTTAAAGACACATAATTGGACTGACATAGTTCACAACAATCATATATTGTAATAAAAAATGCCCTTGCTATGTGACTAATATTTCTGAATTTTTCCCCACTTTAAACTCTAATGTTGTAAAAGTAAACATTGGTAATTTTTTCTAGTGCTTAGTCTTTGTCCAGATTCAGAACAAGGATCCAGTTACTCAGAACTCTATTTACCTTTAACACAATTACCTGAAGAATATTTCTATTTTCTAGATTAATAAGACAAAAAAAATCCGCCCAAAATTTTAATTCAGAAACTGCTCACATGGCTTGTTGTGTAAGCTTCACATATTAAAGGAATTCATATTAAAAACAAAAACAAAAACAAACAAAAAAACCCAGCAGCAATCTCTTTCCTTGGTAGAACATAGAAAAGATCTTAGTCATCAATGAGAATAGAGCAGGCCCTTTAATCTGGGAAAAATCTCTCTCTCTCTCTCTCTCTCTTTTTTTTTTTTTGCTATGAGACACAACTGAAAGCACTGAAACAGACCGTGCAACTCTGCCTGTCATCTGTTTTTCGTGACCAACCACCCCCTTTGAGTCTAATCAGGTCAAATCCAACTCAGATGTCAATTCCACCCAGTCCCATTGATGTCAAGATTCTAGATGCAAGGACAAAAAGCAAGGTACACTTTATTTGTGCTTTGGAAAGTAAAACCAATGAACTTGTATGCATATATGCATAACTCGTGGACACAGACAAGAGAGAGAGATGAAGGGGAGGTTGAGGAGGGGAGGCAATTCTAATGAACAGCAAAGTTTGGGATGACTTGCTTTGTCTAAATGAGTGGAAGTTTCCAACAGCAGAGAGAAATTAATGCTTTGTATCTCTGTTTTCTACTAGAAAGGTCAATACTTCAACATACTCTTGCTTCTCAAATAGGAGTCAGTCTTCCTCTTCTCCCTGGAAAGCACAGCATACTCATAGCATATAGCTTGTATTTCACTAAAATGAGACCTGCAGGCACGCTCTGTAGACTCCCACCTTTGGGCCTCAGTTCCCACTGGCTCCTCTGAATGGAGTGTCCTTCTTACAATCTCTACCCATTGATCCCCATTTTTAAAGCCTTGTACAAATGGCACATTCTACTTGATATCTTCTTTCCCTGTCAGAATCGATCTTACCATAGGTGATATCCCATTAATATTTATCTTGTCCCTTATTTATTACAGTCTAGTATCCATTACTATTTTCTTAAGTCACCTTATTTGGGCACTGATATAATCATCTGGTAAAATGAGGGATTTGGAACTTAAACTTGCAATATTTTCAACTCTCTTCTGGCTCTAAATTGCTAAAAATTCTTATATTCTGCATGCTCTCCTAGGAAAACAGCCTTTATCATATCATGTATCTTGAGAGGCACAACGTACCATTTTTCAGCTGATGATTGCTTTTTGGTTTCTAGGCTGTCAAGAGCAGAACAATTTCACATACATGTATTCATTTTCCTGAAAAATAATAATAGTAATTGTAATGATATCTAATATTTATGTGTGTATATGAATTGCTATACACACATACAGCAATTCATGTAGCATTTTACATGTTTTTAAATTCTATTCATCATAAGAACCTATAAGATAGGTGAGTAACTAGTACATACCATCTTGCAGATAAATAAACTGAGACTCAAAAAGGCTAAGCGATTTGCCCAAGACCTCATATCTTTAACACTAACATGACAGGGCTCTGTCAAGAATGGATCTCTTCTGCTTCCTTGGTTTAGGGTTCTTTCTATTTCACCAGAAGTATTTCTGTATATATAACACTGTAATATTATAAATGAGACATCCCATGCTGTGGTCCACTGTACTCCCTATCGTCCTCTTGTTTTTCCTCAGAATTGAAAACTCAAAACCCAAGAAAATGCCAAAGTTATAGAGCTCAGTTCATGTGTGACCAGCTAGAAGAAATGTAAATCATAGGCTCTCTACATGACCTCCATTTATTGGTGAATATCTGAGCCAGGGAAATTGTCCTTCAGTTTTCTCTGACAAAGTCAAAAATTTCTGACATTAACTATCCTTCTCTGTCAGATATTTCACAGCATGTGCCTCAGAAATCCAAATCGTTGTCATCCCTCCACAATGTCCCAGCAGGGCACTTTGTTTACAACACAGCAGCAGTGTACATGTTTCCTAAAAGGAGGATAGATGTGTAGTTGCTGCTCAGTGGAGTATGTAGAAGAGGAAGAGATGACCCTGGACCAATCTTCTATTAGGCTAGCATTGTGTTTTAATAAAGTGATCTAACATCCATTATCCCCATTCACTAAAGGAGGAAACAGGCCTCAGAGTTATAATGCAGTCATAAGATCAGAGATGGGAGAATCAGAGCATGCATACATGTTTTCTGGTAGCCAATCCAAATGGATTGCCCATCCCACTCCAACCCAATTTCTTTCTCTTGACTTTGCTCTCTTCTGGGCTTAGAACAAAGATCTTCCAAGCAAAGACTTGGGGTACTCCCCAAAGGCACACAGGCTTTGTCTAAATGCTGACTGTCAAATATAGATGAGAAGAAGGGTAGGTGTGAATATAAAGGGCTGATGAGGGAGTGGTGGTGATGGAACAGTTCTATGGTTGCATAGCTGTGATGAAATTGTATCGAATAGCGCACGCGCACACACACACACACTCATGAGTGCATGTAAAATTGGTGACATTGGAATAAGGTCTGTGGATTATATTATACTATATTATACAATGTGGTACCGCAGGGCGAAACTGGATGAAGAGTACACAGGAATGTCGTGGACATTTTATACAATTTCCAGTGGCTCTATATTTATTCAAAACTTTTAAAAATTTTAAACATAGATGATGAATTAGAGCTTCCAATCTTAAAAAAAGGAAATTGTTCTATAGGAGTGACCTTTTGGCACTTCATATTGCTGAGTTAAACCATTAGGACCTCAATGATCTCTTCTTGTCATTAGGAGGATGGAGTTGACTGGGAGGGAATAGTTTTCTGCTTTAAGCTTCCCCTGAGTGTTTTTCAGGCTCTACTGGGTGGTATCGACCTGCAGAAACAAGCTATATCAGTTCAAACCCAGCCTCTGCTGCTTACTAAATAAGCAACTTCAGGGAATTGACATTGCTTCTTTGCCCCTCAGTTTTCCCACCCATAAGACGGGGTTATAAATGTATCTTTCTCATGGAGTTATATGAGCAAATAAGTAATCATAATGCAGTGTACAAGTGTATCAAAGCAACATGACATACACTTTAAACTTATACTACTCTTACTCATATATACCAAGTGATATACACTGGAATGATCATATATAAGAATATTTAAACAGGACTGCAAAAGAACAGAAATAATCTAAGTTTCCATTAACTTGGAAATGATATGTTGTGGCATGTTCACATAATGGAATCATGTACAGCAATGAAGATAAATTATAGCTAGAAGTATCAACATGAATAAATATTGCAAATATACTCTAGAGGAAGATAAATCACAAAATTTTTCACAAAGTGTGATTTCATTTATACATGATTCAAAAACATTTAAAGAAAGCAATACTTTGTTTAAACCTAAAATTGAATACAGAATTGAACCTGGGAGGAGCAGACAGAAAATTTCAAAATAAATTTATTTTCTCTTAAAATGGATGGTTAGATCATATTATTTTTTGTTGTTATTTCTTTTAATTGACATACATTTTAATAAATATTTTATACATATTCAACATATAATAAAAACATGTAAAAATGTCTTTGCACTTTGATGTCCTTGCATTTGAAAGGAAGCTTTTAGAGAATCCTATATTTGTTTGCCATGATAACAAAAAGAAAGCGTTTGATTATCCAATTGTTTCATATCTCTTTGGGCAGCTTGAAAATGTGCCATTCGGCATTATAAACTGCAAGTGAAGGCCTTTGAGAAAGGCAACAAATCAGAAATGCAAAATGCCATCACTGATTAATTTATGAAAAAGAAGTTTTCAACCTACAAGAACCAGGGGCAAAACAAAAACATAACTCACCGGGGGCCCATGAGCCCTGAAGTGTGGTGCTTGGCCATGTGTAACTATTTATCACTCCTGGTCTCAAATCTGAATGATATCAATCATGCTGCTGGCCATGGAACCAACTGAATATAAATTGGCCTTTCTGGGCATCAACAGGCCGTGTTCTGCTAAGTGATTTGATAGTTCTTTTATTTTAAAACACTTAGGATGGATTATAGAATGAAAGCACACACTTTGGAGCCCTTTGGAAAAATCAATTCAAGCCACACTTAAGGACAAAGAAAAATCCTTTTGTTGTTTCTGGTGACATATTTAACTCAATAGAATGGTCCCATGGAGATGCTAATACTTGTACAAAGTAAATTTTAGTAGTGATGTCATTGCTGGCACATGCATCGTGACCATACAGTACTGGCACCCTGAGAGCTTCCATGTTTACTCCCATGATAATGCTGAGAACGTTCAAAATGTTTCTGGAACCCCTACTGGGAAATAGGCCCTCCAAAGCTTGAATAAATTTTTACAGTTTAAGGGTGGATTCCATTGCTGTTTAGAAAATGCCAAACATCTTTTGGCACCAAAGTTCAGAGAATAAAGGGAGTATTCAAGGGCAGGGGATTCTGATTTGGCAGCTTATTGAGGACATGAGTCTTATTTTGGTGGTTGAGTCTTGTTTCTGTGGATGGTTCAGAAAGTATCCCTGAGGCCAGCTCCCCAAGACCAGGGAAGGTGGAGCAGAAAGTCTCCACTTCAGATTCAGGGCTCAGCAGGTATCCTGCCTCTGACACTTACTAACTCTGGAACAAACAATAATATACTGACCACTGTGAATCTCAACTACCTCCCCTAAAGTGGAGATAATCTCGGCTATCTTGAAAGTTATTATGACAATTTAAGGTATACATGGTTTCTCACACATAATAATATTCAACAAATAGCAAGTAAAAATACAATAGAAACATAAGTAGTAAATCTAAGATCTTCAGTTTAGGCAATATCGAATAGCAGGTAGGTACATGAGCTTTGGATCAGTTTCACCTGGATTTAAATCACAGATTCTCCACTTACTAGGTAGGTAATTTATATAATTTTAAGTAAATTATTAACATCAGAAAGACTCTGGGCAACAAGGTTATCTACAATGCTTGTTGATTTATCATAATAATCATATAGATATTTAGTATGATAATGGAATTGGTAATAAATTCAAGTGAAGTCAAAATTGAAAAGATTTAAGCCTTATCTCATTTGTAACTGAGATAAAAGACTTAAAGCAGAATGATTTGGAAGGCCCGGGCATAGAGATACAGGATTTCTCTGGTTTTCTTGGACCATGCAGATTAGAAGTGAAAGTTTGTGCTCAAATGCAAACAGCCTGGGACTGCATCTGGCTCTGCCAACTTTACCAGCTACACAAATTTGGGTAAGGTTTTTAAACTCTCTACATGGATCTTCTTATACTCAAGGGTGCATCTAGGTGTTGAGAGCCTAAGGCTTATAAAACTTTGAAAGTATTGTTTGTGAAAATAAATACAAATTACAAATATAAAATTATATACCCGATTCTGAAATTTAAACTTCACAAACTCTAAATTTGCCTTTGAAATCTTTCAGGGTTGGGGGTGTCAAATATATTTTAAATGTTTTCAACAGTCCCTGGTGCCATGATTACTATATGTGTTTGCTATGATTTCTATCTCATTTCCATAAAGATATCTCTAGACCTCCTATACAAAAATTATTTTAAGTAGGAAAAGGAAATAGGTTTTTTTCCCCCCTGCCTATGTTATACATTTCAGATCATCATGGATTGCTAAAAAATGCCTAGCTCTAGACAGTACAGGTTATGGGTGGATGCTAAAAAGGAAAAGAAAGAAAGAAAGAAAGAAGAAAGAAAGAAAGAAAGAAAGAAAGAAAGAAAGAAAGAAAGAAAGAAAGAAAGAAAGAAAGAAAGAAAGAGAAAGAAAGAGAAAAAGAAAG
>NW_006283770.1:6583412-6585604 GCF_000327345.1 Myotis davidii
GAAATAGAAAAAGAAAGAAAGAAAGAAAGAAAGAAAGAAAGAAAGAAAGAAAGAAAGAAAGAAAGAAAGAAAGAAAGAAATCTGCCAGTAAGATGCTACCAAATATGCCTGAACACTGCTGAATCTAGGGTGTGGCCTGAGAAGAATGTAGCCTTGGTGAGAGGAGTTACTTCCCTTCAACCTACCTCTGCTTTTAGGAGCAGGTCTGGTGAGTAAGCACAGAATCACCTTTCAGTGGTGCATCCTGTGATAAATGACAAATTTCCTCTGTCAGTCTTCCCAAATTCTGCCTCTAGGCCATGTCCAATGATGTAAGAGAAACAGAAGTTTAGGGAAATTAACTCCAGGGGCAACCAATGGGGTGGGAGTAGGGGATCAGGAGCTAGAGGAGGGATCCTGAGAGTGTCTCCTTAAACTTTGCACCCTAAGCATCTCACTTGCCCTACTGTAGGCCTGGCCATACTTAGCTCTCTCTTTCTCTAGGTCCCATCTCTTCATACCTAGCAGTGGTAATGGTGCTCTACTGATACCAGTTTCAAGGTATTACCCTCTCTTGTGGTGTTCCCTGATATTCTGCCCATATCTATGCAAATAATATGATGATTAGATTATGTTTAAATACTCAAAAATGAAAAGCTCACAGAAATAAGATCTAAGAAGCCCACCCCCATGCAAGTATCATTGCTCACTTTCCCCCTTGTGGTTTTGGTGTTTGGTGGGAGGTCCAGGAAGAGTATTGTGCCTCAATGGAACTTGTCTAGGCTAAACTCAGGGAAATGTTAGTTCACCTTTTAGTCTCATCTGCTTTCTCCCCTCACTCCCAGCTCACTCCCCACCTCATCCCCTATTCTCCCTACCCCATCATGATTAACCTCCACACCTAAGAAATAGATTTGATCAAATAAACCTTGCTGCACAAATTTTCTGAGTACCATTAATTTAATGTTCTCTTATATTTGATGTATTTTATGTGCACAGAGGCAAAAAGAGGTGATAATCCTATATAAGTAAAGGCTAATACGCAAGTCAACTGAACGACAGAGCAACCGGTTACTGTGACGAGCACTGACCACCCGGGGGACGCTCAATGCAGGAGCTGCCCCCTGGTGATCAGTGTGCTCCCACAGGGGGAGTGCTGCTCAGCCAAGCTCACAGCTGGCAAGTGCAGCAGTGGTGGCAGGAGCCTCCCCACCTCTGCGGCAGCACTAAGGATGTCCGACTATAGCTGGTAGTGGACCTAAGCCATTAACAGTATGTCCCTTAAGTGATCCAGGACTGCAACAGGGCACAAGCTGGGCTGAGGCTCTCTCCTTCCCGGTGAGTGCACGAATTTCGTGCACTGGGTCTCTAGTTAATACATCAAGAACTTAATGTGTAGTTAACAGAACTAAAGAAGAGATTAACTTCTGTCTGGAAGCTTGGCAGGACACTGAGTCATGTTTGATCACTTTATTTGGCTACCAATAATTTGTACTGCCTTTCTTTGTTTATCCATTTTGAGGCTATAAAGCAAAAACCATCCAGTTTGCATCTATCAACTTTCAACAATAGAATCTATAACTGAATGAATATATATTTTTATGAAATTCTCCAGGTTTATAAAAATTTTTGGTCTACTAAGAAATAGAATTTTTTATTAAACATAATTCCAAAGCATGGAAGAGGGACTGGACCAGTTTCCTGAATGGTCTTTGCATGTATCTTTTCCACATAAGAAGTGAAGTCCTTATTTCTGAATAGCAGGCTTGTCCTATCTAATTAAATACAACTTGCTCTCAAATGTGACATTTCTGGCATGGATATGGTTATAAATTTAGTTTATCCAATTAGATCTTGGTAGAAATAGACATATTTTTATTGAATATTTGCACATAGCTACATTTTCATAGGAAGTAAAAAATTTAATAATGTCCTGGATAGTTTTGTAGACAAGGTCAATCAAAATGTACTTTTATTTTCACAGAACCATCATCCTAAAGTTCTCTTAATGATTCATTAGCTAGCAATTTACATGAAAACTACTAATAGGATATTTTCCCTAAAATTGAAATAACTTTTAAGGAGTTTAATTTTATTTTATTTTTTCAGGTGCCCGAATGTATTTATTTATTTTTTAATATATTTTTTTTCTTTTTCTTTTTTTTTTTATTACAAAGGGTATTACATATGTGTCCATTTTTCCCCCCCGCCCC
>NW_006283770.1:6591894-6606164 GCF_000327345.1 Myotis davidii
TTCCTGTCCCAAGGGACGCGCCTGTCTGCCACGCGGTCTCCCTCCTACCCTCTGGGCTCAGAGGTCTGGCAAACTTTCCTGCCCAAATCCCTGGGTTTTTTTTACCTTTCCAGGGGAGTTCTGCTCTTCCCGGCTGCAAACCGTCTCACCAGCTGAGCACTTTCGCCAGTTGGGGGTGGGTGCTATTAGTTTCAGCTGCTCACTCCATTTGCTCCGGGACACGACCTGGGACGCGTCTGCCTATATCGCCGCCATCTTCTTTCTCAAGGAGTTTAATTTTAGTTTGCACAAGTTTACCCAGCTACATTGAGGCTTAAAATATGCCAAAAATGAATGAGAATGGGTTTTTCCTAATGCCCATAAAAATATAGCCTTATAAAAACGCCAACCATATGTTAAAATAATAATACAATTAGATTTTTATTAGGTTAATTTAATTCTATAAAATTAGTGCCAATTTTAAAAATTATATTAAAATACTAAATTGAGTGCTAAAATGCCAATGAAAAATAGTGTACAGATGGGATAGGATCATAAGAGTTAAGCACTGTTAAATGTTTTATTGTCTACAAGTATAGGAAACACTTTGATAAATTTTGTAAAAGTAAGTAAAGATGATAAATGTTCAAGGATACTGTTTAAAAACCAGAGATAGAGAGTTGGAAGAGAAAGAAAAAAAATAAATGACGAAAATTATCATTAATCTAATAGAAGGCAATAAAGAAGAGAAAAAATAACCATAGAAAAGGCAAAGCAAATAGGTCAAAATGAAATGAATTAGAAAGTAAAACTTGTGGAGGCTAAAATGAGAAGGCTTAATGCAAATCCATTTATAGTTCTAGAAGAAAAAAAAGAAAACAAAAAACCTAGTTATTGTGTAATATTAATAAATATTAGAGGTCTGGTGCACAAATTCGTGCACCCCTGGGGTCCCTCAGCCTGGCCTATGGATCAGGCCGAAACTGGCTCTCCAACATCCCTGAGAGGTATCGGATTGCAAGAGGGTGCAGGCCAGGTTGAGGGATCCCATCAGTGCACGATTGGGGCTGGGAGGGATGTGGGAAGTTAGCCAGCCAGGGAGTGACCACAAGAGGGCTCCAGGGCATGTCTGGCCCTTTTCACTCGGTTCTGATCGGCCGGACCCCAGCAGCAAGCTAACCTAATGGTTGGAGCATCTGCTCCCTGGTGGTCAGTGCATGTCATAGCGAGTGGTTGAGCAGCTTTAGCATATCATTAGCATATTACGCTTTGATTGGTTTAACAGTCAACTGGACACTTAGCATTTTAGGCTATTCTTATATAGGATAATTACCCTAAATTTTGATACAGTGCAGATTTGCAGAATATTTCATGTCAAAAAATTCTATTGAGAAGAAACGTTTCTAGTCAAACACACCTGACATTGCGTACCAAGATATTGACCCAAGAATGATCCTAGCAAAATAATCAAACAGAAACGCAAATAACCTGACTATCCATCGACAGAAGAAGGTAACTCTATAGTGGTAAACAATAATGAAAATAGAAGGAAATTAGCTACAACTATCAGCATGAGAGACTCTCATGATGATAAGTTTAAAGTACATGGCAAATAATACATAATTTATATAGAGCCAGAGCACATACAAAACTATCCAACACATTGTTTAGTCATATATTAAGGAAATAATAAAATACAAAATTCAGGATACCTTTTATCCTTGATGAAATCAGATGATAATCAAAAAGGGGAATTAAATCAGAGTAGAACCCTCTCAATATAAATGGTTATTTTTTCTTTTGCTATACTGTGTGTATGAGGGACCTTATGTGTACATTATGAATAGCTTTATACGTGTAAAATATTTTATTATAAAGTAATAGCGCATAATTTATCTTTTTTTTTTTTTTTTTACTGGTTAGGCCTTGATTTTATCACATTTTAGTGTAAATATTTTCAGATAGATGTTATAATTAGAGTATTTTAGAGTAATTTTTATATTTCTAGTTTATTTTAATCAGAGTAACAATTGAAACTTACCACATGCTTTTTAATAATCACTAGGGATGTTTATTTTTGACCTATTTACATGAGTTAGATTCCAAAATAATAAATCAAATTTGCAATTCAGTGGTGAGTCTGACTTCTTTTTGTACATTATTCTTTTGATGCACTGTTGGGTTCACTTTGAATAAATAAGTCTCTTTGATCCAGTTTCCTTTTATATGCCATTTTTGTAATGTTTTGAAATCAGCTATACTTGTTTCATGAAGTAAATTGAGTGGCTTTGCATCTTTTATATTTCTGGAAAATTTGATTTACATAGCATAGGAATCGGCTAACACAAGTTTGAAAGACTCCACAATAAAAATGACCTCAAAAACTTTTTAGAAACAATTCTTAGATAACATTTAAAATATTTGCATGAGTGTTCATATATGGTTTTTCAACTTTATTCTATTTAATTTATACGGTTAGATTAACAGAAAAAAACGTTGTTAGGATTTTCACTTTTGTATGTACACACAATATGTAACTTACATCATTTTTGCATGAATTATTCCCCCAGCAATTTCTCTTTTTATTTGTGCTTTCTTACTTCTTTAGCTTTTCCAGAAGCACGTACATTTTAATAATTTCTTCCAAAGATGTAGATCTTGAATATATTTAACAGTTGAGCTATTTTTGTGATCTGCTTTCTAATTTATTTTTTTCCTCTTTTGTCTTTATTTCCTTCTTCATGGGATGTTAGCAAT
This sequence comes from Myotis davidii, assembly GCF_000327345.1. Taxonomy (NCBI): domain Eukaryota; kingdom Metazoa; phylum Chordata; class Mammalia; order Chiroptera; family Vespertilionidae; genus Myotis; species Myotis davidii. The sequence continues at coordinate 6,594,631 of NW_006283770.1, forward strand.
CTAGACCAAAACAATGCAGATAAAGGGCCCCAGGAGACTTATGTTGAGCGTGTATTTGTGAAAGGATTCTGGCTCCCGGTGCTGGGTCTACTGTGCCTCACGATGCCAGGCACTGACTTTCCTTTTCTACAACTGCTCTAATCTTCCTAATGATCAGCTTCCCTCCCCACACACAAGCAGGTGCACACTGCTGAGCAGCAGTGAAAATATTTCAGCTTTAAACTTACCAGTTGTGTTTTTATCTTATCAGTTAGTTCCTTTTTTGTAACTACCTCATTAATGAAAAAAACATACACACCTTCTCAAATGGACTCTTCCCCATCTTTTCTCCTTTCCTCCATCTTGACAGAAGCTCTTAGAAATTACATTGTTTTTTAAATGTTTCTAGCTTTATTGAGGAATAATTGACATAATTGTATACATTTGAAGTGTACAACATGATGGTTCAGTATACATATACATTGTGAAAAGATAGAGATAATTAACATTCATCATATCATCTCACTTAATTAACTCTTTTTTATTTTTTTTATTGCAAGAATGCTAAAATCTCTTGGGCTCCCCACCTCCCAAAAAATATCTTTTTTTTTTTTAATATATTTTATTGATTTTTACAGAGAGGAAAGGAGAGAGACAGAGAGTCAGAAACATCGATGAGAGAGAAACATCGACCAGCTGCCTCCTGCACACTCCCCACTGGGGATGTGCCCGCAACCCAGGTACATGCCCTTGACCGGAATCGAACCTGGGACCTTTCAGTCCCCAGGCCGACGCTCTATCCACTGAGCCAAACCGGTTTCGGCTCCCAAAAAATATCTTAATTTATTTTAAAATCAGAGAAAAAATTAACCTTTAAAGTCAAAGATGACATTTGTTTTTATACCAATGCAGTCATAAAATATAATTTCAATATGTTTTTATGGAAGGGGCCCACAGACCACAGAGGCAAAATTGCCTAGAGGCCTACAAAAGTCATAATGTGGCCCTGAAAAAAAGTTACACTTTCTTTGTTTAAACAGCCTATAGTCACACACACACACACACACACACACACACACACACGTAGTGTATCATTTATATATAAATGAATAATGTCAAAAAGTGCCTTAAATGAGTCTGTCTTATTGAACACTTCCAAAGGGTATGAACAAGCAATTTATAGAAGAAGAAATGCAAGTGGCAAAATCTTATTTGGTCGTCCCTCACTAACCCCCTTGCCAGCCTGGTCATAGGCAGCCATCTTATGAGGGCATGAGGGTTAATTTGCATATTACCTCTTTATTATATAGGATTGTTCCCATGGCCTATGCAAGTCCTGGGGCCAAACCCAAGGTAGCATATTTGTGGATTCAAAGCACTGATACTAGCAGGCATAAACAAATTAGAGGTTGCTATAGCAACAAAGTGTCATTTATTCCAAGCATCTTGCCTTTTTTCCTCCTTCCAACATAACCTAGTAACCATCCCCAGGACTTAGATTAATGAGAACATTATCAAAGGGGCTTGCAGTCTTACACTTTCTTATAGACAATCATTCTCCCTGGCTCCATACAGAAAGGCAGAAAAATCTAAAATTTCAGAATCTAAAAAAGGGAGAAAATGTTCTTCATATTTTTTGACTCACCTCCTTCTGAGAACCTCTACTTGAGTTTTATATTTGGACTCATTTTTTTAACAGAAATTTTAAATCAGTGACACCAAATGAATATGTGTGAATAATCAAGACGTAAACACACTCTACTTGGAATAGGTTTACTGGTGGAAACTTACTGAAATAAGAGCAGTAGCAGATAAAGAGTGTCTGCTGCCAGTTACATTTGGGGAGCACATATAGATGTAGCAGGTCTTGATAAAGTATCAGCCCCTTCCCAGGTGTGAGCAAGCCTGCAGCCCTAGCCCAACCCAGCACCAAGGCAAGCATTGATTTTGGTCTCAAATTTTTGGTCTCCGGACCTTTTTCCACTCTTAAAATGTATTGAAAACTCTAAAAATATATGTTTATGTGGGTGTTATTTGTTGACATTGACTATATTAGAAATTAAAACCAATAAATTTATTAAAATATTTTTTAATTTGTTTAAAAATAAACCTTTCCCATGTTAACATAAACAATATCATTTAAACGTTGTGTTTTTCCAAACAACATAAATTAGCCAAAGGAAAAATTAGTGGCATTGTTTTGCATGGTTGCAAATGTCTTTAGTGCTGGACTTTCTGGAAGACACCTGGATTCCCATATCTGCCTCTGCACTCAGTCGGCTGTGATGCCACATGCCAGGCAGTCCCTGAAAAACTCCGCGGTGCACTGGGGAGAGAATGAGAGACAAAGAGGTAAATATCTGGGTATAATTATAAAAATTAAGTTGATCGTACCAAAACCCTGAGAGAGTTTTGAGGCACCCAGAGAGAGGAGACCACAATTTGGGACTGTAGCAGGTTTCTAAGAAGCTTGGCAGGATGCTAATTTCTGTTCTGGCAGGAAGTCTACCTGGAATCAGTCTGGGATAAGGTAATCCTGAAACGAAACCAAACAGGACAAAACAAAACAAACAAACAAAAGGAAAACCATTATGCAGATGTATGGCTTTGCAATGTGAAATATCCCTGGAAAATATTGGTAGAGATGGGGGTGGGGAAGATATGGAAAATTTGAGGGTTTTAAAAAATGATTCGTTAAAAAATCTGCATAGGTAATGACTTCCATATAATTACTATGCTATTCTTTAAAAGTAGTGACTTTCCCAGGATCCCATCGCCTTTTAGTGTCACAGCCCAAATGAGAATTTGGGTTTCCTGATTCACTTGCCCCTTCCTGTGAAGGGAATCAAACCACACACATTGAGGAGTTTTGCTGGGGCCAACCTCACTTCCTGTGTAAATTCAGGATAACTGGTACCCAAGGCTGCTACTCCACTGTGTAACACAGAAGGAAGATTGGGAGATAGGATGGCATTGTTTATGAAACTTCAGCAAATCTCTCCACTTCTCTGAGTCTCAGTTTTCTCATAAGTAAAATGAAGGTAATATAGTACATTCTTAAGTCAGTTGCAAGAAAAAAGTACTAAGCGCAGTGGTCACATTCACTGAACATTCTTGAGGAAAAAAAAGAATTTCTTATGGATGGCCAGAGGCAGGAAAGATGGTACATATCCAGCCTATATGGAAGACAATATACTGTAGATCCGTACCACATAGGCTGCCTAAATCCCCGAGGTCAGAGGAATCCCCTCTGCTCACTCTCCATTTTAACCTATGCTTACAAGTCACTGTAGTTTACACATTTTACTTATAATAATTTTATATTACAGATTATTGAAATAGCTGGATAAGTTTACTGGGAAAAAGTTGAAGCAGGTGATAGTAAAGAAAAGGAAACCATTGTTCTAGAGCACCTACCTTCTGCTAGGCAATTTAAAAATAAGAGCTCTCCAACAAACTTCATTAAGAATTCTGCAAGGTAGGCTTTATTGTTCTCATTTTACAGATGTGAAAGTGAAACTCAGAGATGTTAAAGGAATTTGCCCAGGGCTCATGGTCTATCTCAATCAAATTCTGGTGCTTAGTCCATCTTACTTTTTTGCTTCTGGGCATGATAGATACTTGCAAATTAATGAAGGTTACTCACCAGGAAAGGAGAAATTTGACTGACCTATGGGCCTTAAGGGGTAAAAACAGAAGCTTGTAAGTCTGAATTTACTGGGAAAGAGAGTTCTACTACATGTAAGAAGGAACTGTTCTGTAGAGTAGTCAAAAATAGAGTGAGACACTTTGGGAGGTGAGCATAAAGCACTAATAGGACTGTATGTAAGGGGGGATATACATTTACATCTTCTGACAATGATTCAGGAGAGAATAAATGGGACAAATGATAGAATTTTTAAAATATTATCTAATCTGGAGACTTTATCTTCAAAAAGGACCACTTTCTCCATGAAATGTGCTAATTCATCCCACATGTAATATCGCCTCTTCTTTCTGAGTTCTTTGAGCAAGAAAATAAATCACATTTCATAACTGGGGATTGAGATCTAGTACCAGGCTATGGGTTTGTAAAAAGAGCCGAGGAATGAAAGAGCGGTATTATTTCTGAGGGATAATTGGTCTTAACAGGTAAAACCAACCAACGATGATGAAATTCGTAGAATATTATTTGTGTCAAATTGGTTAGACATCCTATTATTTTAAATAGCTATATTAAGATATAATTCACACACCATACAATTCACCTGTCTAAAGGGTATAATTGTTTTTTAGTGTGTTCATAGAATTGTATATCCATCATCACAATCAATGTTGCAATATTTTCATTACCTCAAAAGAAAACCAGCAGCCCTCAGTCATCATCCATTAATCCCTTTATTCCTGCATGTCCTAGACAAGAACTAGTGAACTCTAAAAATTTGCCAGTTTTGAACATGTCATAGAAATAGAATCATAAAATATATTATCCTTTGTGGCTCCCTTCTTTCACTTACTATAATGTTTTCAAGGCTTATTCATGTTATAGCATGTTTCAGGACTTCATTTCTTTATTATTGCTGATTAACATTTCATTGCTTAGAATATCACATTTTATTTATTCATTCATCAGTTGACAGGCATGTGGGTTATTTCCACTTTTTAGCTATTTTGAATAATGCTATCATAAAAAATATCCATGCCCAGGTTTTTGAGTGAACATGTACTTTCATTGATCTTGAGTGAAATTGCTGAATCATATAGTAATTCTAGGTTTAACCAGTTGAGGAACTGTCAGAATGTTTTCCAAAACAGCTACCTCATCTGACATTCTACCAGCCATGTCTGAGGGTTCCAATTTCTCCATAGCCTCACAAGCACTTATTTATTATCTATCCTTTTAAAAACCTATCTTTGTGCTTATAGACATCCTAGTGTGTGCGAAGTAGCATTTGATTGTAGTGTGGATTTCCCTGAAAACTAATGATGTTAAGGATATTTTATGTTCATATTTGGCTAACATTGTTAGCCATTTGTATATTTTCTTTGGAGAAATGTCTTTTCAAACCCTTTGGTCATTTTAAATTTGGTTTGTCTTTTTATTATTGAGTATAATAGATTTTTATATATTCTAGATATAAGTCCTTTATGAATGATATGATTTGAAATACATTTTGCCCATTCTGTGGATTGTTATTTTCCTCTTTATTGATGATGTCCTCTGAAGAATAACAGTCTATAATTTTAATGATGTGAAATTTATTGAATTATTTTGTCGTAATATGAAGAAACCATTGTATAATCCAGAAGATATCACTGCCTAATCCTGAATGATTGTTATAACAAAATACCACTGATTGAATAGCTTATAAACAACAGATACTTATTTCTCACAGTCTGGAGTCTGGAAGCCTGAAGTTAGGGTCTCAGCTAATATCAGATGGGTGAGATCCCTCCTCTGTGTGGCAGATTCCTCATTGTATCCTCCTCACATGGCACAAAAGGCAAGAGAACTTGAGCAGGCCTTTGAAAGAGCTCATTCTTGAGGATAGAGTCTTCATGACCTAATTACTCCTACAGGTACTCCTTCCTCACATTGGACATTAGAATTTCAACATATGAATTCTGAGGGGGATCACAAACATTTAGACCATAGCAGATAGTTTTGCTACTTTCTTTTCCATATAAATGCCTTTTATTTCATTTTCTTCCCTAATAGCCCTGGCTACAATCTCTGGTACATTGTTGAATAGAAATGGCAATGACAGACATCCTTGTCTTGCTCCTGATGCTAGCTCTGGTTATATTTTAGATGCTTTTCACCAGGTTAAGAAAGTTTCCTTCTGTTCCTAGTTTGTTCCATATTTTTATCATGAGTGAGTACTGAATTTTTTCACATAGTTTCCTGTGTCTGTTGAGATTTTTATGTGTTTTTGGTCCTGTGTTCTATTAATGTGGTGTGTTACATTAATTTATTTTTAAATATTAAACCAACCTTGTATTACTAACATAGATCCCACACGGTCATGGTATATAATATTTTTAAATTATTTCTGAGTTCAATTTCCTAGTATTTCCCTGAGGATGTTGCATCTATATTCATAAATAGACTTACATTTAAACATTTCACCACTGAAGGGAATTCTAGGAAGGAAATCACCATGTTAATATCGTTGGCATATGTTTTAAGATGATTCAGATTATACAAATGGAATTCAAATTAAATTAAATCTTCAAAAATGTTTCTCAAAAAACCTCAAAAAGAGTGTGGCTTTTCTCAAAGAGCACGCAGCTCCATTGCCTGTATTTTAGGTCTCATTAGGATATGTCATTACCCTGAAAAGAGATATGGGTAACAGTTACCTAGTGATGACAGAGGCAGAGAAGGAATAAGAGAGCAGAAACTGCTAAACTAAAACACTTAGATTTGAATCCTGGAGTTATAATTGTTAGCTATATGACATTGGGAATTTATTCAATCTTTAGTGTTCAGTTTCCTCACCTGTAATATAGGAGTAACTAGAGGCCCAATGCACAAAATTTGTGCAAGGACCTTGGCCCTCACAGCCTCTTGCTGCCCCGGCTTCATCCGGAGGGTCATCTGGATGGTGCTTCTGCTATTTGGTCTAATTAGCATATTAGCTCTTTATTATATAACTAGAGGCCCAGTGCATGAAATTCATGCACAGGGGGTGATCCCCTCAGCCCAGCCTGCACCCTCTCCAATCTGGGACTCCTTGAGGGATGTCTGACTGCGGGTTTAGGCCTGATCCCTAAACCGGCAGTCAGGCATCCCTCTCACAATCCAGGACCACTGGCTCCTGACTGTTCACCTACCTGCCTGATTGCCCCTAACCAACTCTGCCTGCCAACCTGATCACCCCTTACTGCCCCCCTCTGCCGGTCTTGTTGCTCCTCACTGTGCCCCCTGCTGGCCTGGTCACCCCTAGAAGCCTGCTGTTCAGTCATTTGGTCATCCTTCACTAACCCCCCTGCCAGCCTTGTCGCCCCACTCAGCCTATTCGGTCGTCCATTCAGTTGTTTCGGATATGACAGCCTCTGGCTCTTTATATATATAGATAATATAAATCAACTCATAGTTTTCTTGAAAGGTTTTTAAAAAGTATTTAAAATAGTGTCATATATACTAAGAACTTAATAAATATTAGTGCATATGATGACATAAGCCAAAGTACTTGGATCATTCACTATCATTTTGAGCCCCAATAATTTGGTAAACATACACCAGAGAAGAAAACATTGTCCTTATAAACAACAAATTTAATCCCATCATAATAAATATGAGGAATCTGAAACCTAGAGTTTGACATTCCCCAAACTCCCCAAATTTGTCATAGAACTGGGATAAAAATTCACAAGTTTTAACTTTGGTAATGCCCATTGACTAACATTTTTACATTTGTGGACTCTAACCGTTTTTCTTTAAGTGAAACAAACCTACCCAATTTTAGTATATTCATGCACAAATTAAGACATATCACAGTCACTTAACTTGTGTTCACGGAAATTACTCAGGACTCCCCCGGCTTGACAAATTATTTAAAATACTGAAGGTTTACATGTGCTTTTGAATAAAATAAATGTACGCAAGAATCCTAGACTTTCTATGTAAGAGCTGCATGATCTTTAGTCAACTTATTTAGTTTCTCTAATTTCTGATTTCCTCAACCATGAATTGGTCAATCCTATTATATATGTGGCTCATTAATTTTCCCATAGAATTAACATATGCTAATATATATAAGTATTTAACATAACAACAAGCATGAAAAATTGCTTTTTGATTTTTTTAAACCTATTTCTGAATATGTCTGTTTGTTGTTGTTTGTTTCATGGTCCTGTTACCATCTCAATCTGACTTGAGACTCAGTGCTTGCAATTGATATTCACTCTCAACTTTTTTTTACATATATTTTTATTGATTTCAAAGAGGAAAGCAGAGGGAGAGAGAGATCGAAATATCAGTGATGACAGAGAATCATTGGTCAGCTGCTACATACACACCCCACGCTCGGGATTGAGCCCACAACCTGGGAATACCAGGTTTGGTATGCTCTAACTAGAAATCAAACTGTGACATCCTGGTTCCTAGATCAAAGATCAACTACTGAGCAACACTGGTTGGCCTCAACTTCCTTTAAAAACTTGGGGACAGTTTTAGTTCTTCTACTGTCTTCCCTCTGGCTCATCTTCCAACCTCCCTGAGATAATCCATTCTCCAACATGATCCATTCACGCACTCCCAGCCACTTGTACAAAAATGACATCATGGAGAAAGCAAGTCACCAATCACACAATCAAACACTTTTTTTTTCTTCATTAAGTTTATGAAAACAGAGATCATTGTCACATTGGGTGGTCTCCATTCATGTTATTCATGAAGTGCTTCTTCACATTGCTTTTGTTTCCCATGTTCATCTCATAAAATTAAATTGAATTTCACTCCTTTTCTCCAATCAGTGGTAGTGCAGATGGTCTGTTTAATTCCAATTACTTTTTTTCCCAGGGAGATGTTAGGTTAGATTTCAGCTGTTTCCAGTGTAATTAAAAGCACTTTCTCCTTTTTTTCATGCTTCTCTTCTAAATAACTGGCTTGGTCATGACCAAGAGTCACTCTTCTTAAATGCATGTCTACCTGCATTGCCTGTGATGTAATTTTCAGGCAGGTAGACTTGATTGCTCAAGGTTTCCTTGTTAGCTATGATTCTTGGAGCTGGAGAGGGTATGCTGGAGAATGAGTTTAATTTTTATATGCCATTTAAAAATAAACTCAAGTAAAACAGTCTCTACTTCAGAACCAATGGCTGTTCCATTCCTAACTAGGTTAAACCCAGAAAACTTCAAAGATCAGTTGGAATTTTAAAAATTAAATAAAGAACTTCATTTTGCCAGGTCAGATTTCCAAAAAAGTAACTCCCAGACATAAACTTGTAGAAAGCAAGGAGAAACATGATTGAGCAAGCCTGAAGCATATATGCTGCTGATTGAGGTGTTCCTTGTGGTAGCCAACTTAACGGCACACATCTGTATCCCACATTCCTACACAAATTAAATAGATATGATGGTTTAGTTTAATCATAACTAACTAAATATTCAAATTATTGAAGGCAGATTCTTGATGGTGATGGAGGTAAAATCTCTGAGAAGTAGGAAAGATTGAATAATAAGTGAATGTTTTCAGAGAATAAAAACTTCAGTGAAATTTAAAATTCAAATATATAGTTGAATTCTTTCATCAGAGATAAAATAATCTCAAAGGAGAGGAAATGATCATTTCAAACATTAAGGAAAAATTACATAGGGAGGGTGAGAGAAGAGACACATCAACTTGATGTTCCACTTATTCATTGATCGATCGATTGATTGATTGATTGATTGTTGTATGTACCCTGTCTGCGGATCGAACCTGCAACCCTCGTGTATCTGGATGATGTTCTAACCAACTGAGCTACCAGGCCAGGGCATGGTCTAACTCACTTTAAACATGGGGAAGAGTGAGGGAAAATAGGTATAAGCAAAAGGAGTACTCTCAGAAGTTTAGTTTTGGACATGTTAATTAATTAATGTTAACAAAATTATAGTTGTACAAGATATATGAGGGTCTAAAGGGAAAATACTTATTTCTTGGTCAGAAAAAGCAAACTTAAGCTGGTAATCATCTTAATATTAGTATATCAGCATAAGCAAAACTCACTCTTAGTTTTCAGATTCCATCAAACCTTCTTTCTACTGTGCCACATCCTAGCCAATCTGACTTCCACATTTTATTCAGGGACTTTTGTAGAAAATCATCCTCCAGTATCTCTTCTTCTGAATCCCCAGAAAACCACCCTTCACTTTGCAACTCTTAGAACACACAATCCAGAACTCAATTTGGACCTTTCTTGCTGGTATGTGTTTTATTAGACTTTTCTCTCGTGTTTTCTTGTACCCTACATGAACTTCCGATCTGACTCCTTCAGAGCAAGAACATGTATCCAGCATGTTTTCTCCTTTCCTGGGGGCCCTTTGTTGTCTTCTTGTCACTGGTTTTGCTTAACATAAGGCATCTAGCATGTGTCACAAATGTAAAGAGAATGAAAAAGGACACAGCTTTCTCAGATTTTCTTGGGCAGCTTCATACTTATCTTTCCCCTGCCTTGGCTGTTTTTTGGCTGCCTCTGAGCTTCAATAGAGGCACTACATACTGGACATTTTGCTCATTTACACAAGGGCAAGCAGTTGCTGAATAGAGTCTTCAGTTTCTCCTGCCATGCCCACCCCCCAGTGTGTGGGATCTGACTGCCACTTACCATGTAGCTGGATGATGCAAGCCTAAAATGCAGGGCAAATGACTCCTTGAAATGAAATTTTAACCAATGAGAGATAGGAGATGGGAAGATCCCGAGAGATAAATTCTCTTTCTCTTCCCCCTCTAATGAACTGTTTTATGGTTTCTCAGCACAACATTCCAGAAATCATTCCAAGTAGCCTGATGGATGTAGTGGCCAAGAGAACAGTAGATTTTCTTAGAATGCTAAACTATGTATGATATGTGTCAATACTTTACAGGTTCTGAGGAACTTGGCATTACAAAACCCATTTAATCTTATATATCTTAGAAACTCCCAAATGTATAGGACCACTGGACTGTGGAAAGCATTATTTGTCTCATGACATTTAATATGATCCTGGAGCACACATTTGGGGAAATTGTGCTTTAACTTCTGAGTCAGTCTAGCCAGCTGAGAGGAGCAGCCTCGAGTCTCCATCACCCCCCTGAGTTCTTAGCTTTACCTCCCCTTGTTGCAGTCTGCCCAGCAGCAGCTCTGCGGGCGAATGAGAGGCGGGAAGCAGAAAGATGGGTCATGAGTCTTGCAAAGTCCTCACTGAAGCAAAGTGCTTGCAGGCAACATTGCCTGGGAGAAAAGGGTGGATTGTTAGACCTGATTTACATGCTTCTGACAGATAGTTGCTGTGTTTAGAGGCATTATTCACGGAGTAGTTTTTTTAAATTTCTGGGTATAAATGAGGATTCTGCTAGTTTATTGGAACAATTCTGGACTTTCACTCCAACCGTTCTGAACAGATGGATGTGAAAGGATGTGGTGTTCCTGGGGGCTCCAAAAAAGAATTATGGCACCTTTGACCTTTTTCTGTGTAACATCCAATGTGGATCACTTTTCACATTGCTGCTTACCCTGGTTGACAGTCTGCAGCTCCCACCTGCAATACATGAATACAGGTGAGCTTCTGCCACAAAGAACAGAGGAAACCCCTTTCTATTGGACCATGGATTCCTCTAGTAACCACCAGTGTTTCCCATGAGGGCCATGACTTGTAGAAGAACCATTCATCGATGAGAAAGCATTTCTTAATTATTCTATCACAACCACTTTTACTCACCTTGTGGGACTGCTCCACTAAACATTTGGCCCCTCATTGGAAATAGAGACATACTTTTTATGAACCTCTGGATTTGAAAACATTAAATTTTCTTCTTTAGTTCTCAGGCATCTATGTTAAACCATGAATGGGTTTTAAGGACATTTTAAATCTTCTGATCACAGCATGAA
>NW_006283770.1:6606508-6615207 GCF_000327345.1 Myotis davidii
ATCCGTTAATAGATATTTAAGTTGTTTCTACTTTTTGTATTTATACAAAAATAATGATGTTGTGAACATTTCTGTACAATTTATTTGAAGTTATCTCAGGAATACACCTAGGAGCAGATGGGTGATTTTTATTTTTTATTATTTTAAAAATATGTTTTTATTGATTTCAGAGAGGAACGGAGAAGGCGAGAGAGAGAGAGAGATAGAAACATCAATGATGAGAGAGAATCACTGATCGGCTGCCTTCTGCACACCTCCTACTGGGGAGTGAGCCACAATCCAGGCATGTGTCCTTGACTGGAATCAAACTCGGGACCCTTCCAGGCTGATGCTCTATCCACTGAACCAAAGCAGCTAGGGCAGGAATTCTTTAATGTACAGCCAAGATAGATGACCCGTCTCACCCTGGGGAAAAATATTGAGGGCAGATACCATATCAAATATATCATTGCATGAAATAGGAAAATCTAGTGCTAGAAGCAGCGAGGACCCCAAGACACTAGGAAACTAAATGCCATAATATGGCAGAGAAAATAATATGCTACAGAATTTTTAAAAAGAGAAGGTCTTTGTGAGCAGAGGTGACCAAGAATGAATTCACATGAGAAGCATCAACTGATATGTAAAGTTCATACTGAATGATGATGAGTGGAAAGGAGTAGCATTCCATCTGCGAGCTAGCTGGTGCCATTTTATGTGTCCAGGCTAAGATAGCTTGTCCACATATTCTCCCAGAATGCTATGGAACAGTCACTATGGTTTAATTTATGCTCAGACTCCCCAGTACTTAATAGTTGGTTGGCCCCCTCTACCTTCCTCATCTTCCCCCACCCACATTCTCTTCCAGTAACCACCATTCTGTACACAGATTACATATTATAAAATTGTACACCTGAAACTTATAGAATATGGTTATTAACCAATATTAACCCAATACATTTAATTAAAATTTAAAATTAGGAAAAAAAAAAGCTGGTAGGGGCAGCTCTGAACATAGCTTTAAATATCCCTACTGCGGATGAAACCAATACTAACACTTTTTGTCAGGTAAAGGGTGCCGATCTGGGTCATGGGCCACAGCTTTCATGATAGTACAATAATTAGCCTCTTGGCGTTTCATTTAAATAGGCCCTTTCCCATTGTGTGTTAAGCATTATTTCATATTCTATTATCGGTGTCTGTTTGCATTTGGTGCAGTTGTTTCATTATTAATGTACAGGAGCAATTCAGAATTTCATGATTAATTTTAATGTAGATCTTTCTTCTGTAAATAATTGATGAGAAATATGATCACAGCACTACCAAAGCAGAAGCTGATATTCTTTCCGTCAACTCCTATCTTCTCAGTTGCACGCATCTTCAAATCCCCTTTGAGCACCTTCATTTGGTTGCAGATGTTTTGTATTCCCTGACTTCCTGTCACTTAGTTCTTTGGTTATATGCCTACAAATCCTATGATCACTTCATAAAGAAAATAAAACACTATTTTCCCCCCATTTTACTCCAACGATTTATAGGAAGAAAACCCGAGGCAGCAGAAATCAGGTTATTTCTATCCTCCTGGGGTGTTGAGACCAGTGGCAAATGAGTTAGGAGAAATCTGAGAGAGGAAAAACAACGTACATTTCTATAGCCCATTACACAGTGCTTTTAAAATTAAAAACCGAGGTGCCAAGGCTCATAGCTCAGTAGATTGTAGGTTGTTTCTTTCACTCTTCCTCTCTTCGAGGGCCATTCTCCCCTCCCTGTTGAATTGGTAGTCACTGGCATGGGTTCTTTGCTTGAAAAATCTTGTGTGCGCCCCAAGCATTGCTATAAGGAAAGAGAAATTACCAGCCTCTCTGCTGCTGGGCACAGCATCCTTCAAAAGCACACTGTTATTTTCTGTTACAGATTGAAATGGCTAAGAAGTCAGGAACTGTACTCCGTAGGCGCAATGATTGAATGACCTGAGAGGTACGTAAAGGACAACTTCCACATCCCCCTCTGGGCTGACCAGGGCAGCTCTTCCTTCCTCATGCCACTGGAGCAGGTCTCGGGCTCCTGGGGCTTCCTGGTTCTCACACTTGGATATTAGCTCTACTTGGCTATCTGCCTCTCCTTGTCCCAATTACAGTAAAGCAGGAATAAAAAGGAAAAATTAGGTTTATGGAAATTATACATTGAAATTGGTGCTGAACAGGAAAAATGAGTTATAGAGTCAGGGAGAGGCCTCATTTGTCTCTGGCTTCAGATCTGTTTGCAATGATTAATTATCCCTCTCTCTTCCACCCTTGTCTCTTCATTCATCTGGACCTACTCACATTATGTGTTGGAGTTCAGCTCCAGGCCAACATCCTTTCTGTGACCCTTCAGGCCTGGCCACAGTCTGTTATAGGCTTAGTCTGGCCCACCTCACAGGGACGCTGCCCTCACCACACCAAACTTGGTGCATAGCTTTTTTTGGAGGGAGTTGCAATGGTTGACTCAGCCCCCTGGACACTCCCTCCCAGGCCAGCAGTGCTCATAGGAATGGAATATCTGCCTTCCTAACTCAGGCACCTCCATTTAGGAAACTCTCTATTAGGGGCCATGGCTCAGGCTTTCTTTTTCAATGTCCTATAGTTTTCCAAGTACAGGTCTTTTACCTCCTTGGTTAAGTTCATTCCTAGGTATCTTCCCTTTTTTGTTGTTGCAATGGTAAATCAGATTGCTTTTGCACCTCCTCATCAGGGACCTGACCAAGGCACTTTTCTCCGCTCTGATCAGTATTTTTCCATTCCTAGCTTGTTACTCTATCCAACTCCTGTCACCTGGATTCCTAAAAGGCTGAGGCCTTCTGTGTAATGTTCCTTAGTGATGGGCAGTGAGGGAATCCCCACCTGCTCTGCATGTCATCTGGCCCTTGTTCAGTGTTTTATTGTGGAGAAAAATGGACCCCTGAGGAGCAGTGCCTTCTCTCTGTCTTTTGTCTGCCTTGCCACACTAAGGGGGGAAAGGCTTGATTATTCCTTTCAGTTGACTTCTTGTCCTAATTGACAAATGAGCACGGTAAGCAGGTGGTCAGTTGAGCACCATGCCATTTTGGAAGTGCAATAAGCTTGAGGGTTTCTCAGAGCACTTTGCTGGTGGAGCCCGGGGAGTGCTAGCAGATTGTGTACAAGCACCTGTCAGGGTACAGAGGCACCGCTGGCCCTTCTCTCTATTCCACAACAACCTGGCTGAGCTCACCCAGTAGATCTAATCACAAATCCAACAAAGGGGCTCTAAGAAAAGTAGGCAGCACTTTCCTCACCATTGCCCATGATTCTCTGACAAGGAGACCAGATATCATTGGAGGCCTTTAGCTGAGATGTGCCCAATAATTCTAAGCAGTCCCCTGAATGTGAGTAGCCATAGAAGCTCATAAGAAAAAGAGGTTAGGGACAGCCACAAGGTATAGAATGGGCTAAGTGGGAAGGGGGATGGGATGTTGTCAACTCAGAGCCAGAATTACCCACCCAGACAGATGTGAGACAAGCATGCTAGTTGCTGAAGCTGCCCCAGTTATTCTTGTCTGCAGGCTCCCTGAGGAGCCTACCCTGCACCCACACAGTGTCTTCTGGGTGAGCTGGGCTGCAGCTGCTGGGACCACAAGGGCCAGTTGGGCTCCCCATGGGTTCACATACAAGCAGGTCTACGAGGCTGGCTGGGAGAGAGCATGCTGCCCGCCCTGCTTCCGTGCGGTGCTGCTGGCTGGCCCAGAGTCTCACACTGCGCCTCAGCCCACAGTGTCCAGCCGTGCTCAGTGCATCTTCACGTGGGAACTTGGGCACCATGACTCAGGTGGAGGGGGGCATGTCGGGGTCCGGGGGCCCAAGTGCTGCCCAGGGCCCAGAGGTCAGCTGGGACCTGCCCTTCCATGACAGATGTTCAAGCTTTGATCGCCAAGCCAAGCCTAGGGACTGCACCCTTGCATGATTTTGTGCACCGGTCCTCTAATGAAGAATAAGAGCCAATAAAGGAGGTAGAAGGAAAACCAGGATACTGAGATGTCCTGAAATCCAAGAGATGAAAGCATTTCAAGTAAGGAGAGATCAATTGTCTCAAATACTGCTGAGGACAAATGATCATTGAATTTGGCAAGATTGAAGATGTTGGTAATTGTATTACTTATCTATCACCAGATAACAAAGTACCCTAAAAATGAATAGCTTAAAACAACAAGCATTTATTATTTGAATGTAGTTTCCCAGGGTCAGCAAACTGAGGGCTGTTCAACTGGGTTGTTCTTGCTCAAGGTGTTTCTTGAGGTTGTAGTTTAGATATTGGCGAGGGCTGTAGTCTTCTAAAGGTTCTCTCAGAAAGACCTGATGTCATGCTCACTTGTGGGGTCACTGGCAGGCCTTTGTTCCTTGCTACCTGTTGGCCTGAATCATCCAGTTCCTCACCATGTTAGTGGCTTTCCTGTAGGCTGACAGCTGAGCAATCCCAGAGATAGAGAACACACACATCCAACATGAAACCTGCAAGCTTTATAACCCAATCTCTGAAGTGCTATGTCACTATATGTTATCAGTCACACAAACCAAACTTGGTACAATGCAGAAGAGGGCACAGAGACTAAATAGCAGGGTGTGGGGATCACGGGTGTCATTTCAGAGGCTGGCTACCATGGTGACTTTTCCAGACCTCTTTAGTATAGTGTCAGGGACTATAGTCCATCTAGGTTATGATGAATAAAGAATGAGAGGTGAGGAAGTAGAGACTAATGACATGGATAGATCTCTTATGAAGTTCTATAGACGAGGGAGCAGAATAGTGGGGCAGTAGCTGAAGGAAGATATGGAATTGAAAGAGATTTTGTCTTCCTCTTTCTTAAGCATCCTCAGTGGGACTTATCCAGTAGAGCAAGTAGGGGAGGTTAGAGGTTAGAGCAGCCGTGGGCAAACTATGGCCTGTGGGCCAGGTCCGGTCCATTTGAAATGAATAAAACTATTAAAAAAAAAAGACCGTACCCTTTTATGTAATGATGTTTACTTTGAATTTATTTTATTCCACCCAAACACTCCATCCATGCTTTTGTTCTGGCCCTCCGGTCCAGTTTAAGAATCCATTGTGGCCCTTGAGTCAAAAAGTTTGCCCACCCCTGATATATACTGCTATGTATACAGTATTATAAGGAACTGGCTCACACAATTACAGAGGCTGGCAAGTCCCAAGATCTGCAGGGGGAGGTGGCAAGCTGGAGTCCCAATAGAACTGTAGAACTGATGGGGTAACTCTTGACAGAAGGCCAGCAAGTTCGAGACCCAAAAAAAGCTGATACCTCTGTTCAAGTTCAAAGGCAGGAAAAGGCCAATGTCCCATTTTTGAAAGTCATCAAGAAGGAAGAATTCTCTCTGACTTGGTGGATGGTCAACCTTTTTGTTCTAATCAGGCCTTCAGCAGATTGGATCTGGACTACCCACACTGGGGAGGGCAATCTGCTTCAGTCAGACTACCAATTCAAACATTAATTCGTCCAGAAACGCCCTCACAGACACACCCAGGATAGTGTTGGACCAATTATCTGGGCCCTCTGTGGCCCAGTCAAGTTGACACATAAAATTAACCATCACCTGCCCAATAGTAAGTGTGGCCCCAAAACAATGTTCCAGAACCAGACCAATCAGATTAGCATGTCCTCCGTTTGTGAGGTGGAACAAGGAAGGAGAACAGGCAAAATGTGAGAGGTGGCTGCTAGCCTATACTGAGAGCAGTTATTTGAAACTTATTCTGTATTTAGAATAAAGACTTTGCTCATTATGTTACAAGGTATCCTTTCATTAAAAAATACCTGGGAGGAGCCTGGCCAGTGTAGCTCAGTGGTTGAGTGTCGACCTATGAACTAGGAGGTCACAGTTTGATTCCCAGTCAGGGCACACACCTGGGTTACGGGCTTGATCCCCAGGAGGTGGCAGATTGATGATTCTCTATCATCATTGGTGTTTCGATCTCTCTCTCCCTCTCCCTTCCTCTTTGAAATCAATAAAAACATATTTTAAAAACCACATGGGAGGAAATATGTTCTTTTGGTAACAGGTAAAAGTTGTTTTTCTAAAGTCACTGGTTCATTTTCCATCTTTTGGTCACTCTAAATCATGCAGACAGTAATGTTTCTCTATGACTTTTGGTTGCTAGAAAGCTTGAAGACAACTTTGCCCTCTACCTAATGCAAGTTGAGAAGTGAACCATTACTGTTTCCAACTGAGTTTTGATCCCACCTTAATTCTTTATCCTCCATTTCCATCTGCTTCAATTTTCTTCTCTATTTCAAGTTTCTAAATCTACTAAATTGTAGGCATTGCTTTAACTATCCTAAATCCTTTTGACAACAAGGTAGGCTGTTTTCAAACTAACTGATAAAACACACCAAGAAATAGTATAAACAAAAGGCTCTATTGTTCGGGTTATGAATTAAAATATCTGGTCTGACACTCTGTATAAATATGATGATCCGCCCTCCAATTTCACAAAGAAATTGCATCCCTTTCCCATGGAAGTTTCCTCTTTTGAAAATGTGTTTTACATATTGAATAGGACTGAATATTATAAGCAAGAAATAAGCCTAATGGAGATACAAATCTCTTATTTCACAAACACTTAGACATCTTCTGTCAGAAGTTTACTCTCAGAAGTGAATTTTTAAATCTAATCCTTATCTACTTCAGTCAGGCCTTCTGGAAGCCTTGGGCTAAGTCTGTCCCATGTTAACATGGAGAAATAACTGGCTTATCACCAGGTTTCCAAGCAAAGTTGACCACATGGAGAACAGTGGGTTGATTTTAGACCATCTATATATATAAAAAGCCAGGGGCCAGAACACTGTAACAACTGGAACAACCGGTTGCTATGACTCCCACTGCAGCTAGTGGACCAACCCAATGGGGCGGGGAGGGGAGCAGCTCACCAACCTCCCATGGCCCCTACCCCCCAGCCACCCCATCCCTGATTGGCCTTTCCCACCCTAATTGAGGCTGGGGCGGTTGGTCAACCCCCTGCAGCCCCTCCCCCTGGCTGGCCCCACCCCTGATTGCCCCCACCACCCCAATAGGGGGTAGGGCCAGTCAACCTCTTACAGCCCCTCCCCCAAGCTGCTGGTCCCCTTTCAGCTCCCCTCCCCAATCTGGGGTGGAGCCCACTGGCCAATTGCCCTCAGGCCCTTACCCACAGCTGGCCGGGCCCTGATTTGGCCCCAATTGGGGCGGGCAGGCCAGCCAACCTTCTGCTGTCTCCTCTTCCCACAAGCCCAGCCTCAATCTACCCTGATTGGGGCCAGTCCAGCTGGATGCCACTCATACACAAATTCATGCACTGGACCTCTAGTTTAATTATAAAGCATAGCAAATGTGTGGTGGTGGGCAGTGGTTGGCAAAGGGCTAGGCTAGCACTTTCAGTATAGTATCATCATTTTACTACATGTCACTGGAATGACCTACGCTCCAAAGTGGACAAAATGACACTGCAGGCAGGGAAGTTTAGCATCTGTGTTTATGGAACATGTCTCTGTGGCATGCTGAGTTGAATCTTAGGAGTTGTAGGAAAGGCATATCATAGCCTTATGCCCTACAAATCTTCCAGAAGTGAGGGTGAAAATTTCTCACTCTGCATTTTGTTCTGGCTTTCTGGCAGGAGAGATGGCTGCCTGGCTGAGCAGTTCGGCCTACGGACTGAACAGGGAATCTCTTTTCATGGATCATCTAGCTGGTATCTGCCAGGAAAGCTGTGCTTTCCTTTTCTAATTACCAACCTTTTCTTGTTCCTCTCTGCCTTTTAATACTCCCAGCCTCCCCCAGCTGTGTCAATTGCAGGATTTCCAATGCTCTCAACCACTGTGGTATCATCTAGGTCCCCGATGAGCATCTAGAAGGGCTTCCAGGGACCCCTGAGGAGTGCTGGGGGCTTCCTAACAGTGTCAGGAGCTGCCAGGACCAAGGCACAAGGAGATATTCTACCTTATAATTCCATCATCTTTCTAGTTAATATTAATCCACTAATGTCCATTTTTTTCTAATATAAATATTAAAGGAGCAGCTACAAATTCATCTGTTTGTTTGTTTTTTATATCTGTACTATTATAATAGAGAGTAGCCAATTCTAAGTGCTTTTTGGTAACAATTTACCATTTTAAAGGCCCCTTTGCCTGTAAAAATACCTAGTTTTTCCATACTTTCCTATGTGTTATTTATTGCTTTTAACTCTTCATTTTACTTTTGAAATTGCACAGATCTTATAGAAATCTAACAAATGCTAATTCTACACATTTATATGTGCAAAAAGCAATCCTATTGAGAATAATTCTATTCTGGCAGATTTTCTACACATATTAAGTTTATAAAGATCTGATTAGCGGGGGATAGGGAGAGGTAAAGGAGAGCATAAGGGGGATAAATGGTGATGGAAGGAAACTTGACTGGGGGTGGTGAACACACAATACAATATACAGGTGATGTAATATAGAATTGTATACCTGATACCTATATGCTTTTATTAACCAATACCATCCTGATAAATTAAATAGAAAGTAAACTAAAATAAAAAGATCTGATGAGTATTATTGATTTAAGGATGCTATTTATTGATCATTTGCCCCCCCAAATCATGTTCTAATTGTAAAAAAGAAATACATAAAGTGACAGAACACTTGCCTGAAACTAAGTAGCCGTTCAGTTATTTAAACATTCATATAGAATATTATG
>NW_006283770.1:6615730-6616347 GCF_000327345.1 Myotis davidii
GAGAGAGAAAGGGTAACAAATAATTCTAAGATAATGATTGCAAGAAGCAGATAATCTGCTAGGATGGGGGAACAAAGGCAAGATGTTAGACTAAAATGACTGTAGGAGGACTAGTTGGAGCTGAAAATCGGTACTTTGAGGACTTTTCCTTGGCATGTGCTGGATTCTAAACTTCTGAGGTGGGAGGAAGTCCAGGTAGCTGCTGTGGATGTGTGGGAGAGGGCTCGAGGAGTCTGTGAAAGATTGCAAACGAGATTCAATCTGGTTCCGAGGCTGTGAGGGCGGAGAAAGATTGATGGGCAGATCACCAGAAGGACGGAAAACAGAAAGAAAGGAGCAAGTCTATTCTTCTCACTCCTGCAAAAATGTGGTTTGCACACCGAAGTCTATGATGAAAGATAGAAACTTTCATTAGCTGCCCAGGACTGCGATACAGGGAAACTCAAGCAGCAGATGAAGGACTTGTAGATTTTGGCAAAAGCTAAGATCTGTTTCCCAAGACCTTCTTCACTATATGGTTCCAGGTTAGAGCCAGCCAAAGAGGAAGCTGCCTGGGATTAGGAAGGTGAGGGGAAGCAGGAGCTAGTACTTTCTGAAGACTGCCATGAGCAGACCTG
>NW_006283770.1:6617423-6620209 GCF_000327345.1 Myotis davidii
TTGACAATTGCACACACAGATATTCAGTGGTATGCTGGAACCAGCATTTAAGTACTAATTATTAAATTTCTAAAAGCTTTGCAAGTCATCTATTAAACCATTTGTGGTTTAAAAGCAGCCATAATGGGGATATTTATATCAAAAGAAAAATCTAAAAAGCCACAAATGAGGACTATTTGTTGCTGAAAGTCAGTTTGTCAGCATACCCCTGTAAATTCTAGATCTTATCAAGGTAGCAAACATACCTTCGTACTAGAAAGATCCTCTTCCTCCTTCCCTTTCTATTCCAACTCCCCACATTCAACTACCGGACTGATTTTCTTCCCTTACATTATTTTAACCTTTTCTAGACATTTACATAAATGTAATAATGCAGGTAAGGCTGATTTTGCTCAATATTTGAGATTGTGTTTGCTCAAGGTTTTTAAGATTTGTCTATGCTGTTCCCAGTAACAGTGGTACATATCTTTTTCTTGCTATGTAGCATTTAACTTTTATAAATACACCAACAATTTTTAACTCATATCTTGTTGCTTGACACTTGGGTTTCTTCCAGTCTTTTCCTATTATGAGTTACACTGCTATTAACATTCTTGTACAATTTGTTTTGTGAACATATGCTTTTATTTCTCTTGGAATCTATCTAGAACTTGAACTACTGTCTCATAGGACAAGAACGTTCTTATCTTTATGAAAAATTGTTAGACTTATTGCCAAAGATGTTGGATGATTTTTTCTTTATCCTCACATGAGGATATATTTATTGATTTTAGAGAAAGAGAAGGGAGAGAGAAACATCAGTTGCATCCCATATGCACCCCAACCAGGGAGGATCAAACCCACAACTGTTTGGTATATGGGACAATGCTCAGAGCAACTAAGCCACCCAGCCAGGATGAGGTTGGATATTTTTACACTCATGCCAGTAACATATGGAAGTTCGAGTTGCTCCCATCCTTGCCAGTATCTGTCATTGTTTGTCTTTATTTTAACCATTCTATTTGATGTGTAATGATATTTCACTGTGTTTTTAATTTTTGCTTCCCTGGTGACTAAGGATACTGAGCACTTTTTTATTTTCTCAATGGCCAATTACATATCTTCCTTTGTTAAGTAACTAAGTATTCTACCCATTTTTATTGGGTTGTTTGTCTTTATTATAGAATTATAAGAGTTTATTTATATATTCTGAATATGTGTCATTTGTCAGACATATGTATTGTGAATATTTTTCCCCAGTCGTGGCTCACGTATTCATTGTGTTAATGTATTTTAATGAGCATACATTTTTTTTTATTTTGATAAAATGAATTTTATAAACTTTTTACTTTTATGACAAGTCCTATTTATATATTTATATCCTGTTTATAAAATATTTTCTTATCCCCAAAGTCACAAAATTTTTCTCCTATGTCTTCTTCTGGATGCTTAATATTTTAAATGTTTGTGTTTACTTCTACATTCTTTTATACATACACGAGGCATGCTGCATGAAATTCATGCATGGGGTGGAGTCCCCTCAGCCCAGGCTGCACCATCTCCAATCTCCAACTGCCGGTTTAGGCCCAATACTGGGGATCAGGCCTAAACTAGCAATCAGACATCCCTCTCACAATCTGGGACCACTGGCTTCTAACTGCTCAACTGCCTACCTAATCGCCCCTAACTGCTCTCCCCCCTGCCAGCCTGATCACCCCTAACCCCCTCGGCCTGCCAGCCTGATCACCCCTCATTGCCCTCCTTGCTGGCCAGGGTGCCCCCAACTGCCCCCCTGCCGGCCTGGTCACCCTACACAGCCTGCTGTTCAGTTGTTTGGTCATCCCTCACTAACCCCCCTGCTGACCTGGTTGCCCCACACAGCCTGCTGTTTGGTCATTTGTCCCTCACTAACCACTCTGCCAGCTTGGTAGCCCCATGCAGCTGGCTGTTCAGTCGCCTGTCCGGTTGTTTCAGTTGTGACAGCCCTAGCTTTTTATATATTAGGATACTAGGGGCCCAATGCATGAAATTCATGCATTGGAGGGGGTTGGGGGGTGTCCCTCAGCCTGGCTTGCTCCCTCTTGCAATCCAGGACCCCTTGCTCCTAACCACCCACCTGCAGACTCCTCACTGCTTGGCTCGCTGCTCCTTAGCACTGCCACATAGGTGGGAGAGTCTCCCACCACCACCACTGTGCTCACCAGTCGTGAGCCCTGCTTTCGGCTGAGCAGTGCTCCCACTGTGGGAGTGCACTGACCACCAGGGGGCAGCTCCTGAGTTGAGCGTCTGCCCCTGGTGGTCAGTGCGTGTCATAGTGACTGGTCGTGCTGGTCGTTCTGCTTTTATATATATACTAGTAGCCCGGAGCACAAAAGTTTGTACACTCAGGGGTGAGGGTGACGGTTGGGGCCAGACCCCTCAGCCCGACCTGCACCCTCTGTCATGTTCCAGGACCCCGGCCACTCCTGCCCTAGGCACAGGCCTACAGGCTTGGGGCAGCCTGGCTCCCAAGGCCCCATTTTATCAAGAGAACAAAGTCAGCATTAGTTACAGCCCTCACAGAACCCAGTACACTGTATCTGTGTGTACAACTGCCTCGTTCATGTGCCTGCTTCGCCCTACTGAATTACTAACATCTTGAGGACATAGCTCTGTCTTATCCTGTTTTACCTTCAGTGCTTGGCCTGGTGCCAGGGACCTGAGAGCGTTTGCTGAGAGAATGAGTGAATGAATCAGTGAGTGAATGAGTGAATGAATGAGCGAGTGAGTGAATGAATGAGCGAGTAAGTGAATGAACAAGCAGATAC
>NW_006283770.1:6622325-6623876 GCF_000327345.1 Myotis davidii
AAGAGGGATTGCTAAGTGAGTGAATGAGTGAATGAATGAAAAAGTAAGTGAATGAGCAAGCAGCTACCGGTCAGGATAGTTCGCACTCCACTCTGGGCTGCCTGACGCAAACCCTGGGCAGTTTCCACCCTGCTCCCAGCGGCCCTACTCCCCTTTCCCAGCTGCATAATTTGTGCAAGGCAAAGGCAGCATGGGTGTGCGTGTTGGCAGATCCGGGTGTGCGTTTTGGCAAATCAGTGAGTGCATTAGCACCTGCCAGCCTCGGATCCCAGCTAAGGGCCATTTGTGGGCATGGCCAGTGGCATATCGGTGCATTAGTACCAGTCAGCCGGGGATCCCCCTGGGGGGCCGTTTGTGGGTGTGACCAGTGGCAGATCAGTGCATTAGCACCTGTCCAGGGATACCCGTGGGAGGGCCGTTTGTGGGTGTGGCCAGTGGGGGATCGCTGTGGTCCCGCCCGCCAGCCCTGGGTCGAGTCCCATACGGGCCACCCGCAGATAGCAGGCCTGGATGGCAGCAGGCAGGCTGGATGGCGCTGTCCCACCCTGCCTGCAGTATGCAAATTAGCCGCCATCTTTGTTGGCGGTTAATCACCATCTTGGTCGGCAGTTAATTTGCATATCGTCCTGATTAGCCAATGGGAAGCATATCAGAGGTACGGTTAATTACCCTATTCGTCTTTTATTAGATAGGACTAGAGTCCCAGTGCACAAAATTCATGTGTGTGTAGGGGGAGGTCCCTCAGCCCAGCCTGCACCCTCTCCAATCCGGGACCCCTTGGGGGATGTTTGACTGCCAGCCTGATAGCCCCTAGCTGCCCTCCCATGCTGGCCTGGTCGCCCCTAACCACCACTGCCTCGGCCCTCACCATCGTGGCTTTGTGTGGAAAGACACCTGGATGGGTGTCCAGAAGATGTCTGCTCTAACTAGCATATTACCCTTTTATTAGTATAGATTATACAATGTAAGTTTTAAGGTAGAATTGCATTAGTAGAAATAAAGAGACATTTAATTAAAAAATGTATATTGTTTTGATATGAGTCAAATCCACTTGTTTATGACAAAAATCCAGTCTTTAAGAATAGGATTGCTTGCCCTAGCTGGTTTGGCTCAGTGGCTAGAACTTCAGCCTGAGAACTGAAGGGTTCCAGGTTTGATTCTGGTCAAAAGCACATGCCTGGGTTGCAGGCTCAAGCCCCAGTAGGGTGCATGCAGGAAGCAGCCAATCAATGATTCTCTCTCATCATGGACGTTTCTATCTCTCTCCCTCTCCCTTTCTCTCTGTAAAAAATCAATAAAATATTTAAAAAAAAAAAAGATTGCTTTGCTATCAAAGCCCAGTAAGGTGTGTCATTCGTTGTCCCTGATGAAGTCTGAGCAGCTCAGTTGCTAAGTGAATTCGCTGGGTTCTTATCAAATAAAATCCCCGGAGAAGCAACTAAACCCACCATGCATTTAGGCTATAAAGACCGAAAGTTGGGGAGGACAGAGAGGTTCTGGGGTAGGAGACAGTGAGGGTCAGTGGCTGGGGGGCAGGGGAGATGCAGAAAT
>NW_006283770.1:6623970-6640853 GCF_000327345.1 Myotis davidii
TGCTTGAGAGGTCTTGTCCGGAGCGGGGCCAGGAGTGTTGTTCCAGGGAATCCCCTTCCTGCAAAGCTCCTCCTTCTCTTCTTAACCCCCATCCCAGTGGCTCTCAACCTTGGCTGCACATTAGAATCACCTGGGAATCTTTTTTTAAAATCCTGATTTCTGGGCCTCATCCTCCGGAAAGTCTGTTTCTTTGTTACTAATTTTGTGGCCTCACTCCATAACAAAGAAACAGAATTTCCGGAGGATGAAGCCCGGAAATCAGGATTTTAAAAAGATTCCCAGGTGATTCTAATATGCAGCCAAGGTTGAGAACCACTGCCCTAACCTGTCCAATTGGATAAAGTGGGTGGGAAGCAGGTACGCAGTGCCTGGGTGGGACGCCCCTCAGTCCCAGATCTCTCGGGGGCAGGGGAGGGCTTTATTTGATTCTTCTTACACGTGGAAGTGGGTGGCAGGGGAGTGTCTGCCAGACATGGTTTCCTTCTGCTTGCTCACCAGAGCTGCACCGCATGACACCTTTTCCCTTCCTTTCCTGCTGCCCCGAGCTAACGTGCATGAGATGACCAGGGATGAAACTGGGGCCCCCGTTGTATTGTGTGGAGATTGCACTCCACAGGAACCTGCCTGATGCAGGGAGGCTTGGCGTCATTCACTGCTGGAAAGGCTCGATTTAAACCAAGCCTCTACTTGCCGCCGCTTAGACAGGCACTGGCTGAGCCATTTGCAGAGGGTTTATCAGCCCTTCTGGCTGTTTCCTTGGAAACCACAAACTCAAGATAGCAGAGCCTCCTCAGTCAGCTGCTGAATTTACTTGAAGGATGTAGAATAATTTGTAAATGATACTAAAGGGTGTACAATTAGGTCAGAGCATTATGCAATTGTTTCCTATTAATTTGTATGATGGAGGGTCCTGAGTGTTTGAGGATGTCAGCTCTCAGAGACCATAGTGATTTTAACTATTGAATTTAACAAAGATCTACAGTGACTCTTTCAGCCAGGTGGTCCCCAGGCCAGGCGCAGCGTGCCTGCTCACACAGGTGGCCACTTCCTCCGGGGGCTGCTCCTGAGGGGTTGTGACTATTATGCTAATTAGCCCAGATAATTAGCATATCTGGTCTAATTAGCATATCCTTCTTTTATTATATAGGATGTGTGTGTGTATATATATATATGTGTGTGTATTCTACATTCTTTTTAAATAAATTTTTGCATATGGTTTAGGATGTGAGTCAAGTTTTCCTTCTTTGATAACATAGCCAATTGTTTCAGCACCATTTTGTGCAAAAATGCTTTACTTTCCCTTCTGATATGCTTTATGGTCTTAATGAAATAACAAATGAATTTTTATGGTCTAAAGTGGTCTATTTCTGGGCTCTCTATTCTTTTCCATTGCTCTATTTTTCAATCTGTATGCAAGTACCATGTTATCTTAATTACCATATTTTTATATAAAGCCTAGAAGTAAGATAAGTGCTTCAATTTTTGATGATTTGGTTTACAATTATTTTGGCTTTTTCATATCCTATCTAATAAAGAGGGAATATGCTAATTGACTGTCACACCCTCAAAGATGGCGGCACCCACAGCCAATAAGGAGGGAATATGCTAATTGGATGCCATGCCCTCAAAGATGGCGGCATCCACAGCCACAAATGGCGGTGCCCAGTCCCCTCAGCCCATGTGCCTGCCTCCAGAGTTCCCCCAGTCACCTCAGCCCCCTGAGCCACCCAGGGCTGCCTGAGGCTCATGTAACCAGGGCTGCCCGAGGCTCAGGTAACCAGGGCTGGCCGAGGCTTGCACTGCAGCAGTGGCAGCAGCAGAGGTGTGATGGGGTATCACCTTCCCCTGATCGCTGGGTTGCCTCCTGCTCCTGAGGGCTCCCAGACTGTGAGAGGAGGCAGGCCAGGCTGAGGGACCCCCGTCCAGTGCATGAATTTTTATGCACCAGGCCTCTAGTTTTAGAATAAGCTTGCCAACGTTCACAATAAGAAAAACCTGCAAGGACTTTTATTGGGATTATGCTGAATCTAGAGATGGAGATGAATTTGGGGTAATTTGCTATCTTAAAATACTGAAACTCACAATTCATAAAAATTGTATATTTCTTTACTTAAGTCCTATTTAATGTTTTATATCACTCAGCATCTCACACATATTTTATAATGCTTATTTCTAAGTCATGTGTGTATTTTGAATCCATTGCAATTCTTTAAATGTCACTTTTTACATTTTTGTTGTTGCTGTTATACAAGAATACAATAGATTGCACATGTTGACCTTGTCTTCTGCCAGGACCTGCTACATTATTTGCAGAACACAGTGTCTTTCTCTGTATGACTTATTTCACTAAGCATAATACCTTTTAAGTTCATCCATGTTGTCACAAATGACAAGATTCAATCTTTTTATGGATGAGTATTCCATTGTATATTTGAACCACTTCTTCTTGTGGACTCCTCTATCAATGGACACCGAGGCTGATTCCATATCTTAAGCATTGTAAATAATGGTGCAGTGAACATAAGAATGCATATATCTTTTCAATTAGGGTTTTTTATTTATTTGGATAAATATCCAGAATTGGAATTACTGAGTCATATGACATTCTATTTTTAGTTTTTGAGAAAACTCCACACTGTTTTCCATAGTGGCTGCACCAATCTCCATTCCCATCAACAGTGTACGAAGGTTCCTTTTCTCACATCCTAGCCAACACATCTTTGTTGTTTTATTGATGATAGCCATTCTGACAGGTGTGAGGTCATATCTCATTGTGGTTTTAATTTGTGTTTCTTTGATGATTAGTGTGCTGTTGAAAATCTTTTCATATGTCTTTAGTCAACTGTATGTCCTCTTTGGGGAAATGTCTATTTGAGGCCTCTGACCATTTTTAAATGTAATTATTTGGGGGGTTTTGGGGTTAATTTGGGTTAAAAGACCTAAAAATATTATGTTCACCTATTCTAATGTGTCATTGAAGGCTACTGGTTTTTGTTTGTTTGGTTGGTTGTTTTTCACTATTATTTTTTAATATTTTTCTGTCTAAATTATCCCCCCATTGATGTCAATGGGGTGTTGAAGATCCCTATTTTGACTTTCAATTACTGTCAATCTCTCCCTTTATGTCCATCAACATTTGCTTTATATATTTAAATGCTCCTATGTTGGGTGCATAGATGTTTATGAGAGTTATATTCTCTTGTTGGATTGATTTTTTTTTAAATGTCCTTTTTTGTCTCTGGTTACAGGCGTTGTTTTAAAGTCAGTTTTGTCTGATATAAGTATTGCTATGCCAGCTTTATTGTTGTCTGTTTCTATTTGCATAAAATATCTTTTCCACCCTTTACTTTCAGTCTCTCTGTGTGTTTTGATCTGTAGTGAGTCTCTAGAAGACAGTATATGTAAGGATCTTGTTTTTTAATCCTCTCAGCCATCCAATGTATTTGATTTGAGCATTTAGTCTATTGACATTTAAAATAATTATTGGTAGGTATGTAATCACCGCCACTTTGTTAATTTTCTTCTCTTGTATATCTCTTGTAGATTTTTGGTTTGTGGTTACCATGTGCTTCCTATATACCAAGCTAGGTTTATAGCAGTCTATTTTATGTTAATGGTCACATAAGTTTGAACATATTACAAAATCACTAAAGTTTTTACTCTCACCCTCTAAGTTTATGTTTTGCAAAATTATTTTAAACTTCTTTTGTGTGTGTGTCCATTAATTTGTTCTAATTACACAGTTTTCCTACTTCTGCTATTTTACTAATGTACTACATTTCTAGTTGGTTGATCCACTGTTTTTATGAAGTGTTTTACCTTTGTCAGCGAGCTCATTTCTCTTTCAGATACAATCCTAGCTAGTTTTCACAGCCATATGTTATGGGGACTCCTCTTCCTGGGACTGGTGCCCCAGGCTGGGGAGCTCAGTATGGGGTTAGGGCCTTGCTCCTCAGGGGAGACCTCTGAAGACATGATATCCCTCTTGATTCTTAATCGCCACACTATGGGTAAGGCCCTGCCTGTTCCACATCTCCATCCCCTCCTACCAGTCTCAACTTGATTTCTTTATATCCTTAGTTATAGAATTTCTGTTCAGCTAGTCTTCAGGTGGATCTCAGTGATGGTTGTTCTAAAATTTAGTTGTAATTTTGATGTGGTCATGGGAGAGGCAAGCACAGCATTTACCTACTCTGCCATCTTGACTAGGAATCCTCAGAATTTTATTTTCAAAGATTGTTCTGTGTATATTTAGATGACCATATGTTTGCCTCCTCCCCTTTTTTTTCCACTGAGTGGTTTTCAAATGTGAAACTAATCTTGCATTCTTGGAATAAGCCCTACTTATTCATGATGCATTTGCTTTTTATATACGCTGGCATTTCCTACATAATTTGTTTAAGAATTTTTGTGTATGTTTTAACTTCTTGAGATGAATGCTTATTGATTTTTATTTGTTATTCTTTTCTAATATATGTACTTAAAGCTTAAATTTCACAGTAGGTTCTGCTTTATACTAACATAATATCACATTATAATTATTTTAAAATTGCTTCAAAATATTGTATAATTTTCTCTTTGATATACTTTTCCATCTATTGGTAACTTAGAAGTATTTTACTTTAATTTTAAACTTTAAAGACTTTTTTTGACCTTTCTATTACTGATTTCTAGTTCAATTCCACTGTAGTCAGAGCAGATAGTCTATGATTTAATCCTTAAAATTTCTTGAGCCATCACTTATGTCATAGTATAGTTTATCTTTACCATTATTAGTGATAAAGATTATTAATACCTTAAGTTTATAATGATAAATTTCAACAGTGATTTATGGCTGATTTCAAAATACTGTGCTCTTCAATTAGGTTATCAACTGGAAGACCAGTAAAAATGTTTACAACCATGACTTACAAGATGAGTGTTTATATTATGAGCTAGAGCAGGTCTCTTATTCTCAGACATTTCTTTGTGATGGGTGGCTGTCCTGTGCATTTGGCAGTCTGCTTGGCTTCCAACAATTGGCTAATGTCCTCTAGTAGTTAAATCACCTCTAGTTAAGGACCACTTGATAAAGAAACACGCTTTTATAAAACATACATATGTTACAATAAACAATCTGGCTTTTACTGTAAAAGCATGGCTGTATGTTCAACAATAGTTACTGTTTGTGATGGAAGACATGCACAATAGTACTTGCTTAGCAAACAAAGTAATAAACAAATTGAAATATATTTTAAATAAAACCAATTTCTGTAACATGAAGTTCTAGAATTCAAGGTAATGTACAAATTAAAGAGGAATGACCATCAATATCCAAATGAAAAATAAATACTTTAAAACAGCCCCCAGAGACAGAGATAATATATCTAAACATGCAGTGCATTTCTCCACGTCAGCATTTAAGAGTCTCTAAACATTCATGGTGAGTTTATGAAAAGTTTGATTGTACTAGCTAATACATGTGATTACCAAGACTATAGCAAGTTCTTAATTATTAAGCAATATCTGTATCATCTTGGTACCATGTCCTAAGCCCTCCTTCTGGGAGTCTTGCACTAGAAAAGGGAGTATGTGATTTCAATACAAAATGTTGATTAGATGATATGCAACATATAACAATGCTCCAACAACTGTGACATTTCAAACAGATGTAAAGTATTCTTACGTGTCATGGTTGGGAACCATGAGATGCACTCTATTCCATTCTCCATGCTTTAGCAGATGCCACGATTCAACATGACATTGCTTTCCCACTGAGGCCAGGTGTGTCCCCAGAATTCTTTTCAACAAAAGAACCCTGATGTCACCACCAATAGATCAGAGTGAGGAACTCTTTGTCATCCTTGCATATAGCCTTTAGATTCTTCTCTTCAAATTCCACTTCCACCCATTCATTCAATGATCTTCACGAGGAATAGAGGGTAAAGGGCCACCACTTGCTCTCTAATACAACACAAACTCTCTGTTTGAGGCTATGTGGACCACCAGGTTGACACAAAGGGTTTGGGAACCCTATTCCGAACAGTGAAACAGCAACAACACTGGGGAATAAACTGATTTTTCAATACAAATCCACTCTTCTGGTTAGAGATGGAAATATTTTACCACCTTCGAAAATAACATTCCAATAATGTGAGTTGTGAATATCAATTGTGGAAACACTTGTCTTGGGACAAACAGATTGTATAGTCCTGCAACACTCAAAATCATCCTGCTTACAAACAGTGTGCAGACTCGCCCTGACAGGTTTGACTCAGTGGATAGAGCATTGGCCTGCAGGCTGAAGGGTCCCAGGTTTGATTCTGGTCAAGGGCATGTACCTTGGTTGTGGGCACATCCCCAGTAGGCTGTGTGCAGGAGGCAGCTGATCGATGGATGTTTCTCTCTCATCGGTGTTTCTAACTCTCTATCCCTCTCCTTTCCTCTCTGTAAAAAAAAAAAAAAATCAATAAAATATATTAGAAAAAAAAAGTATGCGGTCTCATGGCACCTCCAACAGGCAGAGAGAAAATGTTGAAGAAATGGCTCAGAGAGGAGTGTATCTCGCTAGCTTCCCCTGACAGAATGCCAAGAGTCTAAGAGGAAGGAGTAGGAGGAAAGCCACCATTAAAGAAGAGAGAGAGTGAAACCCGAGTTTTGCTCTAAATCAGCAAAAACTCTTTATGCAAGAATTATTTTAAAACTGCATTCCTGTATCTTGATACGCCTTCCTATTACTTTGCTAGGCATCCTTTTTCCCCCAAGAAATGTAAGCCCAGAAAATAACATATTTTGTCACAGAAATGACAAATTGGTAAGAACCCCAGAGTACTTCTTGAGTATTGTGAGGTGAAAAACAATTCTACATTATTCCAAAATAACTCTAGCAGCTAAGAGTTGAGGAAGTAATACCTCAATAATGTTGGCAAAGAAACGAGGAGAATTGTGAACTTTTTAATAGGGAGTTTTCAGCCTGAGCTCAGATATAAATATCAGCAAATGTTTCACAGTGCTTCATTCCCTTCCTCCAGCGCGATTTGTTTAGTGCTTCGAGATATGAGACAGCCATATATTTTACTCTCACTGCTAGTAGCCTATTTGCAAGAAAGCAAGCAATATAAAAATGGCTATTTACTCTGTTACAAGTGGTACAGTCCATTATCACTCTCCACTGATGCCGTTACAAGGATAGCAAATCAATAATCAGTTCTCATTCCCTCACTCCGTAAACCATCTGCTTCCATTATTGTAAACCATGCTCAGTTTGGATCCAACCTTTACTGCTGTGCCAGAAGCTGATTCATTTGCGAAGACCACAAACATCACCACAGGAAAATTATTCCTTAATTACCTTTCTCCAAAATTTAAACAGTTAAGGGCAAGAGAATTTCTTTGCAATAGGAGAAACCCAAATTATAAGACATCCTAAATATATCTGCTAAGAGAAACACATTGTCTACATTGTCATATTACATAGTCCATCTTGCACAGCTTTTTCTGAATTAAGATTGCTCAAGTAAATATTGTTTCTGCATGGGGAACCTCAGTTAGACATTTTATCCCAGCCTGTAGGACATAGCTTCCAGAGCAGCCATTGAAATCAAGTACACACAGTTCTGAAAACTGAGATGGAAATTGATGAATACATTGCAGGTAAAAAAGTTAACAGCCCTTGCTCAGCCAGCATTGTTCAGAGGTTGAGCATCAACCTATGAACCAGGAGGTCATGATTTGAGTCCCAGTCAGTGCACGTACCCATTGCGGCTCCATCTCCAGTGTGGGGCTTGCAGGAGGCGGCTGATCAATAATTCTCTATCATCATCATCATCATCATCATCATCATCATCATCTCTCTCCCTTTCTCTCTCTCTCCTTTCCTTTCTGAAATCAATAAAAATATATATTTTAAAAAGTTAACTGCCCCAAGCCCAAGTGTATGAAATAACTTCTTTGTTTTATATAGAAGTTTAATTAGTGATGCCAAGTCTCCATTCAGCCCGATTCAGAAAATGTCAACCAGTACCTTCCAAGCAGATTCACTAAAATTCTGTTTTCTTAGTCAATTCACATTTTAAATTCTGTCACTGCCTCTTTCCAAGCCCACTCTTCCCCATCCTCTTGCCAGGGTTCAAAACTAAGTTCTGAAGAAGCTAACACCAATGTGGGAGAAGGGCCTCGCTTCCAATCTCATCTATTTGTTTAAACTAGCGAATTTTGAGCTGCTACATGCCTCATCTTATCTCAAGTGTGTCCCCTTTGTCACACAGCTAATGCATCAAAATAGAGA
The DNA here is from genome assembly GCF_000327345.1 of Myotis davidii. Lineage (NCBI taxonomy): Eukaryota > Metazoa > Chordata > Mammalia > Chiroptera > Vespertilionidae > Myotis > Myotis davidii. Next base: position 6,632,237 of record NW_006283770.1, read on the forward strand.
TACAGAGGCACAGAGATGGCTGAACCTTTTGTGATTTCTTGTCAAGTTCCATGTTCTGAGCCTTCCGGTCTGCAGGCTCCCTCTTTGGGCAAACCTCTGTGCCCCTTGCACAGGCAGGGGAAGAATCAGTTGCGGTTTTGTGTCACCTTGAAACTACAGGTGGATCCAGAGCAAACATACATCCTGAAATCAATTTTATGAAGCCCAGAGTAACTAGAACCCACATCATATCCTCCAAATAGTTCTATTTAACATTTTTTAAAAAATCTCTCCATTCTTTTTCTTCACTTTTGCTCAATTGCTTCTAAACTCAGGCAGGAAACAGGAGTGCTCATTTCTGAGGGCTATTTTTACTGATAGGTATTATCAGTCCTAAGGTATCTCTTTCAATCAGGATTTTCACAATGACAGGAACTGTGGGTTTCTATAAAAACAAAATCAGACAGTGAGAGCCCAGGGGGGAAAGGAAAATAGGTTTCTGTTTCAGAAATTCAGACAATTTACTTACTGTGTAAGCTTTTTCTCACTTCATTGTTATGTCAAGTGTTCTCAGGCTGTCTACACAGGCAAAATGAAATATGGAGATGCAGGAACAGCTCAGCAAATTTAGACTTTTAGAGAAAAAGATGCCACATTAAGATGTCCTGGAACAAATTACTATTCTGGTTTGAGTTCTAGATTATCCTTAGAAACAGTTTACATTCTTTTTGTTGTGGGTGGTGGTGTTAATCCTCACCAGAGGATATTTTTCCATTGATTTTTAGAGAGAGTGAAAAGGAGGGGGAGAGACAGAGAGACAGACACATTAATTGGTTGCCCTCCACACACCCTGACCAGGACCTGTGATCAAACCGGCAACCAAGGTATGTGCCCTTGACCGGAATCAAACCCAGGACCCTTCAGTCTGAGGGCCAACACCCTATCCACGGAGCCAATCTGGCTGCCATGGTCGACAAACTGTGGCTCGCAAGCCACATGCGGCTCTTTGGCCCCTTAAGTGTGGCTCTTCCTAAGCCTTAGGAGGACCCTAATTAAGTTAATAACAATGTACCTACCTATATAGTTTAAAAAATTTGGCTCTCAAAAGAAATTTCAGTCGTTGTACTGTTGATATTTGGCTCTGTTGACGAATGAGTTTGCCAATCACTGGAAAAACAACCTGTATTCTTAAGTGTGGTATCCTTCGTAGAGGCTTCTGACCAACTGGATTGGAGACTAGTGAACTCTGTCTTTCAAGATGTGCTATTCTATAGCAGTTTGGATGCACATAACCAGAAATGAAAGTTCCTGAAAGTAAAATTGAATGAACAGCATCAGGTCATGATCCAGGATAATGCAACGCTAATAAGGAAGCTTGGTAGGAGGGCTACTTTGTGCATTTTTTTTAAAAAAATCAGGACTTCTAGTGACAGCAATACCAGCAGCCACAATCAAAAGTGTAAAAGTAGCAAACACAAAATTTTTCTGGAGGGTGAGAAAGGGACCCTTTTATTGAGTCTTATCTCAGACATTCTGAGGTCTCTGAATTACTGCAGAAGGTGACTACTACAAGAAAGTAACTGACTGTCAAAAGGCTTTAATATACTGCCTATTATCCAATAGTTCCTTTAACTCTCATACATTCACTTTATTTTCCTTATCAAATATTTGCCCATATGAAATGTTGCATGAAAGAAAATTTTGCCTTTTTTCCCCCAAAATGAAAAATATATAAATCAGTTCTGCAATAAATAGTGTTGTCTTTTGGGAGCTCCTTTAAAAGTTATTAGGGGGTGAAATACATTCAGAAGTTAATGACCTACTATATCTAACTGTGGCATTGAAAGTGAGACCTAACTTCCTTAGGTAATTAAATTCCAACGAAGGTACCATTTTCTTTTCTAACTTCTCTCAATGTCATGTGTCACTGGCTACCATCCAAGGGAAAGATGATCGTTTCCCTCAATAGTGCATATATCTGTATTCTGTGTCACCAACCCTATCTTTGAAAATAGATGCTTGATTTTCACCATTTATGAGCAAACAATATCTTCGGTTTGATTGTTAAAATGGGCTCCTCGGGCAATTGCCCACCAGCCATTTGCGGATTTATTCTCGTATTTCCTCTAGTCCATTCCCTGTTCTATTATATTTTTCAAACTTTCTATCCCCTTCCTCTTAGCTAGGAGAAAAGGAAGGAGCCGGTAGCATACTAGAAGGTAGAAGGAGGGAAGAGGCCAGGGTGTTTCTCTTGTCTCTCTGCCTTGGGCAATGTCCTCAATAGTGCCTGTTTTTTCTGTGACTCCCACTCTCTCCCTGCAAGCTTGCTCTTTGTGGTCCCTACCCAACCGAGTGGCTCTCACCTTGTTTCTAGCTTCTGCTGGTTGGCCATGGTTCATGGCCACTAGGACCTTACTGGAAAAATCAACACTGAAACATCTTTTCCCCATTTTTAACTTTCGTATTAGATGATCAAATGATTTTTCCTGCTCCATGTCTAATTGCTCCATATATTGATATATAAATCTCTCCAAAACTTGACTCCTGCTTCCTCTTCAAATGTCCTTATCACTTTCCTCTACGGTCCATTTCACACTTCTATCCCTGCAGTATGGAAGTACTTATAGATGCCACCATATCACTTGTAAGGCAAAATGGTTTCTGGTGCTTGACTGGATTGATGCCATCTTAACAAGCAAATTGCTCTCAGTGAATGCCAGTTCACACCCAGATAAGCAGGCCCATTAAATTATTGACTGCTTTGGAAAATACAGCTTTTAACAAGCACATGCCACTTGGCTTGTCCTGCTGCAGCCTGACTCCTCTTAGATCTATAGTTCCCTTAACAAACTCAGTGTTTAAGTTGGAGTTGTCAGCCTCTTTCCTGGGTATCCTGGCCCCATCCTCCTTTGGAGGTCAGTTCCAATACACCTCAGGGCATTTTTCCAACAATGACTTCTCCGTGAATTTCCTACAGTTGTTCTCATCTCTTGAATATTTCCAACTCAGTTCAGTCCTCTTGGGACCTTCCCTGACAACTTTCCCCCAAAAGGATGAGTTAGATGCTCCTCCTTTACATTTCTTAACAACTTATGTTTATCTCCATCAGAAGCTTACCACATTGCTTTTAAATTTATCTATATATATAGAAGCCTAAGCGACCAGATGACTGAACGACCAGTCGACTGGTCACTATGATGTGCACTGACCACCAGGGGCAGATGCTCAATGCACAGGATCGGGCTCCCTCCTGTCTGGATTGGGCCTGCGGGGATCAGGCCCAAACGGGCTATCGGACATCCCCCGATGGGTCCCGGATTGCGAGAGGGCACAGGCCAGTCCAAGGGACCCCATCAGTACATGAATCTGTGCACCGGGCCTCTAGTACTCTATAACTACTTATAAGTTTTAAGCTCCTCAAAGACATGGGTCAGTATTATTTCATTCTTTTCCTTTCTTGATTGACACACAATGTATAACAAACACTTTTGCTGAAAAACAGGTCAAAACATGTGTCCCAAAAATTTTAGTCCCAGGGTTTCAATATTCTCCTAAAATCTAACTATTTAAGCAATTGCTTTGGTTGTCTTTTCCTTAAATTGTCTAGATAATTGGATGTGAAAGGGATAATTATACTATCTCATGCCTGCTTTTTGAATAATACGTGAGTCACTTCCTTTTCATGAAAACAATATGATAATGTTCACATTTTATCTAATTCTATCCCTGGGAAAAAATCATTTGTTGATTCTTTCTTTCCCTTATGACAGTGAGTATTAGAATCTGTGTGGGATAGGAAATGACTCACCCATTTCAGTCACTCATCTGCCATCTTTGAAAAACCAAGGCTTTATTCTCAATACCTGGCTATTGTTTTAAATATCCCCATGTAATACAGTTCATTAAATAGTGGTTGATCTGGTTGATGGATAAATCTATAGAGAGCACTTGGCAGCCCTCATGGTCTTGAACACATGGTAGAAACTGGGAGTGGATTTGTTGAAGCCGTCAAAATAGCAGAAATTTGAGTCAATCTACTCAAAGTCTTCTGTGTAATTTAAAAAGATCTTTTTTGTCCTTTATTATTTGAAAAGTGTCACCCAGTGTATTGTTTCTTCTGAAATTCCCTCAATTTCTTAATTTTGCAGAGGAATAGGGTGCTCTGCATGTAGCTTTAAAGGTAAAATGTTTCTTCCCTAACCCGTTTTCCAAGGGAAACAATACCCAGCTTTTTCAGCACCATAATGTTTATCAGATCAAATGACTTCAAATTACCCAACTGCTCTTTACAGTTGGATGTTTGGTCCTCTGGCCAGTAGGTAATCATTTCCAATCATTACCTACTTGCTTGCAACCACTTATCTGTAATACACCCCTTTATCATCGTGCCACTTCCCCACACAGCTTGACAGCAGAATTCAACTGCTGAGCAGTTGCAGGATTTACCTGGCTTGTTAGCAGTTTGTCATGCTTTTAGAATATTTTCCCCTGAAAGCAACTTTGGATGTTGAAGTTACTCATTCATTTCCTTGGAGGGGAAGAAAACGAATTGGATAAGCTGTGTATTTTCTTGGTGGCTCATTAGTACAGCTCAGATGTTTTGAACTCTGAAGAAGACCATGGCCTAAACCCTGACCAGTTATTTTGTAATTGCTAAGAGGAGGAGGCAAGAGGGGGCAGGGCATAGGAAGGGGTCAATATGAGAAAGCAATTCTAATAATTTTAATAATTTTATTTACTGGGGATATGTAAAGTTTATGGACTTCATAAAGTATTTCTTTTTTAAAAAATATATTTTATTGATTTTTTACAGAGAGGAAGGGAGAGAGATAGAGAGTCAGAAACATCGACGAGAGAGAAACATCGATCAGCCGCCTCCTGCACATCCCCTACTGGGGATATGCCCGCAACCCAGGCACATGCCCTTGACCGGAATCGAACCTGGGACCCTTTAGTCCGCAAGCCGACGCTCTATCCACTGAGCCAAACTGGTTTCGGCTCATAAAGTATTTCTTAATCTAATGAAACCTCCTCAAAGTATGTGGTATTAATGTCTTTAAAAACACACACAAGGATGCTGCTATTTAGGCAAAATAGTAACTTGTTCAGTCAACTCAACTCAGTAATGAAACTGGGACTCAAACCCAGGTGTATCTGGCTCAAGGATGTGTGCACTTTCTACTTTATCAAGTTTATTCTCATCCTTCTTTCACTTGCCACTTTGTTTTCTATTGTCTATGGTGTAGGTAGCTTCATTCAGATGTCTCACTATGGCATCCGAGTCTTATTCTGTGACGTCCTCCCTATGCTCACTATTAGACACCTCCTACATGAAAACTGTGTAAATCTGGCCGGGTGTCAGAAAATAGGTAGATCTCAGATGCTGACACCAACCCCCTACAAACCTGCTGGCTGCCCTCTGATGATTATGCTCCAGATCTCAGGATTGCTGGCCTAGTCCCGGTCCCCTGTACTTCCCCTGTACTCTGACACCACAGCCAGCCACTGCGGAGACCCTGCTTCTTACAGTGCCTTCAAAATAGCCCACATGGCTTTTGTTCTAAACATTAGCACTTGAATGCCAGCCTTAGGAGGTTTTTTACACAGAAATGTTTTCTTTCTCAGTGGGAGGCTGTGTAATTATATGCCTTTATCTGGGTGCAACATCTCTTTCTTCTGAATGCCAGTAACATTTGTTTTTCTGTACCTTGTTTGTATTTATCCCTGGTTTCCTAAATAACACTGTCCAAAATAAGTGTTGAATAAAATAAGTATTCAATACCTAACCTAAATATAAGTTCATAAATGATTGAAAGAATAAATTTATAAGTTCATAAATGATTGAAAGAACCATAGGCAGTTGGTTTCTTTACAATAAAGAGAGCTCTTTGAACCAAGATGTGTGTATGTGATTGGGGGACATTCTCAGGACATCTACTGCAATTCCCACTGTCTTCATTTTAGGCTCCAAAGCTTGAGCTAAATACAATGACTTGTAATATTACCTTTTAAGCTACCACATACTGCCTGCTTCAGACTGTTGCAATTGTGCATTTTGTGGGCTGTTCACAAAGGCCAGTCAAATCTTCTTCTCTTGTTCTGAGTTCCTCAGCTTTACGGTTAAATTTTATCTTTCTCACAATATGTCATTTTTTGTGTGTTTCAAAGAATGGGCATTTTTAGTAGTTTTGCCCATTGTGGAGTGAGAATGATTTCTGAGATTTTCTAAGATTGCTATGTAAAGTGACTAGAAAGATAAATCCCCCCGCTGGAAAGCCGTGTGATTGAACCATCAAGATCCAGAGCAAAGAGGCCGATGATAAACAAGCTTCTGTCAGGACTGGACAGAAGCATGCGTTTCACAGCTCACATTGCAATCCTCCTCATAAGAACAAAGGAAGAGTGACGGTCTGCAAAAAAGCAGTAGTGGGATGGCTACAGACAGCTGAATGTAATTACTAACCTCACCCAGAATAAGAAAGTGAAAAATAACATCTATTGAATCATGGGTTAAGAGGGCTCTTCTAACCATGCATGTGCTGGGCACATACTTAAAAATATAAAATCAGGTGTAGTGTAGCAAAGTCCTACAGAGAATTATAGTAAAAATGGCAGTTCTACAAGAATCAGAGTGAATCTCAGGTCCTGGGCAACCCGTCCAAACCACTCAGCCTTCCATAAAAGATCTGCTCTAATCTTTACTAATGTCACCTTACTCTCAGTGCCCACTCTTCTCTGCATAATTATTTCATTTCACTGTCTTTATTCTGGAAAAGCCTCCTTGTTCTAATTCTTCAAGACAACTTAAGCTTTCCTCTTTAAGTGTTTCTTGGTTACTCCATATGGCTTGTTAGCTTTAAAGCCACAGAACCTCTACTCACAACAGTGTTATATGTCAAGGTCATATCTTCATTTCTTCATTAGTAAAATGTGGATCATTATCCCCAGCTTTCAGGATTAGTTTAGGTATGAAATGAGATAACATTTGTGTAATGCTTAGTATAGTCTTTGTCAGGTAGTAAATTAATTCTAGATTCAACTTCTTGTGTCAGCTCCAGAGTTATAGAGCTTGGGTAAGTTGCCCATTAAACACTGATTTGATATTAACTGAAGTGGATTTGCTAGCTCATAGTCTACTTTCTGAGTACAAAATGCCCACATTTCCTCAAATTCCCAGAGATGGATTCTTTCAAATTACCTTTGAACTTAATGAAAAGAAAAATTTATAAGCTATTTTGATTGTAATTTAATATACTCCATTGTACAATCAAAAGATACAATATAGTGCCATTAAGTATTCTAGAGAGATTTATTTTTATCTTGATGGGCAAAGGAAGATATTTGCAATACATACTCATATACAAAGCTTAAAGAGCATTGGTCTCAAACTTTATCTGAAATATTATCCTATCTAATAACAGACTAGTCCTATCTAATAACAGACAAACATGGTAATTAACCATACCTCCGACACGCTTCCCATTGGCTAATCAGGGCAATATGCAAATTAACTGCCAACCAAGATGGCAGCGGGCAGCCAGGCAGTTGAAGCAAGCAGGAGGCTTGCTTGCTCCAGTGATGGAGGAAGCCAAGGTTCCCCACCTGCCACTGCTGGCCTCTGAGCTGCAACTCTAAGCAACTATGTTACAAATATGGAAGCTAAACAGCCCTCAGCCCCTCACCCAGACTGGCCAGGAACCCCAGTGGGGACCCCCACCCTGAAGCAACAAGATGGAAGCTAATTTGCATACTGAAGGCGGGTGGCAGCGGGCAAGGCTGTCCGCGGTCCAGGACCTGGATCTGTGACCCTGGCAGGCGGGGGGCAGCACTTGAGGCTGTCCACGGGACCAAGACACCGATCTGTGCCAGGCTGAGGGCAGTGCTTGAGGCTGTCCGCGGTCCCGGGACCCAGATCTGTGACTCTGCTGGGCAGGGGGCAGTGCTTAAGGCTGTCTGTGGTCCCGGGACCCGGACCTGTGACCCTTCCGGGTGAGAGGCAGTGCTTGAGGCTGTCCACAGGACCAAGACACGGATCTGTGACCCTAATGGGTGGGGGGGAGCGCTTGAGGCTGTCCGGGGTCCTGGGACCCAGATCTGTGACCCTTCCCGGCGGGGCGGCAGCTCGCACAGAGGCAGATTGGCCGGGGTTGTGCAGGGCAGGACGCCTGGCTTCTGCCCAGCCCCAGTCACTCTGGGCAGGTGAGCAGTGCAGAGAGCCTCTGGACAGGGCAGGCCAGCGGAGGGTGGCCTGTACTCCCCATGTGGCGGTGGTGACAGCTGTGAGCACAAGTGGAGCTTGCAGGCTGAACTGAAGTAGCACCTGCAGGCCATCAGTGCCCAGGAGTGGCTGCGCAAGATTTGCCTCCTGGCCCAGAAGGTGCAGGATCGCAGGGACAGCCACTGTGTTGGGCCAGACTGACGTCCTCCTGGCCACATCACAGGGGTTTGCGGATCTGCAAAGCCAGAGGCCTCTGGTATGCACATTCCCCCTGGCATGTGAAACATCCCCCAGCACACTGTCACCCTCCCACGCCTGCAACAGTTGCAAACCAAGGCATGCACAAGTTACCTGCCTCTTCACCGCACTTCCATCAACCGAGCATGCCTAACACCCCACAGGAGGTGCACACATCCCATT
>NW_006283770.1:6641369-6647101 GCF_000327345.1 Myotis davidii
CACCCTCCACCAGCCAACCTCCCTCAGTCCCTCACCCTGGCAAGCCAGCCTCAATGGGCCTGATTGCTGGCCAAGTGGAGGGAACCCACCTGTGCATGAAGTCATGCACCAGGCCTCTAGTCAAGTATAAGGGAAAAACTTGAAATTGACTTCACAAGAGAATTAATGAAGCTATTAGGGTTAGCTTGAAATTCCAGATAAATATCTGATAGACTATTGGTTGTTGTGTGGTCATGGGTCTTTTTTAAAAAGAAAAAGGAGCAGTTAGCTCAATTTTCCATTTCTGAATTTTTGTGATGCCTGTGATGAACTGTGAATGGACACCAAGTACTGTTGACTATAGTGTCTTATGTGAAAATGAAGTAGCAATGACCTCATTATCTCCTTTTTAGCTTTTATAATTGCCCCCTTAACTCCATCCAGGGTTTTAACCCTTTAAGACCTTAAATTTAAGATTCTTTAGAAAACAATTGTGGACAATAGAAGTTCTAGTCTATGAGTCTTTGTAAAAATTTGAATGGAAGGGCATCTTCTCTATACATAGTGAGAAGTACACAGTCATGTATCTACTACAGTGCATAAAAAATGAGGAATATCACAGCTCAACACATAAAAAGATTAAATCAAGATTTTTTTTAAAAGCCTTTAATCAATGTATAGTAAAACAAATCACCATTTGTTATATTCACACCTTAGAATAGCCCCAGAACCTGTTATTGGTATCTTATTCGAAAAGACTAGTCTTGAAGAATGCAATTAAGTTAATGATCTTAAAATGAGATTATCCTGAATTGCTGGGTGAACTCTAAATCCAATGACAAGTGTCCCTATAAGAGACACATAAACTAGAGATACAGAGAAAAGAGGAGGCAATGTGACCACGGTGGTGGAGACTGGAGTGTTGTGGCCACAAACCAAAGACCAAGTAGAGCCATCTGAAGCTGGAGAAGGCAAGGAAGGATTTTCCTGTAGAGCCTCTGGAAGGAGTATGGCCCTGCTTACATTTTGATTTCAGACTTTTGGTCTGAAAGACTATGAGAAAACAAATTTCTGTGATTTTAAGATAGTAGGTATGTGATAATTTATTACAGCAGCCACAGGCATCTAGTACACAAGGCTAGTTTATTTTTTATTATTATTTTCTGAGAGAGGAAGGAAGAGGGAAACAGAGACAGAAAAATCAATGATGACAGAGAATCATCTATAAGCTGCCTCCTCCACACCTCCTGCTATGGATTGGGCCCTCAACTTGGGCATGTGCCCTGACTGGGAATCAAACCATAACCTCTTGGTTCCTGGGTCAACAATCACTGAGCTACACGAACTGGGTCACAAGGCGAGTTTTACTTCTAATACTCTTCAATATAATGTGGGGTCCCTTTTTTACTCTCTTCAATTATAAAAAAGTTCCAGCCTGCTTTATTTTTATTTATTCTCTGCATTTTTCTTCTCTGCTGAATAACAGAAAGGAATGCCAAACATTGTTTTCTCAGATGTCCTGCAGCTGCCACGATGCTCTGCCATTGCTAATGAGAAGGTGTTGTGTTTTCCTTTCTGCATCTCTGCAGATGCCACTCCAGGCTCCTGCCAGCAGGTCACAAGCTTCCTGTTGTCTTATCCTACCTGGGCTTCCCTGGTCTGCTGCATTCTATCTGCTTGTGAATCAGAGTAAGGTTGGATCCTGGGTCCCACTGTCTTGTTGTTCCCCAGTCTAACACATCACATTTAGTCATCATTAGCACACTGTGTGAGTTAATCCTTATCTGTTGTCTTGGCAATGAGCACTTTTGATAAAGAATAAGAAATTATGATTTAAAGCCTCTGAATGAGGACTTCCTATGAGAGAAACAAATATTTATGGTGACTGATGATAGCCTTCTAAAAGTTAGGTAGGATGCTGATGTTCCCCTCACCTAAGAAAGGTTTCCAGTTCCAATAGAATTGAACTAATCAATAAGAATATCAATACATATACTTGGCAAAAACATGTACAGAACATAACTGAGGAAATTCTGGGGTTTAGGCACCAATAAATTAAATGTGATTAAAGTGAATGATAAATAGGAGGATGATATTAAGGTGTGAAGAAAAGTGATTCACTGACCTATAAACTTGGAAGGAGTATTAGGTAACTTCTAGAATTCCCTGTGGTTCTAAACCAGAGGTCTGTGGCGAATTGATTCAATAGGTCAGATCATTTCACAGACACATGTAGTGTGGCCTGAATGTATTATTTTAAACTTGAATGCAGAACTTAAGACTCATAGTATCACACATTAAAATCCAAGTTTGTGGCTCCTCTTATAAAATGGCAAAGTCAGGGAAGGAGAGATAGAAACATTAATGATGAGAGAAAATCATTGATTGGCTGCCTCCTGCACACCCCCTACTGAGGATTGAGCCTGCAACCTGGGTATGTGCCCTGACCAGGAATCGAACCTGTGATCTCTTAGTGCATGGGACAATGTTCAACCCACTGAGAAACAGCGGCCAGGGCTACTTCACCATTTTTAAACATCACAGCATGTAGTACCCCCAGATTTTTGTTTTATTTTCTTTACAGTGTCTTCAAGTTCCCCAAGCTAAGTTAGTGTTTTATGTTTTTTTTTATCAAAAGTATATGTTTTTATTTTGCATTTTAAAAAAGGTTTCCCACTTCCCACCTTCACCTTCATTTGGTTCTTTATGTTTTTTTTCGCCCTTTAAAAATTATAGTTGCATGCAATATTGTATTAATTTCAGATATACAACATACTGATTCAACATTTATATATCTTATGTGATCACCACACTAAGTCTAGTAACCATCTGTCACTGTGCAAAGCTATCCAACTGACTGGTTATATTCTCCTGTATCTTTTCCATCCATTTCTCTACTCCCACCACTCTGTGGCAACCATCAGTTGGTTCTTTGTTTCTGAGTCTGTTTTTTGTTTTGTTGTTCTGATTTCTTTAATTCCACATATAAAATGAAACCATGCAGTATTTGTCTCTGAATTATTTCATTTAGTGGAGTACACTGTAGGTCCATCCATGCTGTTGCAAATGGCAGGATTTCATTCTTTTTTATTGCTGAGTAATATTGCTGAGTATAATTCTTTGTTTGAAAGTCTAATTTGTCTGATATGAGTATTGCTACCCCAACTTCCTTTTTGTTTCTAATTGCATGAAAGATCTTTTCCCATCCTGTTCCTTTCAGACTATGTGTGTGTATGTCTTTCAATCTAAAGTAAATCTCTGGGGGCAACATATAGATGGATCTTGTACTTTTTTTCCATTAAGCCAGCCTGTGTCTTTTGTTTGGAGCATTTAATCCATTTACATTTAAAGAAATGATTGATAGGTCTGAGCTTATTATTATTTTGTTAATGTTATTTTTGTTATTTTATAGCATTTCTCTGTTTCTTTTCTTCTCTTACTCTTTTTTTTTTCCTTTTGATTTGCTGGTTTTCTTTAGTTTTTGTTCAGGATGCTTTGTCTTTATTTTCTGTAGGTTCTTTTGTTTCTTTGTTTTGTGTTTTGTTTTTTGTTTTTGTAGGTTTTTGGTTTGAGGCTCATAGATATTCATCTATTTCGATAGCAGTGTGTTTTGAGCTGATAGGTATTTAAATTCAAATGTATTATAAGATAAAAGAAATTTACTCTCTCTACTGCACTTTGCTTTTAATGTCATATTTTATATCTTCTTGTTTGTGTATTTCTATTATTTATTGTAGTTGTAGCTAATTTTGTATTTTAACCTTTATATTAGCTTTTTAAGTAGTTTCACTGTGTTGATTATATATTTGCTTTTACCAGTGGTACTTTCCCCTTTACTTTATTATTTCTGATTATGGCTTTTCCTTTTCCTTTTAATATTTCTTGTAAAGCCTGTTGTTTTCCCCTTTATTATTTCTGATTATGGCTTTTTCTTTTCCTTTTAATATTTCTTGTAAAGCCTGTTGAGTGGTGGTGAACTCCTTTAGTTTTTCCTTGTCTGGGAAACTATACTTCCATTCTGAATGATACCTTTCTAAAGTGAGATTAATCAGTTTCCCCCCAGTTTATCACTTTGCCTTTTTTCTTCTTCTTCCTGGCACTAATGTAGTCTGTAGTTATATTGCTCACTTAATTATTTTCTTGTTTTTCGGCCATATTTTTTATATGAAGCTACAAATGCCATGAAAATAGAGACCAATTTTGTCTAGTCATTTCTATATTTGCAGAGCCTGCCACAGTAATGTTAGTTTAATGGGAGATAAATGGGTGAATGAATAACGTTATCAGAAAATAGACTACATACAGGATTACCTTTCAATATCAGATTTCATTATATTCTGAGGTGTGTGTGTTTGCGGGGGGGTGTTTAATCTTAAGAAAGGGAATTACTGTATTTTTAATTTTCCTGCAGTTATTTTTCTATAAAGCATGAGACTGGGGGATTGGATAAATGACTTATTGCTATTATGGGTTTAGATATGCTGTCTGGGCTTTCAATCTGAACATTTCTTAGTTCCTATTATCATAATTTTTATAAAACAATATCACAATCAGGAGGGATATGTAACAAAGAGACAATAAACAGATATTACAGCTCATCCATGATTGTCTTTTACTATCATTAAGAAGTAGTAAGAAAAGCTCATTTGAAATTGAAATGTGGAAAAACATTTGGAATCATTAGAAGGATGGCAAAGGGGAAAACTGCAGCTTGGGTGGTAGTTCTAGGTCTATGACTAATTAGTATGAACTTTGGGCAAGTAACTTAACCTCTCTGAGTGCTGGTTTTACTTGCAGAAGTGAAGGGGAGGCATTGGGTCGATGACTTTCAGGTTGTGTTTGGTTAAAGTCTGTGAGTTGTGGTGGGATGTGTAAAGGAACTCTGGTTCTACAACCCCTGTCCAAGCAGAGAAACTCTGTTGTAATCTGATTTTTATATTAGAGCACTGAATGCATTTTTATTTTAAAATAGGTATTACTACTTAAGAACATTTGAAAGCCACTAGAGTTGTTTCCACTATTCCATGATAACTTTGATACTATCATAGAAAATGAATTCAATTTTAAAAATAATTAATTGAAAACCCACACTATGCTAAGCTTTATGCTGGATGTTAGTAGAATTAGATTGTACATAGCCATATCACTTAGCCTATTATAACCATAATAATAGGACAATGTTTATTAAAAGTCCATAAAACTGACGTAAACACCGAACTATAAAGTGCAGAGGAGTGGGAGCTCTGGGATATCCTATATAATCAAAGGCTAATATGCAAATTGTTCCCTTAGGATTTCAACCAACTAGGAGTTCTACCACTCGCTATGACATGTGCTGACCACCAGGGGGCAGTACAGAACAAAGGCAGGCCCCCCAGCTGGCATCTAGCGGTAGGGGGGACTGGGGAGGGGGGGTAGGAGAGGGGAAGGAAGGCCCTGATCACCGGCCAGGCCTAGGGACCCTACCCATGCATAAATTCTGTGCATCAGACCTCTAGTATTAACAGACTTTTTTCTAGAGAGAGTGAAGGGAGGAGAGACAGAGAGAAAGAAACATCTGAGACAGTCACATTGATTGGTGGACGGGGACGGGGGATCAAGCCTACAAATGAAGTACCTGCCCTTGACTGGAATTGAACCTGGCACACTTCAGTCCAAAGGTTGATGCTCTAACCACTGAGCAACTGGCTAGAGCTATAGTGACATTTTTATTAAAGATAACTAGAAGGAAGAGATGCTGGATTCTGGAGCTT